>NC_048306.1:21631458-21931458 GCF_013100865.1 Trachemys scripta elegans | reverse complement strand
CTGCTGAAGGTCATTGGTGGAACAGCCCCCTTCTTCACCTTAGTGTTGGTGAATATCATTGAGTTGCTTGAATTGTTACTGCCACTAAAGATCCCCCATAAAGCAGGCCATATTAGTGGGGAGCATGACCAACGATCTCCCATAAAGCAGTCCACGTTTTGAGGTGTGAGCAATGCTAGCAAACATTATTTGCTAGTAGAGTAACTGATGCTTTAATTCATGAGTGGCACATATAATTTCTCATGCAGTAACTGCACACCATGCGGATATACCTGGGAAATTCAGGGACTCAGAAGGGCATTCTCTCTGCACATGCCTGTTCTGCCTGGACTGGTACATTCAGGAGAATAGCAGGTGCATAGTCTGCTGATTAAGCACAGGACTTGGACTCAGGAGTTCTAAATTCAGCCACAGACTTGCAGCTTTGCTTATCTTCATTTTGTAGCAGCTGGTACAATTTGCTTCTCACAACTGGGAGAAGCTGCTATTTTCTTCTTCTCTATTTGACAAGAAATTGCTGGTAATGTTCAGCAACTTCTCACAGTGGCCTTTTCAGTTTAGTTTATTGTTGCATTGGCTGTCTGGCATTTAATGTTGCAAAGATTACTGTAGAGACCTGTAACTACATAGTAGCCAGGAGAAGGGCTATTTCCTAGAGCTGATCATCAGAGTTCTCTCTCTAACTCACAGTTAATATTGGCCCATTGGCAGCTGGAGTACCACTGATTAAACTTCAGACTAATATTTCAAATCAAGAAATGATACTTCACTTCCCCACTCTCTTAAATCTTGCTTGGGCCAAATGGCTGCTATGTTCTATTCTGTAGTAGCTACATTTTAGTGGCAGGGCCATTTGTCTCTAGCTGTTCTGATTTTCAGACACTTTTTTATTTTAATAACCACAAGGTACTAGTAAAATCTTAATAACAAAAACTTCTATTTTCTCTTTAACTGGTGTTTTGTCTGGGAATGCTGTTATTTTGCTGTCAGTGAGAGGTTTGGCAGTGTATGTAAAGGCTGGTGGCTTTATCCATACATATTTGACTCAGCCAGCTAGTTGGCACACGGCTAATCCATGTAACCACATGTTCCCCTAATTGTGATCTGCTGTTCCCTACTCCCTACATTAGTGTGTTATAACCACTTGTGGCTTTTTAATTAGTTCCCTGTCCCAAACAGTTTACAATCTGTCTTACACTATGTGTTTGTACAGTGTCCCGCTCACTGGGGCTTTGATCCCAGTTGAGGTCTCTGGGCATACTGTCCTATAAATAATAATAATTAATAATAAAGAACTATAAAATGTCACACATTCCCTGCAACCTCTTCCCATTACCCAGTCTTATTGCCAGTTCATCTACAAGGAAGTCCTCCTGCATTCATTAAACACATAAAGCTGGAATGGCTGGTAAATGTACCTTGAAATGGAACCTACTTTATCTACCATTGTGTCTCCTAATCAAGAGAAGAATGGTGGTCCAGTGGGTAACGTGCTAGCCTGGGACTTGGGGAATGTAAGTTCAGTTCTTTATTCTGATGTAGATTTCCTGCGTGACCTTGGGCAAGTAACTTATTCTCTGTTTGCCTCAGCTTCCCATCTGTAAAATGTATTTATCCTCAAAACACAGGAATGTTTTGAGGATAAATACATTAAAGGCACTCACTTACTGTGGTAATGGGGGCCATGTAAATACCTAAGATACATAGATGCAACTCTCATCTAGCCCGAAAGCTTACTAAAAAGAGGGTAATAACTATTGGAACAATTTACATATAGTCATGGTGGATTCTACGTCACTGGTGATTTTTAAATCAAGATTGAACGTTTGACTAAAACAGGGATCGGCAACCTTTGGCATGTGGGCCGGGCTGGTTTGTTTATCCGCCGCGTCTGCAGGTTCGGCCAATCGCGGCTCCCACTGGCTGCAGTTCGCCGCTCCAGGCCAATGGGGGCAGCGGGAAGTGGCAGCCAGCACATCCCTCAGCCTGTGCCACTTCCCGCCGCCTCCATTGGCCTGGAGCAGCGAACCGCGGCCAATGGGAGCCGCGATTGGCCAAACCTGCGGACACGGCAGATAAACAAACCGGCCCAGCCCGCCAGAGTGCTTACTCTGGAGGGCCGCATGCCAAAGATTACCGATCCCTGGTCTAAAAGAACTGCTCTAAGAATGATTTTGGAAGTTCTGTGGCCTGTGTTGCAGAGGAGGTCAAACTAGGTAATCACAATGGTCCCTTGGAACCGGTGAATCTCCCAGTTGGTACTGTTACATCTTCCACAGAAAATTCTGCTGATTTCCTAACTTACAGAGTGTATCTGAGACTCATCATTTGTCAGGATAAAAATAAAAGCCTGATTTGGAATTGTGTAACTCTAAAAAATGAAGCCATTCTTCAGATAGTCACTGCACATTTGGCCATTTCAAGACAATTGTTCTTTAGCTAATGAAAGGTAGTCACTGCTTGAGAGAGGGAAAGTTATAGTGTTCTTCCTATTAGCCTTAAAAGGCCATTTCCTCTTTGTCTGGATTCACTATTACTTTGGTGGAGGCACAGCCAAAGAATACTCAGCCACTTTATGGTTGCTTTAGTTATCAGCAAAGCCTTTTTGTTTGTTTGTTTTTCAGTAGCACTTCACAGGTACCGGGTATAATGTATGGGTCATGTTAGCAGTTAGCAATCAACTTTCAAGGAAACCACCTCTGTAATTTTGACTCCTTTCTGTGTGACCCCTTCAATCGAAATAGATGTTCTGATACTATTTTTAAGCGTAGTGAAAGAGTACAGAGGCATGTGCAGTCAAGAACTAGAGATGGATCCTAACTAACCCCTCACATTCAAATTCCCAGCCACTCCTGTTTTTGACTGGATTAAATCTGGGTCTGGATCTAAATTATCTCTAGCAAGAACATAGGAATTGTGATCCCAGAACTAGAAATGTTGGTGACAGGCACCATATAAATACATTTGGGAGACAGAAAACAACAGTGACAAGTGTTGTGAATAACACACTCCAGTGACAGATGCTTCAGAAGATGTAATGTGAACATAATGCAGCTAATGATATAATACTGTCCATTTTTGTGTATATATGTGTGTGTGTGTGTGAGAGAGAGAGAGAGAGTGGAACAAATATTCTATCCTGATTCCATCTGGTGATCAACATATGCCCTGAAGCATGAGGATTGGAAGCCCTTGCAATTTCATGCCTACTAATGTAACTTCACAATTGGTCCCTATCCTTATAATAAGCCAAACCAAAACCTATCTCAGAAGACTCAACAGAATTTAGAAGAGTTTGTATTCACATCTGAATTTTGCAGCTCTAACAGGAACAAGATGAACTGGAACCCAGACCTGAGTAATGGTAAATATCACTGGTATCTTGTCTCAGACAAGGGGCTAATGACAGATGCTTCAGATAGACACAAACTCTTTGATGGGGTTGGCAGGGAAGGGGTTAACACTCTCCTTCAGAAGGTGGTCTGTAATGAGAGAGGGGATTTGCTTAGGTAGCAGGGTTGGACCAGCTGTAGACAATTAATTAATTCCTCCAATCACACTAGAGGGGAGATGTGGACTGCAGGGAGGGGCAGAAGCATGTCTGGAAGGGAGCAAGGTGAGTTTTTCTTGCCTTCAATGATTCATGCTTTGACTTGGCTGAAGCAAGCCCTATGCTACACTTTAATTTTAGCTGAGGCAAGAGCTATTGGATTTGGTTCTTAAAGAGGCAGGATAGTCTAGATAATTTTCAATGTTCTTTTTTACAAGCATACGCACCTCAAAAGTAATAAAATTCCACCTAGGTGTGCAGAATCCTTTCCTGCCCACATGGTCTTCTGTGCCTCCTTAGTGAACGTACCTGCTCCACAAGAATACCTACTATACATAACAAGGTTGCAACCTGCTGTCCGGTTCAAAGACCAAGTGTAGGATTCTGTTTATTGCACTGGAAAACACCTAATATGCAAATGACTAGAAAAGCAGCTGTATTTGTAAGGTTTGGGGGACCTGAGAGATAATTCACTTTTATACAGGTATTGTTATAGTAACAAAATCCACAGTACTCAGAATAACTCAGCTAGGGTATTGCTGGAACTGCTTTGGCTCTCTCAGTCTTAAGTGTCGTTCTGTGTTATTAGTAAAGTTAGCTGAGCGTGTGCTTTTTAAAAAAAAAAAAAAAAAAAAAGTGATATCTGTAATTAAAACAAATTATAGAGTAAGAGGCAAGATAGCCAGTCCTGGGAGCTGATGTTTTCCTCTTTAACCATAGCACGCGCAGAGACCGTGCAAACTCCTCACACTGCTCCCTGACTGTGTGCCTCCTCCGGCTTTGGAGGAGTCATGTCCCAGTACATTGTTGTTCACTTTCCATGCCATTCAATTATTGACCTCTCTGAGTTAATGTGGATTGTGGTAGTGGTGATTACTGTGACACATCAATATGGGAACTAGACTGAGATAACAAACTACTTATTTCAGGTAGGCCAACAAAGTACAACCAGGAAGGAACAACATTCGACCACTAATGACCTTGGGTCTAACTTTCAAAAGTGCTCAAGAGACTTAAGAGCCTATGTCCCATTGACTTATGCTCCTAAATGACTTGTATGCTTTTTTGAAAATTTTATCCCTGGATCCGAGTTCAAGCTAGTGACCTACTAGAAATGAAAGCTGATACTATACAGAGATGATCAGGAAGTCTAAATCTTTCTATTGAAAACAATTAAGTGGTCACAGATTTGTTTGGCCCATTTAGGGTGTATTACAGTGAGCTTAATGTCTTGGAGAAAGGCATGAGTCATGCCATTGCACTAATTGAGTCTGACCTTTGTCAAACTATAGGCAATAATATTCCTACTCCACAATTTTTTTCTTTCCAGCCCCTGTCTCACCCTCTTCATCCATCACCACAAGCACCTCCTTTCAAAATCCTGTTGGACAGATGTCGCTCCTTACCCCTTTCGCAAAGCACTCCGATGGGGCTGGACCAACTGGGCTGGAGGAGGCGGATGTTGCTGAGCACTGGTGGTGAGTCACCTTTCATTTGACTACTTAGGGTTGGTCTACACTGGGCGGGGGATCGATCCAAGATACTCAACTTCAGCTACGCAAATAGCGTAGCTGAAGTCGAAGTATCTTGGATTGAATTACCTGGGGTCCACACGGCGCAGGATCGACGGCTGCGGCTCCCCCGTCGACTGCACTACCGCCGCTCGCTCTGGTGGAGTTCCGGAATCTACGGTGAGCGCGTTCGGGGATCGATATATCACGTCTTAACGAGACACAATATATCGATCCCGGATAAATCGATTGCTACCCGCCGAAACGGCGGGTAGTGAAGACATACCCTCAGACTTGCCTTTCAACCAAAGCAGCAAGGGAAGCATTGGGCTAGGGACTAGGAGAGATGGTCTGGAATTACATTTGTATTCGTTATAAATCTGGAACTTGGGGGAACAGGTTGCCATAGCCACAAGCTGTAGAGAGTTTAACCCTGATGAATTAGGATCTTCATGTGTATTGCAAATAATGGGTCTTTACCCTCTTTAATTCCTGTCCCCAGATTTTCATTTCCCAACAGGGAGATGGATGATGCTCTGAAGTGTAAAAACCTTTTAGCAACCTGTGATTTGGGTTTTCACCTCACTTGCTGTACATGGTGATTTCTTCCCAGTTCTGTGTCCTGGACAGTTTTGTGTAATTTAGTAATCTCTTTGTAAATATTGCCATTTGAGAAGATGAATGATTAGCTAAATTTTCTCAGAGATCCAGGTGGGAGGTTTGTTTGGTAATGTGACATCAGAAGGAAAAGCTTTTTTCCAATCTGGATCTTCTTTCTGATCAAGAGGGAAGAGAATATCAGAAACCTGAGTACAATCTAGTATGCTGTGAAATAGTTGGCCAAGGAAATTGGTACAAGTTCTATCTCCAAACTACTCTGGAGAAAACATAAGACTGGCCATAGTGGGTCAGATCGATGGTTTAGCTAGCCCAGTATCCTGTCTTCCAACAGTGGCCAAGGCCAGTGCTTCAGAGGGAATGAACAGAACAGGCCATCATCGAGTATCCATCCCCTGTCATATACTTCCATGAGAGAATGTACTGCAGGGAGATGAGCTGATGATCTAATAGGTGTCTTCAATGTCCAACCTCCCTGATTAGGAAGAATGACATATAGAGTATGGAGGTTCTTTCCTAAGGGGTCAATATTACTAATACCTGAACATTAGGATTTCTTGTTCTTGGTATGTCCAGGTCAAGAATACCAGCCATGTAGATACATCCAAATATGCCACTCATTGAAACCAAGTGTTAATGGATGGTGGCAGCACAGCAGGTATGAGAAGCACCAGTGGTGAAAGGGTGAAGCAGCTGCTTACTAAAATGAATGTTATTCTGTACTGATACGTTTCTAGTGTGTGGGTGGAAGTGGATAAGCCTTATTAAGAATGCAAGTGTTACAGAATCTGCATGTTGCCTCTTTAGTCTTGTATCATCCTTTAGTTATAATTAGTCCTCACACTGCAGCTTGGTTTGTTTTTTGTTTGTTTGAGAGACTAGAAAGAGAAACATGCACTGCTAAAAATAATAGCAGGCTGACTATGTCAGTACTGCATTTAGGAAATAGGTTTCAGTGCAATCTCTCTCTTTCTCCCAGTAATGCTGGAAGAAAATCCGGTTCCCTGTCCAAGCAGCCCTGAATGCAATTCCATAACTAGAGATGGGTCTGAGACAGAACCCAAGATCTAATCATCTCCAAGTCTGGATCCTGATCTGGAGCAAAACTTTAGTTGGGTATGGGATTGGATCCATGGGTATGAATTTCATGGTTAGCTTATCACTGGGAATCAGAACAAAACGCCATGTTTTAACGCCCCTGAATGATTATGAAGTACTCTGAGATCCTCACATGAATGGCACAGTAGAAGCACAGCATGGAAGTATGATAAGAGATGTGTAGGATCAGTAGTCAGTAGGTCTTCATTTAATGTGCTATAGAGTAAACCACACCTCCAGGCTTGCCATTGGAAGGATCCTGTCTGCATGGGGAGCAGTTCATCGCTAAAACTTGTATTATAAGGTCTAGCTGATTCTGTCTACCAGATGCTGTTAGCTTCCAAACTGTATCGCTACCCACTGCACATAGAGCCATTGTAAGGTAGAGGTGAAATTGATCTGCAGAGTTCAGATCCAGGCTTGTATCTCCACTTTCCCAAAGCTCAGGAGTACTTGGATACAGGGTTTCAGCTCATCCTGTCACTGGCCAGTTTCACAGTCTGGAGCTGATATTTTAGATCTGGGATTTTGGTTTGGGCCCATCCCTGAGTCATACAGCCATCCTAGGTTAGCACTGAGTGCAACTGCTGTCTGGACTTAGGGTTGGAAAGAGGGAAATCAGTGTTATACATCTCTCAGGCAAATTTTCCGGAATTCAGCTCTTTCCTTCCTGAAAGGGCTGACAGACCCCAGGGGAAGCGAATGAACACTCAGGCACGCATGCTGTCTGTGCTCTGCTCAAGCCACGTGTGGCCTGCTGACTCAGGAGCCTGCATTAGCAGCAGCTGCAGACCTACGTGTGGTGCCTTTCTACAGCTCATCTCTCCCCATGGATATCACTCCAGGCAAGCATTGTGTGAAGGGTGGACTGGCGGAAGTGATTCAAACCAAATCATGGGCAATCTGAGAGGGAAATAGACCTCTCTAAACTAGAGCAAAGGCTTCTGCCCAGAACTGTGCCATACCCATCGGGTGGGGGTTAGGAGGAAGAGCTGGGTTCATGCTTGATTAGAACAATATAGCTGAATTTAATAAAAGGTAAGTTATGCTTAAATCATCTCCTCCTAGTTCATCTGTATCTCCTTAATAGCCAGCTGCACCTTCAGGTCTAGAATCCTCAGGGGGTGCTCAGTTGTCTATAGGGCCAAGTTCAGACTTGGTGTAAGTGGGTGCAAATCCATTGAAGTGCAATTGTTTCCATGGGTGGACTGGCCTAGGATGCTTGGGATGATGAAAACATCCTAGCTTCTCTGGTACTTTGCCTTTTAATGGCCTGTTCTTGATTTGCGTAGATTAAAGGAGCAGTTACCACTTCAAGGTGTCTCATGTTGCAGACCACCAAGGCTGGGAACCCCAGATTTCCAAAGATGTATAAGAAGTGTTTTAGAACTTATGGTCCTTGAGATACCAGACCTTTAATAACAATGTATTCAGATTATATTCTTCCTGTGCTTGTGGAATAGCATCCTGGCCTGTGATCCAGCGTGTCTGCCTACGCCAGATCTGAATTTGGGCCTGAGCTCTTAAGTGATGTCTGAATTTTCACAGCATCCAAATTAGGATACTTTTCTTCCATCTCAAGAGTATGAATTAGGCACTGAAATAAATTTTCTACTTTTTTATTTTTTTTAGAAAAAAGTAAAGCTTGAAGGAGTATTTTCACACTGTCTTGTTTCTTTCATTCAAAACAGCCCTCACCCCACAGACTGAGTCAGAACATGGTGTTTATCCTTTAATTCCTTTTTGTGTGGATTTTGTCCTGCAGCTGAGAATGACCTGGGTTCAAAGACTCTGGAGGTACGCAGAGATGGCAGGAATGGTGGAAGTAGATGGAAGCCCCTGAAGCCTGGAGCTGAACAGCTGCTAGTCAATAAAGTAAGGCATTGTTTGAAATATGTTTTTACCTGCTCTAGTGCTGGCATTTGTCTGGTGCGTACTTAGCTTTATAATCTGACAATATGCTTTAGTAAAAGCTTCCAGAATCCAGAACACAGTTTCTGTAGCAGCAGATTTTTTTTTTTTTGTAATTAGTGTGGATTATTTTATGGCAATATAAAGATTGTAGCATTAACCTTTTTTGCCCAGTTTAGTTCCCATCGGATATAAATCAGAGGTATTACAACCTAACACGGGGCCTGGGCCCTCCCTTCCTTTTGGCTGAATATTCCTCGCAGATGGGGGGAAACTGTGTAATTTCAAATTGTCTGTAGTTTTATTACCGTATGTCCTTTGGCTTCATTATTGTCGCTATCTCTGTGACATATTTATGTGTCTATTCTTTCCAAAGTGTTTTGCAAATACAGATGACATCCAGATGCTTTTCCTTTTGACAGTGTAATCTCCAAACTCACTAGTGAAACCCACTGGGGTTGTGGGGACTAGTCTGGATCTTTGTCTTGGAGCTAGAAAGTTGTAGGCACCTATCAAAGAAAATTAGCAAAGAACTGTGCCAGCATTCCCCGATCTGCATATCACCGCATCTCCAGGCTCAGAATTCTCTTGGGAGCTGCCTCATGCTATGTCTTTGCTTTCTGGGAGTCAGGTTCACTACATGATACTCTTTGTGACACTTGTCTTTCCTGAGCCTGGCTCTGGGAGGAAGCCCTTCATTGGGAGCTGAAGGTGGCCAGCACATCTCATGAGCGGGTCTTGGTTTGCCTTAATCATGAGCCAGCTACATTGCTAATCCTCTATGTACTGTACATTGAATGATTTCCCAGCTGGTGTCGGGAGGGGAAGCTGCTTTTTGCTGATCAGATGGGAGATTCAGAAATAGCTTTAGACAATATGTAAGCAAATCAATTTAGGACCAGAATCAATCTGGTTCTTGCTTATGTTTGCCATGGTGGGGAGTAGGGTAGCTGGAGCTTTCCTCCACGAGCTTTCTGCTGTGTTCAGGCAGGATGCACTTCCATTGCTGTATTGCTGATTGTACTGTGTGTACTCTGATGTCTCACTGATTTCAGCATGATGCTCGTGTGGATGACCGCAGCAAAGAAGAGCTTTTGGAAAACAAGCAAAAAAAGAGTTAATTTACCACTCTAAGGGCTTTCTTTTGCAGTGGAGTGAGCAAAGGATGGGCCAGCACCCATGAACACTAGATTTCCCAGTGGGACCAAGGAGGGAATTACACTACTGACCATTTACAAGGGACCCTGTTTTCACGCTATTTCCAGCCCAGATTTTGAGAGAGAGTGTGAGGGAGATGTTGACCTGTAGTGGCAGGGCCCCAAAAGAGGATAAAGCAACCTTGTACTAGTGTTTGCCTATAGAGTCATGAAAGCTTTGGGTACTAGTCTGAGTGCCCCAGTTACGTCTGCTGTCACAACACATGAATTCTTTACACCGGGAAGTTCAGGTGTTTGGGTAAATAGCTGAATACTTGAGTACTGATCCAAACCGAGCCCACTCTTGCGTGTTGCCTGTTGCTATTTTCCCCATAGCTGCTGCCACTGCTGCCTCCCTGCTGTGTCTGTACAATTTTATTATGCCTTTACGTAATTGCCCTTCTTTAGCTGATCAGCTGCCTTTATGAAACATGATCTTTAAAGAGGACCCTGCTGCTTTATGTCTGGTGTTCGTGATAGAAATGGTTCACTGGTGATAACTCATGTTGACTACTCTGATTCCCTTGTTTTGGATGGGTTCTGCAGCTTTCACTGAACACACAGGGAAGGGTTATTGGCATTTAGGAGTCACTGTTAGCCCACGAAAGCTTATGCCCAAATAAATTTGTTAGTCTCGAAGGTGCCACAAGGACTCCTCATTGTTTTTGCTGATACAGCCTAACACGGCTACCACTCTGAAACCTGTTAGCTTTGTGCCTTGACTGCCACCTTCAATTACTTCTCTATTTAGTGGGCTGAAATATAATCCACAGAGAAGAATCACATTCATTTAACCAAGAGTCAGATCAAGATGGTCAGCCCTTAATTTCTGCTCGCATCCCTTGGGATTACAATCTCTTCCCAGAGGGGTAATTCTGTAAGGAGATCCTTCCACGTTGCTAGACAGCATATCTTTGGCATTAATTGGATGCAGAGTGTACATGGAGCTGAAAGTCTCTGCCAGGTTACGAATACACACAAATCAAGAATAGAAGCATGAGCTGGTAGTAAAAGCACAGAGGTGGGCGTTAGGACACAGCTCTGTTCTATCCCTGACTCTGACATTAACTCACTATGTGACTTTGGTTAAGTCACTTCACCTACCTGTGCCTCAACTTCCCTGTCTTTATGATTAGGATAATAAGGGTTTCCTACCTCATGTGTGTGTGTTTTATGGCTTAATTTGTTAAATCTGTACAGGCTGGGAGGCTCAATTGAGGGACAAACTATTATTGTAATTGGAGGGCCAAAAAACCTGAAAACTCTTTTCTTCCCATAGTTTGTGGCTGTTTGGCCTATTACAGAGGCAGCCACAAAGCTCAGATCTGGATTAGAACTTCATGTGGTGTCCAGAGTTGCTAGATTTGTTACAGAGGTGTGAAGATAAGCTCCCTGTCCCAAGGAATTTATAATCTAAATAATTTAGAAACCTGTTGTTTAGATTCAATGTTTTGGTGTGAGCTCCACTCTAATTATTGCAGCAAGCAGCACTAACCCTACCTGGTGGTGAGAGTTTTGTCACACCTTCCACCTAAAGCATGTGAAATATACACAGCTGTGAGATTCACTAACTGAAAAGCTTTTGAACAAACCTAGGGCTGATTCATGGTCTTGATGCAAAACCCTGCAGTTTCAAATGATTTTCTTGCGGCATTTCCAGGTGTGAAAGCTACAGGGCATGACCTTTATGGATATGGCTACACTGTAATTAAAAACCCGCGGCTGGTCCATGCCAGCTGACTCGGTCTCACGGGGCTCAGGCTGTGGGGCTGGTTCTTTGCAGTGCAGACTTACGGGCTGATTCTGTGAGGTGAGAGGTGATTCCGGGCTGTCGGACTGATTCTGCGAGGTGGGAGGTGATTCCGGGCTGTCGGACTGATTCTGTGAGGTGGGAGGTGATTCTGTGAGGTCTGAGACCCTGGGCTGCATCTCAACCCCAGAAGGCCTCAGTGTTGTGAAACAGGCTCGGAGCCCCGCAAGCCTCAGTCAGCCGGCACAGGGCAGCCGTGGGTTTTTAATTGCAGTGTAGACATACAGGTTCACTGATCTTTTTAGTTACATAGGGTAAGTAAATCCCCCAAGTATCCTTGTCATTCAGTGGCCCAGTGTCATGACAGAGGAGGAATCCCTCACCCTCTTCAGGGGGCAGCAGGGGCTGGGAATGTGGTGGAGGGAGCATGCTCAGATACCAGAGATACAGAAAGGGAGAACCCCCCTCTTGGTTATATTAAGTGACATCCATCCCTTGGCTGACACATAAGTTAGCATTGATGGATTTTGGCGCAAACAGAACCTCTGTCAGTGAATTAATGCCACTTGGGATGTGCCACTTGGTGATGTGCACACTGGACTCAAAACTGCCAGCTACTAACAATTTGCCATCTTGATAAAATGAGCCAACACCAACAGAGCTATTGTCTGTGCTCTGGAGCCAGCCAAGTGTTGAATAAAGAAGAGCAACAATATTTATGGGGAGCTGCTGTTATAGATAGCGATATATTCTGTTGTATGATACTCAAGCCCTATCAGAGAACACCATCAGCTGTATTATATGATATACCACATTACCATATTCAGGAGCTGGCTCTGAATGATGCATGCCCGTGGTCAGCCAAGTTTAATAAATCAAACTTTCTTAACCTATTAAGAACAGCCCTGCATTTAGCAGCCTTGGTATTTGTCATTGTTGTGATAATACACATTCCTAGTGTGACACTGTGGGTAGGTCTACACTTACCCGGTAGTTCGGCGGCGAGCGATCGAACTTCCGGGTTTGACTTATTGCGTCTTGTCTGGACACGATAAGTCGAACCCAGAAGTGCTCGCCGTCAACTGCGGTACTCCAGCTAGACGAGAGGAGTACCGTGGAGTCGACGGGGGAGCCTGCCTGCCGCGTGTGGACCGAGGTAAGATCGAACTAAGGTACTTCGAACTTCAGCTACGTTATTCACGTAGCTGAAGTTGCGTACCTTAGTTCGATTTAGGGGGTTAGTGTAGACCAAGCCTGAGATTCTGTTGCTACAGTTCTATCTCTAACATGCTGTAGCACAGAAGGTTAGAGAGATTTACCAGGAAGACTTAGACCTCATTTTAAAAAAATACCTCTTCCAAACATTACTATTAATTGTCCTGCAATAGCATTTATATGCTGGAAAGGCATAATGAGTGGGGTTCCGCAGGTGTCTGTTTTGGGACCAGCTCTGTTCAATATCTTCATTAACGACTTAGATATTGGCATAGAAAGTACGCTTATTAAGTTTGCGGATGATACCAAACTGGGAGGGATTGCAACTGCTTTGGAGGACAGGGTCATTATTCAAAATGATCTGGACAAATTGGAGAAATGGTCTGAGTTAAACAGGATGAAGTTTAACAAAGACAAATGCAAAGTGCTCCACTTAGGAAAAAAAAAGCAGTTTCACACATACAGAATGGGAAGAGACTATCTAGGAAGGAGTACGGCAGAAAGGGATCTAGGGGTTATAGTGGACCACAAGCTAAATATGAGTCAACAGTGTGATGCTGTTGCAAAAAAAGCAAACATGATTCTGGGATATATTAACAGGTGTGTTGTGAGCAAGACACGAGAAGTCATTCTTCCGCTCTACTCTGCTCTGGTTAGGCCTCAGCTGGAGTATTGTGTCCAGTTCTGGACACCGCATTTCAAGGAAGATGTGGAGAAATTGGAAAGGGTCCATAGAAGAGCAACAAGAATGATTAAAGGTCTTGAGAACATGACCTATGAAGGAAGGCTGAAAGAATTGGGTTTGTTTAGTTTGGAAAAGAGAAGACTGAGAGGGTACATGATAGCAGTTTTCAGGTATCTAAAAGGGTGTCATAAGGAGGAGGGAGAAAACTTGTTTACCTTAGCCTCTAAGGATAGAACAAGAAGCAATGGGCTTAAACTGCAGCAAGGGAGGTCTAGGTTGGACATTAGGAAAAAGTTCCTAACTGTCAAGGTGGTTAAACACTGGAATAAATTGCCTAGGGAGGTTGTGGAATCTCCATTTCTGGAGATATTTAAGAGTAGGTTAGATAAATGTCTTTCAGGGATGGTCTAGATAGTATTTGGTCCTGCCATGGGCAGGGGACTGGACTCGATGACCTCCCGAGGTCCCTTCCAGTCCTAGAATCTATGAATAGGCTCTCATCAAAAATCAGTGCCCCATTCTGCTAGGCACTGTGCACACTCAAAAGAAGAGAGTCTGTATCCCAAACAATCTGAGGAAACAGCCCTGTTTCTGGTAGGTAACTAGAGAGCCATGCCGAAAGTGGATTAAAATGAAAAACTTGGCACCCTACCCCTAAACTTTCATCTCAAGTCATGCAAAAAACATTTCTGAGGTCCAGGAAAGCTTGGTTAAGAAGCTTTCCCATCCAGCTGAATGACATAAAGATGAGATTCTGGTGCTGGAAAGGTTAATGGACCTTTGAACTTCCTTTTGATGAGCAAAGAGACCTGCCTGCCAGGGTCAGAAGCAGAAGTGACAGAATATTGTGTTGTGAGAACTGCTAGCCCAAGAGACGCAGATAACTCAGAGAAACAACTTTAGAGTGCTAATCAAAACACCTACTGAGATTTGCTCATCACTGCAATTAGGCAGCTTGTCACTTAGGCTGAGTTACAGGGAATAGCCAGGTGTGCAAAAGCTGATCAGGGTTTATAAATCAGATCCACTGAGTTAAAGGAGGTAAGAGTGGGATTTACAAACACAGATCACAATGGCACCATTTCAAAGCCTATCCATCTCTCATCTCCTGAGCTCAGAGCTGCAGGGTGTAAAATCAAATCCGGGCTAGCCAGAAAATCTTGGCAAGATTTGTAAATCTGAATTAAGATTTGCAGGGTTTGGATCTCTCTTGTCAATCCATTTATTTGCAGCCACAGACCAAATGGATTGTTTAAAAAGTCAGGTGGCTGGAAAGGGTGGTAAATCAAAACCACAGGCCCAGTTCTGGAAGAAACTATGCCTAGTTTCCATGCTGTGAATGGCAGTTTTTCAGTTAGAGAGCAAGAGGCCAGGTCAATGTAACATCGGCATTAGTAGCACCAGTATTATCTTGGTCCTTGGAGGAATGGGGGCAGTGCCAGAGAAATTAATGAATGTCACTGCAGGCCGTCGAGGGCACAGTGCTGATAGTGAGCGGTGGCCCCGGAACCCCAAGAGGCTGCGGTGTGCAAAGTGCAGGTTTTTGAAAATAGGGCTGCACTTCTCTGCATTTTAAAAACACTGAGTGTGTCGTTTGGGTAGGAGAATGACCTCTCTTACATCTGGGTTATAAGCCAGTTAAGTGCTAAGTGCCTTGTCCAAAGCTGACTGAAGTCAGTGAACACGCTCCCATTCACAAGTCTGCCAAGTGTCACACACGTGTCTGGCAACCTGTCTGGATCCTTGTGCATCAGTAGGGATTCCCTTGTAGTTGCTACTCCCAGCAGCCAAGCAGCCTCCCCTCTCCTTGCTCCCTCTGTTGTGTCTGTGCAGGGAAAGAACAGGCAGAGGAGGCGGTGGCTGCTGGTGGGGACAGAAGATGAGTTGGCTCTCTCCCTCCCCCCCACTCCCTACCTAGCTTCGGGTGTCCTTTCCCCAGAGCGCCCAGTACCCCCCTCCCCCCATGCACTGCCGTGGCAAGGGGAATGTTTGTAAGGCTGGAATCACTCAGAACTCCAGGCTGGGGTAGGAAAGACTTGTTGGGCTAGATCCACACAGGTATTTAGATGGCTAAACCCCAGACTTAGGCGCCTAAGTCTCAGTTTTAGGCTTCACTGCAATCCACAGAACTGCTGTCAAAGTCTGTAGGTGCCTAAATTCACTCAGTGCCAAACTGTCAGTGTAAAAGTTCCCTCGACACTGAGGTTTTTTGCGTTAGGGCATGTGCACGTGCACTGCTGCCTCCTTCTAGGTGGCCAGACGCCTATCTCCTGCCTAGCCTCAGAGCAATCCCCGAACCGGCGGGAGAGGATAAGGTGGAGAAGTGCCTGTCTCACGTGTGGGGCCTGATCCGGTAGGTGTGAGCAAGGCTGCCTAATGGGTCAGGTCCCATTTAAAATCTGGCCAGAGAAGTTGTTAGTGGCCATCTTATAATTCTTAGCTCTGTGGTTAGATGACTCTCCTTGGATGTGGGAGACCCAGAGTCTAGTCCTCCTGCTCTAGCCACTCTTTAATTATTTATCCACAGTGGAACAGCGGTAACAGGAGGGACTGAGAACATCCCCAGTGTTTAGACCCCGTTCAAATCCTTTCTCCCTCTCTCGCAGAGTGGGGACTGGAACAGGGGGTCTCTCACCTCTCAGGTGAGGATGGGGTGAGCAAACAAGGCCCAGGAGGTGTTAAGGATCTTTCCCCGGCGCTCACAGGGAAACAGTGGGGGGGAATGGAACCCAGGTCCTCCGAGTCCCATGTCTTGTCCATAAGGCTATTCACCTGCCTGAATTGTACCTGGCAGTCAGAAGAGGGGGTGTCAAGGGGATTTAACTACACTTTTCTGAATCTTCACTAATTAGTGAGATTTGTATTCTGTGGGCACAGGTTCAGGTCAGTCCTTCCTTTGCTGGAACTGCTTCATCCTGAATCTCTAATGCCAGCTGTATTTTAGTACCCTGGTCTTGCCCAGCTCCCTACTCCTTCCTGTCGGCCTGTGATGCATCCTAATAAAAAGGATTAAAGCACAATCTTTTGTGCCAGGCAGAGCTGCGGTGTGCGTATTTAAGTTGGAAATCTTGCCATCTGCATTAGGGCCAGTTTCTTTCTTGTCCCCTGTGCTAGTAGCAGGGAGTATGCAGACCTGCTGCAAAAAGGTGTTGAATATTCACAAAGGCTTGCTTTTCTCTGACAAGCAACCTATTTCTGGAGGCAGGAAGGGGTCTGTAATGGCAGTGATGGTGTACATGTGAGCCAGATCCCTTATGTGAAGCAATCCCAGGCTCCCCAAAGTTAATTCTATACCAGGAAATTCAACCAAAGTGCTCTCTCCAGGAGAATGGAATGAAGGGAGGGTTGATCTGGGTTTTCTCCCAGTGACACCATGCAGCCATAGCCAGGAGCTCTGCTTGGTATTCCACACCAGCTCTGTTGCTCTCTATTTTTATCTCCTAGTGCAGTGCTGAGTGAGCATTTCATTTTGTGGAGATCTTTTCTGTTTACTGTTTGAAATGTGTCCCACACCGTATTTCTCTTGCCTTACTAATTTCAGGGAGAATAGATCATTAACTGCTGCATTTTGACACGGGAGCTGTAGCTAATCATGATGATAGTCGATCGCCTTCTGTCCATATGACTAGGCTGACAGAAAAGCATGGAGTCCCATGGATTTGTCTGTGCTAATTAGTTTAAATATCAGTGCACCAATGCACTCAGAGATTTATTTGTATGCGTGGAGGAAAGCCAGGAAAATGTATCCTCTCTAATCTCTCTCTTCCCTGGCTCTAAATATTCAATCATTTTGCAGCCAGGGAATGTCTGCTTTGTATATTTTTTTCTGTGGTTTACATTATCACTTGTTAAACCTATTATGAAGTACTATTTGCCACAGTTTTAAGACGTTTGTATGGTTTCCCCAGTACCCTCTTTCTCATTCAACTCCAGGAGCTTCCTAAATGTATCCGTGACTATATTTTGCTTTCCAGTTCTGCAAGACCCATTTGTGTGTGCATACATGTAGTGTGCATAGCGTCGTGTGACATCACTAGATCGCACAGGAGGTGGGGTAATCGTCAGTAAACCTAACTTGACAGACCTTGACATAACTAATACTGAACTCCATGAATGGTTAACTCGGCTGCTGTTGAATGCCCACCATACATATGCCTGTGGAGAGAGCAGTTCTAAAGTCCCTGGTGAGCAGTGAAACTGTAGAATTGTGCAGCCTTCTAGGGATCTGAGGGCTAATGCTTCCAATCCATGGTGGCATATGAACTGAGCAGAGTGCGAGATACACTGTATGAATATATGTGGCTTGCAGTGAACTTGCTCATCGCCAAACTAGCTGTGAATGGACCACCCTTACCCTGAATTTACAAACTGGTGGCTGAGATGGGTGCAATTCCAACTACACTACCTGCTGATTGCTTCTACCAGCTGGACAACAGTGTCTGAATGTTTATCCTGCTCAGGGCATTTTGTCTCTCTTAAAAGTTATTTCTAACAAAGCATTGGGTTTCTGTGTAGAGCAGTGATGGATGGCACTGGGGTGGAGCCTGGGCCTTGTCTGCTCGAGGGCTTCCACTAATGGCGTGCTGATGGAGCTGTCTCAGGCTACGTCTACACTACAAAATGATGTGTACCTAACTTACATCGGCATACAGCCACCGCAGTTACTAAATCGCTTGTGTGTGTGTGTGCGCGCAAGCTTGGCTCCTTGTGTTGGCGGTGCACGTCCTCACCAGGAGCGCTTGTATCAATTGTATTGTCAATGTGGGGCAGTGTAGTTAGCCTCCTGAAGGCCAATAACAGTTGACATAAGCAACTCAGTGTCTACACTGACACTGTGTCAACCTAACTACATTGACCATGACTCCACGCCGCTTGGGGAGGTGGTGTTACTAAATCGGCCTAGAGAGGCACTGATGTTGGCAGAAGCCAAATTTAAGTGAAGACACTTCTGCAGCTAGGTTGAGGTAAAGCAGCTTTCGTCGACCTAACTGTGAGTGTAGATCAGGCCGCAATGATAATGCAATGGTGGGAGAGTTCCCCAAAACCGCTAGGGGTAGACAACGATCAAGTGAGTGGCTTGAAATGGAGAGGCAGTTGGTCTTGGACTGTGGATTCCTGGTTGTTCTGGACTGCAGAGAAGAGATATTTGCACTTCAATGCTTGAATCAAGAAGTTCTTGGCCTCCAGGTGATAGCCTTCATAATACTTTAGAAAGTTAGGTGCTCCCTGAGAAACTGCAGATGGAACTGCCTGCTGCCAGACCATAAGCACGTGGCTTATGATGATCTTGCATAATCAGCCCTCATGTAGTTCAAAGCAAAATCTCCTTTCTCTCTGCTTCCCAGAATCTTACCTCTGGTATGAGAGCATTGTCCCCTGCAGCTCCCAGCTCCTGGAATGGCCTTTCTGGGCATCACCCGCTTATTAGCACACTGTCTCATCCAATTTCAGCTGAGAAAGGGTCTTTTCTTTCTCATTTACAGCTCTTGGTTTCTCTTTGCTTGTGCTGTAATTCATTATTTAACTCTGTCACTGGGTTGTTTCGCTCTGGGATATGGTTTGTATGAAAGAGGCTATATTATAAACCCTGCTGGCACTTTGCTTGGCAGCAATGTATGCTCTGTGTGCTTTGCGCTTTCCCAGCACACTGTTCTCGGTAAACCAAACTCTGCATTAGGTGTAGCATGAAAAATCTCTGTGTAAACATTCTGACAAATGCTATTGTAGTACTAAGCAACAGCTATTTTGGTAGCTCAAGGCCACTGTAATTACACCTGGGTTTAACTAAAGAGAGAATTCAATTTGGGGGGATAGGCGAAATTACAAATATTCACAAGTCACAGCTTCAAGGTCCCTTCTCCTGTGGCTGTTAAGATTCTGAGATCTCTCAAATGCTGCAGAAACCAGTGGTAATTATGTCTGTAGAATACATCATGGGATCAGGCACTGTGACCAAAAGACATCATAGTGAGCTGTCTAGAATATGCATGTATGCACACCAGTGTCATCTGGTGGATGGAATCTGTATTGCTTAATGGTGTGTCATAGGCCTGATAACTAAGGGAGATCCTCCTTGGGCTTTAGTGGTAGAGGCCTGCGGTGATAATTGGGTCAACAAATTTACCCTAATTGTGAGCTTAGTTATAAAAAGTACATAAAAGTTTTATAAGATGTTACAATAACCTACAATAACAGATGTTGATGGAAAGTAGGTCATGTTGCTTTCAATAATGAATGTTATAAACAGGTGAAAGAGAACCAGACAAAATTAGTCTAAACCAAAAGGCCATGTTGATAGTTCTTGAAACATACGTTGAAATCATGCTTGGTAAAAACAGAAACTATAGAACCGGAAATTAATGAACCAAAATTGCTTTGTCAGATATTAGGCCTAACTGGTGGATGCAATAATTAGGGGATGGGCTATGCCAGCCGTCAACCCTTTGTGGGTCCTTGAAGAAAGAGGCTTTGGGTGGAGACTATGGAAGAACAGACAGAAGCTACTGGCGTGAGCTTCACCAGTATAGCTGCCACCTGCACTGTTTGCTGGGAACAATAGCTCCAGCCCAGCTTAGCTAGCTTCCTTTCTTTTACCCAAAAGACAGTTATTGCCATCTTTGGTACCACCTAAGAGACTGTCAAGTCAAGGGGGGGTTTCCTTCTAAAACTCTCTCCAGCTAAAGGGAAAGGGAACAAGGGATGTTGTTAAAATGAAAGCCTGACTTTCCACTTTACATTTCAAATGCTTTAACTGTTTTTCTTTCATTTTGGCATCTTTAGTAAAAGGTTAAAAGGATTTTTAATGGTGTGATTGCCATGGTTCTAAGCAGGCTGAGGTCTTTGTATACCAAACCCTGAGCCTTGTTTAACATTGTTTAATGTTGGACACTGACTGGTTTATAAAAACAACAAGGAGTCCGGTGGCACCTTAAAGACTAACAGATTTATTTGGGCATAAGCTTTCGTGGGTTAAAAAAAACACTTCTTCAGATGCATGGATCCCCCGAAAGCTTATGCCCAAATAAATCTGTTAGTCTTTAAGGTGCCACCGGACTCCTTGTTGTTTTTGTGGATACAGACTAAAACGGCTACCCCCTGATACTTGACTGGGTTATATTAACCTATTTGGGCCCCTCTATTCCATCAAAATTAATACAACAGGTCTATCTCTTTTTGGAGCAGAAGGACCTAGGTCTGTCCCTGCTGTTGTACTGAAGCTCTGAGGGGACACAGTATGCAGCACAGTGATAAGACCAAGGATTTATTAAGGTGCTTCTTCTTGAGGGGAGGTTTTGTAACCATCCCCTCACACCTCCCTCAAACCCGATGAAATTCATCTGACTTGAAGGATCTGTTACAGACTAAAACCTCAGGTCAGGTTTGACAAATGTCAGGAATGTGGTCCAAATCTTAAAGGATCTCTCGCTGGAACTGTGGCACAAAGCCTGTGAAAACTTGTTGTTTCACCAGGTGAGAATTAGCAGTTTTGGTTGCGTTTAACTCTGAAGCTGAAATTGTGACTTGGATTGAGTGCTCACCCCACACAATGTCCATGCTTTGCACAGTTCTAACTTGAACCAGGGGATAATGCCAGAGATGTATAATGTGGCTTTACAGCAGGATTGGTCTTGGCCTATCAAATATGTATTGTCAAGTATTTAAAGGATGTTAACACTGCAGAAGGAGTGCATATAAAGATCAATGTGATGAAACGGCAAAGGAAAACTTGGAATGAATATCAGAGAAACTTTCCTTTATGGTAAAATCAAACAGCGTGAAATAATCTCCTAAATGAAGCAATGACAGTTCCACTTGCCTGATTTATAAATGAACAGGCAACAATCCTCCTGTTGTCCCCCAGGGATGGAATAATTCCCCAATTAATTAATTAATTAACACCTTGCAGAGGTGTTAATGGCCTCCTTCATTTATAATAGTCTCTTGCAACACATGTTAACTGTTTTGTTTATAGAACAGGAGTACTTGTGGCACCTTAGAGACTAACAAATTTATTAGAGCAAAAGCTTTCATTGCATCCGAAGAAGTGGGCTGTAACCCACGAAAGCTTTTGCTCTAATAAATTTGTTAATCTCTAAGGTGCCACAAGTACTCCTGTTCTTTTTGCGGATACAGACTAACACAGCTGCTACTCTGAAACCTGTTTTGTTTATCAGTCTGTTCCACCCTGTATGTAGCTGTGATACTATGAGTACCTTTCCCAGACCTGGAGAAGAACTCTGGGGAGCTGGAAAGCTTGTCTGTCTCACCAACAGAAGTTGGTCCAATAAAAGATATTACCTCACCCACCCTGTATCTCTCTTATTTCCCCAACTGTTTTTTTCCCATCAATAATTTCTAGGAGTCTGTATTGTTGTGTTGTCCAAAAATCTTTGGAGTCATCAGGGTTGTTAGAGACTAAATAATGGCCTATTGCAATCCAGTGCCATCCTTTAGCTTTTGCCAGCAGCAAATATCACCTGGGCACCTTCATCATGATGCAAGAAAATGCTTCCAAGCAGCCTTGTTGACAGGAGTTGTGAGGATTTAAGGGAAAGCAAAACCGTTTCAAGCTGTCATGCTGCATTAATGTCCATCGGCTCAAACAGCTCCAGGGAGATGAGTTCAGGAGAGAGCTGCAGAAGCAAGCAGGAAGAACCAATTGGTAGGCGGCTGTCATAATTGCCCGAATCCTTTGGCATGGGTCAAGGGAGGTACTTATTGGTGGGGAGGAGGAGTGACGTGATTGGGCCAGTGACATGACTGGGACTTTGGATTTGAGTCTTGGATAAATTCCTGAATGTTCTTCCTCTTCATTACCCTGCAATACCCAGCCATCATGGATTGATGATTTCTGTTCATCTTGGGTGAAAGTCCCCCCATCTTCCCAGCACCAGTACAAGACCTAGGCACTATTGAAGACCTATTCTGAAAGGTTTCGATGGGACTTAAGTGGTACATAGGGCTTGAGCTGCTCCTTGCTCAAGAATGAATTTCATCCCAGTGAGGAAAATGTGAGGATGGGCAAGTAGTATGGTGCTGTGTCTATTCCTGATAAAACATGTTTATGAAAATCTACATGGGAATTCAGTGTGGTCTTTGAGCATCTGGTGACTTGTTGCTTTGCTGATGTCACCAAACTGTGGGCGCCCCGCAAATGAAGTTCTCTGCTGCTCTCTCTGATTTGGTAAGCGATCAAGAAGAGCTCAAGCAAAACAATTAGTGAGAGTTGAAATAATTCCCAAGTCAAATGCAAGTTTGTGCTTGGGGAGGCATAGAGACCTGGATGCCAAGCGAAGTAGGTTCCCAGAAAACAAAGATAGCCTTAGTACTAACTGATTCCCCTTTCCCTCCCACAAAAACCTTCTGGAGCCAGCAACAAATAACCTAAATCAATATTCTCTGCATTTTGAATATCGTTTTGCTCTTTATTGATTTAAATATAAACTTTCAGGTGACTTCGTCCTTCGAATGGGGAATAAGCAGGCCCCCATTGAGACGAGGTTGAAGTATGTGGTTGGCTTCTGAAGGGGGCTTGACATGCTGCAAATGTACTTGATCTCTGACATATTTGTATGGGAAAGTGGCAAGCTGAAGTCAATGCTAGCATAATGATGGGAAATGACTGAACAGAATAGCAAGCGGTGTTGCTTCAGGTATGTTCCCAGCGATGGCTGGACGACTGGTTGCCTCTCTGTAACTGTTCTTTACGTAGGCAGACTAGAGCTAGACAACGCCCTCACTTGTCCTAGCAATGCAAATAAATAAATTAAAAGAAAAATTGAGCTGCGAATGTGGTTGACAATTCACTGATCTATTGATATTCTGTTCCCTGCTACTCCAGCCACTAGCTGCTATGCCAACCTGAAATGTTAAGTGCCTTTTCCAAATGTATTCCTGACCTCTTGGCTAACTATTCTTTGCAGTGAGGAGTTGGGAACCATCTTGAGTCTTCTATGCCAGGGGTTGGAACCATTTAAAAGTTTAGAAATGGCTGCTTGGGGCCAACCAAAACTTTTTTAAGATTTCCCACTGGAAGAGACCTGGTCAGCTCTGTCGTCCATGGTAATGAAAATGGTGCCGTTGATGGCACTGAACAGAAATGGGACAATGCCAAAGGAAAATGCTTGTGTCATGGATTTGCCATTGGCTCCCAGATAGTCAAATATAGGGACTGTTGGCTAGCTGACTTCAGCTCTCCTGATGATATAGGAAAGCTGGTCCCAGGCAAGAGAAGGCTTTCAAATCCACATCAACACCCTGAACTGCAGTGAAAATGATTAAGAAGCAGGTGTTTTCTTTGGAGAGCTAGCATACTATTGCTGTCTCCCTCAGAACTACTGAGCAGTATGTCACCGTGTAGTTTTCCCTGTAATTGCATAATATGGGCACAAGATGCCTAATTTCCTTGCTACTACACAACAGTGTAATCAAATGACCAAAATTGTAAGTAAAAAGCATGAGAGCATTGTGTCACGATGCAGTGTAAGATAAAAGCACTTCCAGAACCTCCTCCTATCGACTGACAGTCTAACGCTTAGAGCAGTTAGTTCTTTCTTGGCGTGGAATTAATCCCTACCTTGTGCATCTCTGGAGACCCTACTGACAGTGGATTTGATAGGGGGCCTTGTGGACATGACATTAGCTGGTAGCGTTCTTGAATCCACTGACTATGCCATGTCACTAAAGCCTAAGCATAAACTGAAGTGAAACCTTGATGAGTCCTTTTAATTTTGTGTGCAGGGGATGGGTGGAGGTGGGCAGGCAGGAGGGAGGAAGAAAGAGGTGGAACATCTCAAGGGCATAGCAATGAATCACTTTGTACCCAGTCTCCTTTTCACACTCTCCATGACAGTAGGAACAAAGACCTCACCTGATGGAATTAGCAACGTGTAGGATATGTCTATACTTAAGCCACTAAAGCGGTACAGCTGCCATGCTGAGCTGCGCTGTGGTAGCACTTCAGTGTAAACGCTATCTGCGCCGATCGGAGGAGTATTCTTGTTGGCATAGGTAACCCACCTCCCTGAGAGGCAGCAGCTAGGTCGACAGAATTGTGCCATTGATCTAGCACTATTTACACTGGGGGTTAGGTTGTCATAGCTTCATCTCTCCAAGAAGCTGTTGGTTTTTCACATCTCTGAGAGACGTAGCTCTGCCGATGCAGATTCCCAGTATGGATCAGATTTAACATCACGAGAAGGAAATGCTACTTGATATGGCTAGGGGAATTCTCTGCCACAGGACCTAGTTATGTGAGGTCACCGGGCTTGGCTAGTAAAAGAACAAAATAACGTGATGAACGGTAATAACCCAGGCCCAGTTCATTAGGTCCTTATTCACACCATGCTCTCACTGAAGCCCAAGCTTTGGGTAAGGACTGAGTAAGAACATAAACGTTTGGCCCATTTTTTCATTAAGGATGCACTGAGATAAAGATAGCTAATGCTCATGCCTTGGGCATAAATGGATGGTCCTAGGGTCAGGAAGGAATTTTTCCCTCCCAACCTCCAGTATTTCACATTTGTGAAGTTGCTTGGGAGAAGGGGTGGTTCACCTTCCCCTGCTGTGTCTGGTGTTTGGCTGCTGCTGGGCTAAATAGACCAATGGTCTGATCCACTGAGACACATGTAGTGGTATCCCGTCCCGCCCCACTCTCTAGCTCCATTCTTTGTCTCTTCTGCACTACCTTGCTTTAATCTTTGTGCTGGAAAAATACTAAGGATTGCTTGGAGGGTCTATAGCTTCAGCTCCCAGGTTTGAGTGTTGAGAGAGCCATCCACGCAAACACAGCCTCTTCCACTTTATGTGACAATTCTTTGTCACAAAGTCTTTAGTGGACACCGATGAATTTCCCATTGCTGTGGATGGTGTTTTAAGGCTGATGTGGGTTGTTAGAAGGCAGACGAGGTTCGGATTGGACCAGGCTCCAGCACATAAGTGTCTGCTGTGTGAAGCCATCATCTTGCTGGAGACCTCTTATTTTTTCTGATGCTCCCTTCGGTAAAAACAGAGAGCTAAAAAAAAAAAAAAAATCCTCACAACCCAAGTGATAATCAGTGATGTGCTGCTGCCTTACATCCTGTGTTACAAGCCACTTTGCAGAGAGCTTAATTTTTTTTTTCCTGCTCTAGGCTAGAAGGGGAGTTGAACTTTATAAGGAGTCAGACATTTTCCAGCTATTATTTTGCAACCTATTAGAGTGGTAGATCAGGAGGTGGGAACCCAGTTATGCAAACAAACGCACGTCACTCCTGCACAGAAATAGCTACAGTATATGTGCACTAAGGTGGAAACGAAGGCCTTTGATGCACATGCAGCAAACAGATAGAGGAGGGAGGAGAACGGGGGCTGCAATGTTTTGTTCAAAGCCTCCCAGGAGATATTTAGAGAATGCATTCTTTCTGGAAATGAGCAGAGTATTACCGCTTACCAGTTCGACAGTGTAGGAGTTATTGCCTTTCTGAGGGAAAAAAAGGGGACCAGGTTTTTGACAGAGATGATGCATTGTTCTCGGGTGTTAATCGTTTTAAACAACTGTTTTCCACATGGCACATGTAGAAATAACTGCTTGCTTTCTTTATCTGTTTTTTTCCTCTCACCCTTCTCTTTGTCAGTCAATCGCCAGACCAATACAGGGTTGTTCCCTGATACACTGTTGAGTCTAGTTCTCAAAGTCCCAAGTGACCAGGCTCTCGCCCCTTCCCTTGGGAGACTATTCCACAGCTCACGGTCATGAAGTGGTTTGTGATATTCACCTTACATTTTTTTCTTTTAGTTTCATCTCAGCCCGCCTAGTTCTACTTCTTCCTCAGCCTGAACAGTTTTGTGAGAGAAAGCTGCCATCACTCTGCAATGAATCTATTCATTTTGCACAGTCAATTTAGTTGTTAGCTATACATGTGTGTGCAACGGCAGAGATAGAACCCTCCCTCCTTATTAACCCTTATGTTAGGATCTTTAACTCAAGGAAATCTTTGTTATTTATATATTATTACATTAATATATCTTTAATAATCACTTGCAGTACATTGTTCAACCATTGAATGACACTGTGCACTGCACATAGTTCCAGGTGAAGGTGTGGTGGTTACTGGTAAACAAAAGAAACAAAGCTGGAACTTGAGCTGTAGGGAACTGCTGTTTGTGTCTGTTGTCCTTTCTTTAATAAATGTCTCCTGCTTAAAAGGACCTGCTATTCCCTATGCCATGATACTCTTTAAGGTCCAGCCAATAGAGGGTGACCTAACCCTATAAAGCTGAGCAAGTGTGTGACATCTGATGCAGTAGAGGGAATACTCCAGAGGTTCAGATAATTTGGAGAAGACTGGCTTAGGTAGCCAGACTTTAGAGCCCCTATCCTCCCCTACCCTCACCTATGAAATTAGCATCTACAAAAAATCCCCACATCAAAAGTTGACTATTCCCAGACAGCCTCGGACAATGCTTGGGGATGAGTGAACCTCCTAGATATTAAGAGGTCATTGAACGCTACAAAACCAAGCCTTTTGCAAATAGGATTTCTAGCTATTGTGATGTCTGGGCTGTGCCAGTAGGAACACTGCGGTTTTCTCAAATAGCTGACCCCAGCTGAAAATCAGCATGCAAAACTACACAGAGAAAGGGGAGATTAGTGCTGATTTATTGGCCTGTCAATTAAATGAGAGCACCAGGATTCTCGCCGCACGGCTGAGAGATAAATAACATGATGACAGCGAAGATCAGCCATATCACTATGTCTTAAATGCAACTGTTCACTTCTATACATTTGTATTAATTAAAGTATTCATACATCCTGCACACTTCAACATCAATTTCAAAAATTATTTTGAACCATGGCCAGGAGACTACATTGTTACAACATCTACTTTCCCTCTATCTATTAGCAGGAAGAGGCTAATTGAGGAAATCACAGGCAGATTTAATTGGGGACAGAGGGAAGTCGTGGGGGCGGGGAGGGTATGGAGGGGAGGAGAGATGCAGAACACAAAACTAGGTCAGAAGTTTGATGGTAGGTAACTATTGCTTGACACTGGAAGACTGAGCTGAATGAAGGTTTTCTTTTTTTTAGGGAGCCTTGAATCTGCTGCAGTTAAAGCATTAACCAGTAATTGGTTGTGATGCAAAAGGAGTTTCCACCGTAACTTTATATAACATGCTGCATACAGATTGACATGGTTGCAGGTTCCCTGCATGCCAAAGGGTGTGTTAACAGCTGTGGCCATTTACAATGTTTGTAAGGAAAGCAGGGTGACCGTTGTCTCTTGAGCTTGGATTTGGGGAGGTTGGAAGGGTTCTGTGAAATCCCAGTGCCTCACATTGCCCTGGGAGAGAAAAAGAATGAACAAAATTAAAGTTTCAAGGGGGTTCTGTTGAAAATGTGTATTAAAAACCCCTCCGCCTGCCATCACCTCTTTTGAGGTGGAGGCTACTTTGCAGCTCCCTGCCTCGGTTTCCCCTTTTCAGACCTGCACTCCACCAGTCCAAAGATAATTTAAAGCATTCCCCTCCTGGGGTCCCATTTATTTAGTACTTACACAGTCTAGCTCTCCAGGCCCCAACCCCAGTTCAGAGTGAGAGTCTCTTTCTCTCCCCTCCCTTAGGAAGTCCCCAGTCCCCCCTCCCATAGTGAGGTTCCAATTCAAGTACTCCCTCTCTCTCTCTTCCAGCAGGAGTTTGGCCCTCCTGATTCCCTGGGTGAACTTGGGGTGAGACGTCTCACTTCTTTCTGCCCCAGTCTCCCCATCTGTAAAAGGGGGATCATAATGCTTAGCCGCCTAATTGGGTGGTTGTGAGGTTTAATTTGTTAATATTGGTGAAGCACTTGTGAGTTTCTCAGATGCAAGAAGCTGAAGATTTGCAAAGTGTTTAATTTTGTTTTGTGTATTGGCCTCTGGGATTGTGTTGTCCAGCAGAAGGTGTGAGACAATTTGGTCTAGTTGTAGTGATTTCCTGGCTTGAGAAAGACAGACAGGGAAATTGAAGTGTCCTGTCATGTTACATAAAATACAACAGAGCGCGCTAGTATTATTATACAGAATGAGCCATAGATTTGATCTCTGGCATCCCAGCATCACAGAAAGTAGGATGCTCAGGGTTAATGAGTAGACAGGAGCTGATGAAAGTTGGATCTGTGGAATTAGTCCGTGCCTCAGACTGAACTTTCCTCTATTCCTAGAGAGGAGGATAGGATGGGTCATGTCTGGCTAAAACTGTAGATGTTTTTTTGTAGCTGGTCTATTTTCCAGGCTCATGGCTTCCAGGGAGAGTAGCATGTGCTGGAGAGGAATCAGCCCAGTGTCTCCCAGGTGGGAGCGAAATAGTCCAAGCTAGAGATGATAATGATGTTATCAAGGAACGCCCAGAGGACCCACTCAGGATTCAGGCTCTGATGTGGTCAGCACTGCATAAACAGTATGGAGCAATCCCTGCGCCAAGCAGCTCACAAGCCAAATCAACAAGACAAATGGTAGCAGGCGGACAATATAGAAGCAAAAGAGTTAAAGTCCAAAATTCATTTTTTGTTATTGATTTCCCCAAACCATCCTGTCACCAGTATTGCCAGACTCAAGCATTCAGAAATCATGAGTCTGGCTTAGAAATCCACAAGGTTTTAAAGAATTGTGGGGTTTTAGTTGCCTACTGTTTTTGGAGCCTCTAGCAGGTACCTATTTTCAAACTTTCCTCTCCAATTATCCTGGCTAGAAACTTTCTCAGCTTTCCTTTTAAAAAAAAAATTTATCACATGACTCCAGGAGCTGGGGTTTTAAGAAATACATCAAATATTGCAGGACTTGAGGTAAAATTGCAAGAGTTGGCAACACGGCTTTGCTCTCTCATGTCCAGATGCCCCAGCCAACCTGCTCTGCCACTACTGACCCAAATTGCCATCCTTTTTTATCCTGCACACTGCACAGCGGTAGCTACTGACTTCTGTGTAGGTGGTGCATAAGTCTCTGAAGGTATTCCCCTCCTCCCCCCGTCACTACAGCTGGTTTGGGAGGAAGTGTTTGGTTCTTGGGAGGGGGCTCCTGCTTGATGCCATTGCTGTAACAGAGGAGAGTTGGGGCAATATTTGGGTTCCAAGAAGTTGAGTCCAAGTCCACTCCAGCTGCTCTGCCTAGGACTCCACTCCTTTCTCAGCTACCCAATTCTGTCACTCATAGAAATTGGAAAAGAGGCCTGCTTTCATTCCATCTAGGCCATCCCCCCAGGGGGCAGTGCAGGTTGGTTCCCTGCTGGATGTTTCCTAGTTTTAAATGTCCCTTGCAATGGGGCTTCCACCATTCCCTTGGGAGAATCTTCCATAGTCCTAGATCAGCTGGTCAGGTAGCTTTTTTTCTGAAGCAAAGCCTTCATTTTCCCTTTCTTATCTTCATCCCCCTTTACTCCTGTTTTATACCACTGCATGCCACCCTAGATAATTTCTCTCTCTCCTTTCTGCTCCTTGTAGGCCCTCATCCTGTCCTGCCATTCTAGTAATTGCTTAACCAGGCTATAAATATTTAGTTCTCTCCTCCTCCAAAGACAGGCCATGCTGCCCCCTTCATTTTTGTTGTTCTGTTAATTTCCTTCAGTCTCTCTAAATGCTGCTGGTAAACAGGTGCCTGGGATTGTACCTCATTATGCTCTCAGCTGAGCTATCCTTTGTGGTGCTTCTGCCTCCCTGTCCCAAGACGTGCTGCCTCGGTGCATGCAACCCAAATTCACAGTTTGCTGCCATCTTGTACTGTAACTTTGTTTCTAGTTTGCCAGTCCACCACCACTCAGGTTTCTTTTAATCTTTACGGCTTTCTAGGATTCTCTCTGCCATTGCATGTGTGTTCTGGCTTATGTATCCCCTGACGTGTTTGCTTGCATTTTCCCCAAGATGAATCTCTCGGTTGGATTTCCCTTGTAAAGCCCACCTAAGGGACTGCTGCAGGTACAACATCTTGTGCTGGAACAGAATGTACCCAAAAGAGTCCTCAAGGAAGTGGCTTTGTGAACTGCGACAGGTGGTCTGACATCAGAGGATAGAAAGTCTCATAAGCTCCAACATCTTTATTCTTAATGTGCATGAGAGGGAGAGAGAGAGGCNGCCCAGAATAAGGGCTGGATGAGTTGGCCTTAAATATTCAGAACAAGGGAGATGTGATGGGAGAAGCTTTCCAGGTTGCTTGCCCCTTGAGTTAGAAATAAAGAACTATATGCACTGTGAGGTCACAGATATAAGTAGCAACTAGAGATCTCCCTAACCAGAAAAATTTCCTAAGTTTATTAAGCTTCCTGCTGCAATGCATCCTGGTCCTCTCTGGTAACTCTGGAGGACTACAAACACCACATTTCTCTAAAGGATTAAAACAAATTAAAGACTCATGTGTATATATATATATATATATATATATATATATGTAGTGCCAAATCTAAGTTAAGAAGCTTGTTCAATTTTTAAACAGTTACATAAAACCATCAAAGTCTGACAGCATGAAAATGCAAGTTTGTACAAAAAAAGGAAAAGGAAAAAAGCTGAAATGAAATGTTAACGCTAATTCCCCCAGGCTTACACCTAATATGGGCTTCAAATCAGAGTAAACCCTCCTTCCTGCTCTTTTTCTTCCTTGATAAAAGGCTTCATGTTGTCACACAGGCAACTCCTCCTGGGCAAGTGTGAAAGCTTTTTACGCTGAGGCCCTGGCTCCCTCCACCAAACCAACTTCTGTGGCACTCCTGATGAGCACCTCAGAAATGCTCCTGGAGAACCAGGCTGCAGGCATGAGCAGTGGACACTGTGGCTGTTGGCTAAAATGCAGGCATTGTAGCAAGGGGAGTAGAATTTGGGACTTGTGGGACAGAAGAGTACCATAATGGCACAGTACTTAAGATGTGAGACCCATTAAGCAGGGTATACCTCCTCCCACACATGCATGAACAACACACCTGACCCATGCCCTCTAACAGAGAGCAGTGGTGCACATATGCCCACCCATACATGGTATTTGAAGCACCGGATTCCTGACCTGCTCTTTCCCAGTGATGAATATTGGGTTAAGGAAGGAGAACCTTTGCAGGAACAAGTAATAATTTGAAGACTTGCTGATTTCCCCATGACAAACGTTGATGAATATCCTACTCGGCAACAATTCTGCTTCTCTATCTCTGCCTCTCCTCTGCCACTTTTTACAATTTGTTCAGGATATTTTTTGTGAAAATATCTTAATTTTTGCCATGTGGATCTAGTGCTCTTGAAATGAGCCAGTTTGTTTCTTGTAGATTGAAGTTCGGTATCCACAGAACATATGCAGCGTGGGCAGTTGTGGTGCAGGCTTCCCCACAGTGCCCCATTGCCTTGATTCAAATCTGACTTGGACATGTTTACTGTTAGAAGTGGCTCCTCCAAGACGCATTCAACCCTTGGCCTCTTGAAGTCTGCCAAGAAAAGTGCCATGTGTGGACACGTTTCCACCAGGAACTGGCCTGAGACTCATTTCATGTAGTCTTGCGAGCACGGTCTCTGATGCTTAGGAGGCCCCCTTATCCCACTGATTACTCACCTCTTCAGTGCAAGCCTGGTTCTGTGGCATCATAGTCTACCCCAAAGCAACTCATTGTGCTGTGATAAACAGGGTTATTCAGTCTTTAGCTGGAGAATCAGTGACCAGAGCCGGGGGGAGGGGGGACGGTGGGCCTATGTAGCAATGATCCTTTTTCAGGCAAATTTTCCTAGCAATAAATGAAAAACAAAACAAAAGAAACCCAGGGGAAGGAGAAATACCAAACAAAGTATTGTAGTGAATTGGGGTGGGTTCCTTATTGCCTTCTACTGGATGGAATCAGAACTGTTCAGATGAGTTTCAGAGATGGTGTTTGAACATCTCCAAAACAGTTCCACGAATAAGAAGTTCAATTCATGTTGACTTTACTCCCCTTCCTCTTGACTTTACTCCCCTTGACTACCTGCTGCCTGCAAACTTGGTCACTCAGAGTTAGCAAAACCAGCAGATTTATAACGAATGGAGAAATAAAGGGAGAGTGGACTTTCAGCTCAGAGACTCAGATGTCTGCACATAAAGCCTGATTCTAGGAGTTCTTATCATCTGGCTCCAATCCAGTAAGGCACTTAGCACATGCATAACTTGGGGCATGTTTCTTCAGTGGGACTATGCACATGCTTGTATGCCTTGCTGAATTAGGATTCCAGGCAGGGAACAAGTAACAATACCTTGGGAAATTGGGCAGACAGGCTGAAATCAATGGGGCTAGGCACCCAAATACTTTTGAGAACCTGGGCCTTTGTTTCTGATCAATGTCAGAATCAGGAGGGTTGAAGTGACTCTGGTGGCTAGCACCACAGGTGCTTTTGGGCTATCTTAGCCATGGGTTCAGCATATGAATCAAGATCCAATAACCTTGAAATCCCCTGAGCCGTAGCTCTGTAATTTGACTGCAGTGGGTGGAATTGATTGATGCCCCCCCCCCCTTTTAAAAGTCTCAATCTAGTCAAAAATTTCTCCTGCTTGTTCTTAGGTGAGATGATGCAGTCTACTTCCTGACACTGATACATTGCATCTTAATAAGTCTGGGAGAATGATTGTCTTTAAGAGTGGGATTAACTCCTATTGGGGGCATTGTAGAAAGGAAGAGGAAAGGAATTAAAAAATAAACTTTGGTATAGTGAGCTGGACACACAACTATCCAGGATCATTGATCATCCCTGGCAGTGACTAGAATTCAGGAGAGCCTCATAACACCAGTGGGCTCTCCCAGAAGAGGAGCTGAATATAGATTGCAGAGGAAAGTGGCGGGGAGAAATGATCTGTAGAGATAGCCCTAATATAATTACAGTAGTGCTGTGCTTTGGGCAGGGATCTTCCTTACTGACAGATTCCCACCTGCCAAATGGAACAAGAAACAAAAGTTATTGAACACTTCAGCTAATGCGGTCAAAGGTTTTAACGTCATCCTGCCTCGGATTTCAGTTTTACTTTCAGCACCTAAACGTTTGCGGCATAATGCCATGATTGTTAGTGGATTTACACCAGAAAGTCATTTGGCCCCTGGAGTCTTATTGTGACTGGAACTGCTGACTTTATAGGATGTTTGTGAATTTCAATTGACCAAAGTGTCTCATGTGTAACCCAGAGGGAAAACCCTTTCTCAGGGGTCCTTTCTCATTCTCTGTCCTGTGCAGTCCTTAAAACTACCTGCATGGGTTCCAGGATAGACCCATGATGTACAGGTCCAGATTTGGCTTCACATCTTAATCCTATTCAAGCTCAGGGGTGCTTGGACCCATGACAGCCCTGAGCTGTGCAGTTCAGATCTGAACATTTCCAAAGATTGGGGGAGAGGGGAGCAGAGCAAGTTGGATTCAGTATTCTTCTTTGGCCCCATCTTCGACCCACCAAATGTCAAGATATTGATGGTTTGGATGATATGGAGTGTTTGCCTAGCAAGAACTGGACAGCAACCCATCCGGTCATTTCAGGAAGCCACTGAACAGTTGTCAGATGGGGGTAACTTTTCATCACTCATGAGCTGAGTTGGATTTGAGCCAGTGACCTAGAAGTGAAGAACAAATGAATCCCATTACAATGACACAAATGTCTCTCTCAGGAGAGTGTATCTGGGACAATCCATCTAACCTGAAAGGGATTTCTTTTTTGGAGGGTTTTTCCTTTTTGTTGTGGTAAGACTGGGTTTCCTTAACTGTTGTTTAGTGTTTTGTGTATCCTGAGTAACTAGAATGCTCGGAATACATTTTAAAAGAGCCTCACTAGAATATTTATACTATTGAATAGTAATGGGAGTTGAGAGCAAGTCCTTGATCTTGTCTAGACAGAACAGGTATAATGGTTTTCCAGCATCTAGATGGTGGATATAAATAGATTAATATTCAAATATTTGTGTGAAATATTGTCTAGAGATGAGGAAAAACGGAAGCACATACTCTTGTAACCAGGTCATTGTTTAATGAAAAGTGTTCCATCTAGCTCCTGGGATTTCTACGTGCTAGTTACCTGGAGAAATGTGGGTCAAAATAACCACGAGAAAAAATCATAGTAACAGCCTCTGATTTGAAAGGCAGAATGGTTAGCAGGACAAAGGGTTTGGTGATGTGAAGGCTGCATTATACAAACAATATATTGTCCTTATGGCATCTTTCAGTTGAGGATATTCAAGTCCTTTGCAAGCACTAAGTGAGTCTCACAACACTCCAGCAATGTATGCAAGTATCATTATCCCCATTTTACAGAAAGTGAAACCAAGGCACAGAGACATTAAATTCACAACTTGCAAACATGGGTGCACAAATATAGGTACTCACGTTGATTTATAGCCCCCAAAATAAGGAGCCTAATATTTCAAAGATGTTGAGCACCTGCAGCTCATTGAAGTTCTGTCAGGAACCTGGGCATCTTTGAAACCTAGATCTGCCTCCATCACTGCTTGATCGTGGCATTTTTCTATGTTGTCTGGCTGTGCTAATGAGTACACCAGGCCAATGATTAAGGGCCCAGTTCTGCAACTGTTATTCATATTAAGTCTTACTTATGCAAGTACTCCCATTGATTTCAGCAGGCTTCTCCATTTGAGTAAGAATTGTAGAATCAATAGATGTGTATGATGTGAGCAACAATCCCATCGTTCGGTGAATGGGCAGGCTGGGCGTCTAGGGTCCAAGGCCAATTACTCTGGGCCTTGAGTGAAAGGAGAAGAATCACTAATTGAAGCCAGCAGCCAGTTTTCTCATATATGCCACCAGCAGTGCATTGCACAATGTTTACTCAAGGCCGGAAACGAGAAATGGTTTCAAATGCATTTTCTGTTCTGAGTTTGCTTCTGCAAACATGGGGCAGCAGACATTATAATCTACAGGTACAGAATGAGACTATTTGACCCTTCTCTTATCAAAACCCTTTACACAAATTACTTTTAAATCAGTGACTGAAGTAAGTAGGTGTCGTCATCCCCATGTGACAAATTAAGAAATTGAAACTAACCTAAGGGCAGGTCTTCGCAGGTAGTGATCGATTTATCACGTCTAGTGTAGACGCAATAAATCGATCCACGGTCACTCTGCCGTCGACTCCGGAACTCCACCACTGCCGAGAGGTGGAAGCGGAGTCGACAGGGGAGTGGCAGCAGTCGACCCTGCTCCGTGAGGATGCGAGGTAAGTCGATCTAAGATACGTCGACTTCAGCTACGCTATTCTCGTAGCTGAAGTTGCGTATCTTAGATCAATTTCCCCCCCCCGCCCCCAGTGTAGATCAGGGTACAGAGAAGCCATATGAGTAGCCTAGAGTCACAGCACTGTGAATAGAGGGTGGGTCTCCTGACTCCCAGTGTCTGGGTCACATGGTTCTTTCCTCTACAGATTTTCAGAACATCCTAGGACCAAATCCTGTTACAGGAACTAAAATTTATTTAACTTCAGGCCTCTACTTTCTGAATATCAGGCCCAAAGTCATTATCTACCTTAAAATTGCACCATTGCTATCACCAGTTGAACTCCATCCCCTGTTCAGGATAGGTTTATATGAGAGGATACTTAAAATGTGTTGACTGGTGCCTGTCTACACTAGCCTAGCACTCCTGTCATTGCTATCACTGGTGGAGTGGAATGAGGGCCAACAACAATGGGAAACTTTAGCAAAACTTCCTATTGTGGAGAGAGGTGATGTCAGGAGTGGGTGCATTTCCAAGCAGAGGCAAGCCTTTGTTCTGCTGCTACAATTCCCAGAGACAGCTTTTTATGGTCAGGAAGAAAATATTCAAATTCAGTTTTGCAAAAATCTGCCCTTTTAAAAAACTGACATTTCTGGAGTGGCACCTTTCTAACATCTCTACACTACCTGTAAGTTGTGGGGTGTCCTTGGCATATTTTGCGAGTGCTTGGATCTTCAGACTCTCACTAGCTTGCAGGACATCTGAGGTCGTTATAACTTTGGGATGCCTGACTCTCTGCACTACTTCTAGGTCTTAGTGTTGTCTCTAGACTTTTGGTTACTACGTAGTCATGCTATCAACCAGAACAATTGTTTTAGAAATGAGCAGACAATGAAAGCTCTTAAGCCAGCTCTTCCTTGCCTGTCGGAGGGGCCATCTCATGGTGATGGTGCTGTGAAAGTGGATCTTGAAGATATGTTGTGATCTTGTGGCACTGACTGGTGTTGGCCCTGATGCTGTGTCCAAATTCCAGTGGCTGGTTACCTAAAATTCCCTCCCTTGGCCCATAATTGTTGGTAGAGGAAATGTATTAATCCCTTGCTGTCCAAAACCATTATGTGCGCTGTTTAAACAGCTGCTGTGTTCCATCGCAGAGGTAGCTGGGCTTCAGCACTGAGTACATTGATTCCCACCTCTTTAAATAGCTTTGGGATTCTTTGGGATGACAGGCATTATATAAATACAAGTAATTATCATTATCATTAGAACAGCCTCAAAATATTTCGGCTCACATAGCCTCAGGTAACGAACTAATAAAGAAAATGAACCGCAAGGGAGCCTGCTCCCGTGTAATTAAACCCACCCGTGTTTGCACGGCAGATGAAACAGGAATATTTGGCCTGTTCTGTCTGGCATCTCAGCACAATCGCTTTCCAGTTGGGACTCAAACACTTACGGGTGATATGATCTCTTTCTACCCCTTGTGCTGCAATTCTTTAAGACTCCCCCACCTTGCTGTGCTTAGCAAGAATTGGGTGAAGCGGAGGGTTGTGCCATATAGGTCAAATCTATCCTTGGAAAAACCTCATTGAAATCACATTTGCTCCGTTGACAAATAAAAAGGTTTCCCTTTCTCTTTGTCAAACGGCTTATTTTGCAAACTCACCCAGGGATCTGAACGTGAAGTTAGGTTTCTTTGTGGTTCGTGCGTCATCACCAGAGTTGTATTATAGCACTACTTAAAGTGTCCATCTCTATAGAGACTTACAAGACCCTAGTACCTCTATGGAGTACACCTCTGAATACCCTAGGCAATAGCTCTGCAAGGACAACTTACTAAACAATCTGTTGGTGATCATGTCAGAATAGACTCCAGTTCACTTTTTCCTAGCAGTGCTGGCTCAGCAAGTCTAGCTGGAGTCCTGTGAAATAGAAGATCAGAATGATTTGCAGTGGGGTTTTTCATTATTATTTATTTTATTTTTAGTAAAATGTATTTTCTTTAAAATACTGTAAATAACAATTTCCACTGGAATATTCAAATCGATATTTAAAAGAGACAAATATAGGACAACATTTTCAGAAGTGGACAGTGATACTGAGTACATCAGTTTTGGGGTGTCCAGTTTGAGACACCTGTGGTTGGGCACTAAAAATCGCTGGCCACTTTTGAAAATTTTGACTATCCTTTTAAAAGAACAGTACTCAAGTATTCTACAGAAATATCCCGAAACACTGAAATAACATCATTTGGTCCATTACTCTTGAACACTGTAGTATATTTAATATGATAAAACCCCAGTTGAGACCCCAATCCTTGAATTCACTTAGGCATGTGAGGAACGTGAAGCATGTGAATGAAATGTGAACTGCTCATGTAGATAAGAGGATTGGGGCCTGAATGACTGTCTTTTGTACATAGCCTCGTGCTGTTCCACTTTGCTACATAGATTAAAGTAACAATCCAAGATATTACACTGTAGGTTGATGAATGATTCATGCCCAGATAGTGTGCAACACTCCTTAACTTCTGTTGCCTGGTACAAAGGTTTTAGCACCATTATTTCTGTTCGGTTCCTATACACATGTGGGGAGCGGGTGTCTTTGTGTTTCATTCTTGCCCTCCTGAATTCCAGTGAAACGTTTCCTGAGCTTTCGAGAGTCGTGTTCACTCAACTTCTGGGCAAAGGTTTGGGTCAATGTTTGTTTTATGTAAATGCGTTTGTTTCTCTCCCTAGAGAGTAGATCTAAAAAAACCATATGGCAATCGGTGCACCGTAATTTAAAGTTGTTGCCTGCTATGTTCAGTGGTAATAACAATAACTAATACGTTGCATGCATATATTTAATATTGGTAATGTCTTTTTAATATGGAAAAATCAGTTTAAAATTAATTTCGGAAGTGTCTAGTTGCCCTGTTGGGTGTCTGACAGTCCAAACCCTTTGAAACTCCAGAGCCAGCCGTGCGACAGAAACACTAAAGTAATTCTCCCGGCAAGATCAGCACATCACTCGCGCCTCCCGAATGCAATGCATTAATCTGAAGCCTAACTAGAGGCCTGATCCTGCGATGTACTGAGAACCTCTTGCAAGGGGCTGAGTGCTCCCAAGTCCCACTGTAATAATTGGGAACTGAGGATGCTCAGCACTGGGCAGGAACTACTCAGGACTTTTCAGGATTGAACCGTAACTGAGCACCTTGTGTACTGACTTCCGGGTTGTAGAGGTCTTGGTGGCAGCAGTGCTGTTGTGTTCCTCCTCTTTCTCCCCCACATCACTGTGCACTGCCACTGACTGATGCGTTGACGCTTTTCATCATCTGTTGTGGTAGGTTCAAGGCACCCAACTTCTATTGATGCAAGGAGAGGCCCCTCACCTTAATTCCCATTTACAGGGCTGAGAATGTGCCTTTCATTAATCATGTCACGAGCTCCAAATGTCAGTGTACTGTGACAAAGTTCCTCCTCTATCTTGCTGGGTCCTGCGCTTATTGGCGGATTTTCTTGCCTCAGAGATTCACCATGTGGGTTGGGGAACAGCCCAGAGACCTTCCCCTATGGAAGAACCCACAGTCCAGGTCAATTGGGAGGTTTGGGGGGAACCCGGGCCCACCCTCTACTCCGGGTTCCAGCCCAGGGCCCTGTGGACTGCAGCTGTCTATAGTGCCTCCTGTAACAGCTGCATGACAGCTACAACTCCCTGGGCTTCTTCCCCATGGCCTCCTCCAAACACCTTCTTTATACTCACCACAGGACCTTCCTCTTGGTGTCTGATAACGCTTGTGCTCCTCAGTCCTCCAGCAGCACAGCACACCCTCTCCCTCTCAGCTCCTGGCACCTCTTGCTCCCAGCTCCTTACATTCGCACCACAAACTGACGTCAGCTCCTTTTAAAACCCAGGTGCCTTGATTAGCCTGCCTTAATTGATTCTAGCAGCTTCTTCTTAATTGGCTCCAGGTGTCCTAATTAGCCTGCCTGTCTTAACTGGTTCTAGCAGGTTCCTGATTACGCTAGTGCTGCCCCTGCTCTGGTCACTCAGGGAACAGAAAACTACTCATCCAGTGACCAGTATATTTGCCCTCTACCAGACTCCTGTACCCCACTGGTCTGAGTCTATCACAGAACTCTATGACTTTCCATCTCCCCCCCACCTCCAGTTGTTTAAAAGAATAATGAAAAGCCAAGAGGGGATTGCCCAGCCCTAGTGACTATGTTCAGCTGCTAGTAGTTGCAAGAAGCATGTGCAAATGACATCTCCTGCTTTTGCCTTTCAGTGCAGCTCAGTTTATACATCTTGTCTTGTGAGCTCACGTGTGTCCATCACTTCAGGAGGATGGAGATTTGCATAATTAGTATTTGAGATACCAACAAAATAATAGAAGGAGTGGGTACTCATACAAGTCTGAGCTTTTACCTAATGAGGTGCTGGCATACACAAAGAGGTATCCATGGAGACATCTAGGATAAAGCAGCATTCTGAAATCATTTCTTTCCACTACATGCTACAGTGCCTACAGGTTTTCTTAAGCATAATTTATAACTGTTCTTTAGCCCAACCCTAAACAGAAGGAATTGTGCCCAGAGGCAAAGAGAACCATCCTTAGAACAAGAGGTTGCAGGTTCTTATAAACAAACAGGGACAAAACTGAACTGGAATCCTGAGTGCAGGCTTTGAGCCAGGCACTCCTCCCGGCCTGAGCTCCATTGCCTGCAGTAAGAGCTGGGGGTGCCCAGCTGGTTTGAAAATAAGGCCACCTTTATTCAGATGCCTAAATGTGAATTGAGGTGTCTAACTTTTAGCCACCCAAGCTTGACAATTTTGGACTCAGTCCTGCTCATCCAGAGGAATCTGAACTTTTTCTCCATTAAACACAATAAACACTTCACTCACCCCTGAAAAGCAGCTGTGTTTTGGGTGGAACATAGCAGCTGTTTGCCTGTGCACAGCAGTAGTACATTGTGGTTTAGGACAGATAATGAAGATGATCAAAACCATTTGGAACTCCAGGGGGATTTTAGGTAGGCAGAATAGAATCTCCTATGCAGGAACCTGGACAAATCTCTAGGTCTAACTGTCCTAAACATGAAATAAAAGTTCTGGGATTTTTAAGACAGGTGGTCAGGACTTCAGCTTTGGATCTCTTGCAGAAGGCATGACCGTGCCCCATGGTGGTGCTTGGTTAAGTGCTGACACAGAGGAGCGCTGGCCAAGCTCAGCCCTGCTTACCTGATGAGATCTAAGTAAGATCACAGTCTATGGTAGCATAGTTTCTCAGCAAGCCTTCCTTCATAGGTTTAGTATGCAGATCTGTCATGTGAGCCTTAGGTAGCCGTGGCATGTCATTCCAATGTAGCCAAGCCATGGGAAATACGTTCTGCTTTTTGTTCTAGGGAAAGGAAAGTATTTTGCTTACAGTTGCTCTTGGTAGTTAGTCTCTGGGTATTTATGGGATAGCTCCAGTATGGGAAAGGTAGGAAATGAAGATGGTATTGACTCCAAAGAGGGTCTGCACAGCTTGGAGAAGTGGAGAGAGTTTAGTGCTTGTGAAAAAGGTGGTTCTGTAGTGAGTCAGGCCTGGAGACTGCACAAGAGAGGTAAAGGAAGATGGGCAGTGGCAATGCGAACCTTCATCTACTCAGCCAACGTGCCTCATACCTGAACTGGAGTAACCACCTGCATCTCCATTCACCTTTCAGAGCGTTTATCTTAACCATATCCAACCCCCTAGAAACACTGGAAATGCCACTCTCTGCATTCTTGCAGCCTTTTGCACTTGAATGACCCCTTCAAAGGCCAGCTCCAAGCACTGAGAGAGACAGACCTCAAATCATCCAGGGAAATTAGGACTTCCTTAATTCCATGAAAGGAGCGGGCAGAGCTGCCAGTCACGTAGCCCTACACGTGCTGCTGCTTTCCTCCTTTAGGGCTTGAGTTCACACCGTTCTCTAAAGATCCCATGGCTGCAGGCTGTCTCTACATCGCTGCTAAATAGAATTGGCCAGTGTTCTGTTTCACAGGCGCTCTGTTCATATAAATATGACTCTTGTGCTCTGACTGAATCTATGCAGAACTCGGGTTATCTGTTGTTACAGCAATGTGCTCAAAGAAGAAAAAGTTGGTTCTATCTCTCCTCTTTCTTCCTGCCTCTTCTTTTCTTGCCTCATGCACAGAAATTTGTAGCTTCATAAAATCCAACATCTCCAACCTTGTTATTTGTAGCTTGCAGCCATGCTGGGTTTTATTTTAGAGGTGATAAAACAGGTTCCTTCTTTACGAGAACTCAGGAAATAGTGTGTGTGTGGGGGGGGATCATTCACAAATATTTATTAGAATTCAGAAAGAAATTATGATTCAGGCACATTTGCTACTCTTCCCTGGTCTCTTCCACTGACTGTTTGAGCTTTATTAGACCAAAATTACTCACAAAAAGCAAATATTAAGTTCTGACTAATGCATGAATATTCACCTACAGTGAGACCTGAACTGCACATTTAGTAGCAATATTTGACACTATTTGTTACATAGGTCATCTGATTAGGGAACAAAATCATGTGACTTATTATGGTCCAGGTTTTATGGCACAGAATAGGGAGATTGAAGACCTGGGTTCTATTCTAGTCTTTGCTGCTGGCCCATTTTGTAAGCTTAAGCAATTCCCATTGCATCTCTGCACCTCACTTTCCCCATATTTATTGAGGGAGATAATGACATTTTTGGCAAATCACTGTGGAGATATGTAGATGAATAGTTCTGTATAAGTGCTAAGTAGATGTTCATTATGGAACTAAACAGCACCGCATGAAGTTTAAATCTTTGTCACAAACTGCTGTGAGCTATTCACTGGGGGTGGGGGGATCACAAATAATTTCTAATAGCTCATACATTTAAGAACGTCGGGATCTGTTTGCAAATGGGAAAATGATGAAATTTATTGTTATTCTTTATGAATTATACACTTAGATGTTCTGAGCACCCTTAATTCCTGAAATCAAGAATGGGGCCAGCACCTCTTGAAAAATCAGGGGCTAAAAACTTGTTCTCCTCTCTCATCAGGGTATTCTAATGAATGTAGGGATTATTGGACCACTCTGGAGGGTCATGGAAGTTTTCTCAATTCTCTCTCTTAGGGGTGATCCCACCAGTTCAGAGTTGGAATGCAGTGATTAAGGGCATCATGATGGAAGCTTGCTGTGCTGATGCTGTCTGGGGAGTTGAAGGAGTTCGGTCTACAGGGCTGTCGGTCAAATACCTTTCACCAATGCTAAATACTCTTCATGCAAAAATTAAATTGGTAGCTGCATCTCACTGCTGATTTAACATGAGTGTAGATCTTCACATCAAAGCAGGAAATCTAGGACCACCTCTGTGGATGGTGGCTAGGGTGATTAAAGCTGTTGCAATGGCCCCACTTAGATGCTCTCAGTTTGGCTGAATCCTGACTGTGCACTTAATAGCTTCAGTTTAATATTTTTAGTAATTACATTGAAAAAGGGAAGGAAACAAAAAGGGAGTTGGCTGCTGAGGGGGAGAAATGATTCACGCTTCTCAGGGGATTTGAAAGGAGCTGGTTTCTCTCTCCTGACAGCCTGATTTTTAGCACATTCTGGAGGCATCATTTGCTCTTATCTGTGATATCTGAATATTCAAGTCACTGTGGATAATGCAGACCTAGGTGGAAAAAACCCCATCAGCCTTCTCTCTGACATCAGTCTCCAGCTGACACTTTGTTTGGATTTCAGGAAGGGTTGTGGTGGGAGGGAGAGGGTAGGTGAAGCCTGATTTCATGCTGAGCTGGAATTATAAAAGCTCAGAGGACCTGCAGCCTCACAGATCTTTAAATACACCATTACTGAAATCTCAGTGGAGAACACCTCCTCATCCCTCCCCCACCACCTCCGCTACACTCCCTTCCCTCCCTCTAGATGCTGTGGCTGCAAGTTCTTTGATGTGCTGATATAATGACGCATGTTTCATTCCCTAATCAGATCCCTAATGGTTACAGAACAGGGAGCTTACACAATGCTGCAGAGGAATAGAGCGATGGGGGAGAGAAACAACTGAAGCAAGCAGGGGAATTCAACGTTGTTATTTGTGTGAGAGAAAGCAGCAAAGTGCCATGGGGGGAAACTCTCTGGACTGGCCCTTCAACTTCTGTTGCCCTTTGATTCTCTGGTTTCTCAGATTTCCCATGAGGTAAATAGAAAAGCGGGGGACGGGGGACAGGGGGGGACGACTAGTACTGGCGTCTCACCTCTGTTGTGGTCCTGACGACCTTAAGTGTGGAGAAAGCCTGAGTCAGGCCCCTGAAATCATGTTAAAAATCTTTATCTTTTTAAAAAATATGTTTTGGTTTCTTTTTATGGGCCATTTGATTTGAGCTTTTAGGGGGCATGGAGGGTCACATTGTCAAGCTTTGTTCCTCATCATCATGAGGGCTAGAAACTTTTTTTTTTTTTTAATGAAACTTTGATTTTGAACAGAATTGCGCGTGCCTCCAGGAGCTGGGACTCTCAGAATATTGTGTGAAAGGAAAGTCCAAAGGCAGCAAAGGGCTTGTGTCACAAAATTCAGATTTGGATTTTGAGGTGAAATGTTGCTAAGGAGCCTGGGGCTTTGGTTGAGGCCCATCTCTATCCACAGCACTGGTCAGACAGAACTAAGTGTATGTCTACACAGCAGCTGGGATTACGTTTCCCTACGTGGGGAGAGAGATGTGGCTGTGGCTGCATGGATGACGGCTCGGGCTAGCTGTCTGAGTACAATACTGCCTGACCCAATGGGTGCGTACTCAGGCAGCTAGCATGAGCCGCTGCCCATGCAGCCGTGGCCATGCTGCTATTTTTAGTGTGTTAGCTTGAGCAGAGCTAGCAGGTGTCTGTCTAGCTGCACTGGGAAGCACCCTCCCAGATGCTGTGTAGCTAGACCCTCACTACAAGATCTACCTGTTCAAAAAAAATAAATACAAAAGACTATGGGTCAAATTCATCTCGGGTGTAACTCCCATTGACTTCACTGGCGTTAGGCTTGTGGTGACTTTTGGCCCTGTGACTCAAGACAAGAGAAGTTCATTCCGATTCCACCCTACAAGATATATCTGGATGGAAACGAAGCTCCCTGGGCAACGGAGATAGGGGGTTTTAGTTCCTCTAAGCCAGTGGTTCCCAAACTGGGGTTTGTGAACCCCTGGGGGTTCGCGAAATGTTACAGGGGGTTTTCAGGAAAAAACTCCCTAATGGCGGACAGAGCTGTCCCTAGGGACCCCAGGCAGCACAGGGCCAGTTGCCCAAAGCCCCTGAACGTCCAAGAACTAAGAAGATCAAAGCAAGCATTTCTATCACACTGAGGAGATTTAAACGTCAAGATTCCTTATAAGAAATAGAAAGGGAGATGGATATTTTTTGCTGTTTTTAAAATTAAATAGGCAGCTAGTATTGTTTTTAAAATTATTATGAAGAACAAGTTTAAGCTTTGTTGTAACATGCGTTGTTTGCCTGGACTGCTCAAGACCTGAATGCTTGTGTAGGAGGAACTCTTTGAGTTGTCTTCTTAAATACCTTCATGCTGTTTCACATCTGATACTCCTTGATGAAACATAGGAGCCTTGTCTTATAACAGGCTTATTCAAAGTGATACAAGCTACAAAAGTGAGATCTTGGAAGAGTGTTGCCATTTTCATAATGTAATACAAATTCTGTAATGATAAATAATAATTAATAGCATGTAATAAGCATGTCATAAAAACACATTTTATATTTCCAAGATCATGGCTTTTATAATTTATACTCAGGTAAAGGAGAAAATCCCTGGAAATATTCATTTTTAGGAGGGGGTTCGTGAGACTTGACATTTTATTGAAAGGGGTTCACAAGTTGTTAAAGTTTGGGAACCACTGCTCTAAGCAGTTCCTAATGGAAAGAGAGCCTTGCAGAGCTGTTCGGAGTAGGGGGTCATGGAGATTGCAGCTGCCCTGGGCTGGAGAGGAGGAGTGGAGTTTTAATCCAAGTATTTATACCACCCTTCTCACTTTGGTATCTGAAAACCTGAGATCTGCAGCATTGATTTGATTTTTTGTGTCATTCTTGCTGTGGTGTTTGTTATTTATAACCCTATATGCTGTGCCTCCTCTATTATAGCAATGTCCCTTTGCTTCTGATTTGAAAGTGGCACTGAATACATTTAAAGTGACTTGGAAACTGTGTGTGCGTATGCACACGCACACACCTGGTAGGGAGATGCTGTGGCTAGTTTCCCACCAACATGAATTAGGACACGGTACCTTTGTGAAAGCTGGAAATTTCCTTTGCTTTCAAAACAGGCTTTTAACCCGAAAAGAGCAGCAGCTAAGAGCAAGGAGAAGGCAAACTAATGCACACAGAGAGGGCTCAGGGTGACATCTACGTGCAGAGGATTGTCTCAGAGTGATATGTACAGAAGACACCAAGGTGAAGTGAAGCTGGCTTGCTACACACTGATCCAAAACACAGGGCCCTTATCTTGCTACAAGATGCAAGTCTGTACATTCATTGTGAGATCTCTAAGTCCATTCCTGTTACAAGGCAAACAACAGCCACCTGTTACTGTCTCACAGCCACCCACATCAGCAAGATAAACTGCCTCTCAAGAAGCCATTTTCCTGACCTAACAGCCCTCAGCTTCATATTTGCCCAGGCAGAGTTCTCTCACTGCATCTGGAGACAATCGCAGAAATTAGTGCAGGGCTGGCTATACAATGTTGGGGACCCACTCGAGAAGTTGTGTATCCCTGTCTTGCCACCTTCCCTTCTTGGCATTGTTATGGCTGGGGAAATCCAAAAACAAGTGCTGGATGGAACCACCTGTATGCCATAGATCCTGTACTGCTCGGACACCTAGCTATTGATGTCAGAAATATATCATGTAGCTGAGGTTGTGGACTGTTATTTACACTAAAGAAATTAATTTTGCATCATTGGCACTAACTTTCTTGTATTATTGTGTGTCTCTCTCATTTCCCCATATTCTCTCACATTTTCGACCTTGGTGGGTTCAGATGTATGGCTCACTCCCTGTTTCTGTCCACTACTTTATTCAGAGAGTCTATCTCTGGATACCCGGGAAAGGTCAGAGGAATAGAGGAAATGAATGCAAATTCAGGGAAGGAACAGAACAACCAAGGGCCTGAATTCTGCACTGACATACCTTGTGTAACCCGTTGACTTCAATGCATTTTCACAGTATGTAAATCAGCATATCATTTGTGGGTTTAAAATTCCCAAATTAGGAGAACTTGTGGGATTAGAAATGGGACGTGGAGCTTTTTTATAGATGGTCTATTAATGTCTGGAGTGGCCCAGGTTAATAGTGCCCAAAAGGACTACCATCTGGTGGTGGATTTGGGATGTACGTGAAGTAAGTTGGTTTGTTCTCTCTGTTCTTAGAGGCTGGGCATCACAGCCCATGCTCACTGTTGAGTTGTAGCAGCCAGAGGTCACTAGCGCTGACGTCCCCTAGTGAGACCTTCGGAGCTTTGGTTTACCTTACAAAATAATGATACTTGTGTTTCTCAGTGCTGCCAGCACATACTCAGCCTGCATCCATTCCCTGGCCCAAGGTATGACTGAACATCTGGGAGTGGGATGTTCTCCTCTCACATGCTGTGTGTGGGTGTGAAAGAACACAATGGGCCTATTTCTGGGCTGATTTACCCCTCTGCAAACTCACTAAAGACAGTAGGACCAGTTCTGCCCTGTTACCAGACAGCCATGCACCCCCATTGACATGCAGCCTTAGAAAGTCTAGTGGAATGCCCACTGTAGTCAATGCGGTGCATAGGTGCTACTGAAGGCAGAATTCAGCCCTGGCCTCTGCCCGGTGCACTGTTTTGTTTTTCATCACTCTAGCTGCTAAGGAGTTTTTGGTTTAGTGGTGAGTCTACCCTGACTAAAATCTGTGACTTGTTGCCCACTCTCCAGCTCCTGAATGTGCCTTCTCTCTGCCCCTGCCCAGCTCTCTCAGCCTCTGGAGGACATTCTTCGCTGAGGGTCAAAGAGTCTATCACGAGAGCATTGCCCACTGTTGGGAAATTTGGGGATTAGGTTTGGGGCCTGATATGAGAGCCCTCTGGACATGGAAATCCCATTGTACTCAATGGGGGTTCCACTTCTGAAGGAGTTACCAGATTGGACCCTGGGGCTTTTAGCTCAGTTACCTGTATGCATGTCTTTCTCCCTATCTGCCCATTGCTCCATTCAGGCTATCTTGTTAGTGAAGGTCCAAAGTTGTCATCAGCCCCAGTTTAGAGTTCCTGCTCCTGCTAACTATGGTAGCTCTTTGCACCGTTTCCCATGGTTTCTAGAGAAACTCTGTTTCATCCAGAGAGACTTTGCCCCCCCCCCCACTTATTATTATTTTTTTAAACTAAAATGTAAAAAGCCCTTGCTGAATGCCAGTAATTATAGTCAACCAGGCAGGCGCATTCATGATTGGCTTAGCAAGGAGCCAAAATGTCAAGTGTTTGTTTCTAAGGCAGAAAAAAATAATGCTGTGCGGTATCTAAAATAAAATGCCACCAAACGGGTCTGTGTGTGGCTTTGCAAGCCATTACACCAGGGCCCTTTGGCGCCCCAGAAAAGCACAATGCAGTCACAAAAATGAAATCAAGCTACCGAGTCCCTCCCAGCTGCTGAGCCCATATTAGAGAGAGGGATATCCAGGAAGGGTGATACAGCCCCAGGTAGTTCCTGATGTTGTAACTTTGTTTCATCAGGTTCTTGACTCAGGCGTCAGATTTGTTGAGGGACAGGGCCTTTTATGTCAGGGGCTGTTTAAACCACCAGAAGATTTAGAGTCCGATTCAGATCATCTGAGTCATCCTGATGCAAATATTTTCCAGCTCAGTCTATTGAAACTAGAGACGACCGAGGGGCGGGGGTGGGTTGGGAGGTGGGGAAGGTGAGGAAGGCAAGGAATTGATTCTGTCACAAGGATTCATCTTGAGCAATGATTGAACAGTCTTGATGCCAAGCTCAGTTCTGCCTGCTAGAGTCAGAAATGAGGAAAGGAGAAGGACCGGAATCTGACTGGGGCTCCTGAAAACTCCTTAGGGTGACTGCGTTTTACTAGAGGGGAATGTGGCCTAGAGCAGCAGAAGCTGCTAGTGAATGCAGGCTAGGCCATGTGGAGTCCGGCTCTTGGGAATGAGTCCCCACAATCTTCCAACTCATTCCCTAATGTTGGCACCCCCGGACCTCCCCACCTCCACTCCTCCTCCTCCTGAGCAGCAGTGTGGGTCCTGTTCCCAGTTCTGGCATTGACTTTCTGTATGATCACAGCCAAGGTCTTCTGTGTCTAGTTGCTGCGTCTCAGATCTGGGGAATCGGAAAGCATGTACTCTGTACACCTCTGTAAAGTGCTTTGGGATCCCCCAGTGAGGGATGCTATAAAAATGTTAAGTACATTTTACTTTGTCATTTATTACCTGGATTCTCCAGCAATGGATGCTCTTTCAGTACTTTAGCCAGAACACACCAGCTGCCCTGCCATCTACTTATTCTCAGTGTAGTGTCTGCCGGCTCTCCCTTCCTTACCACTCTGGCAGATTTGTACCGACCTTAGTGCTGTTAGCATTAGCTGCTGTGTATTTAGTCATATCTGCTTTTGCCTAGAGATGTCAAAGTGCTGACCCAGGTTGGGTTATCCAGGCTTATATCAAGTGAGAACAAAGAGCAGAGGCAGTAGGGGATAATAACAACCTGGCAAGAGGCATAAAGCCTTTTTACTATGGCTACTTTAGCCAGTGTCTAGTCTGTCACCCTTGTTCTCTTTATAGCTACATAGGTATTCCTGGAACAGCTAATATTAGCTTCCTTCTTTCTGCCTGTTTCTTAGAAGCTGGGGAAACAAAAATCCACTCGAGTGCCCTTGTTCTCATGTGAGCTAATGACTGAGCTCTGTATAGTCCATTCTCAGAACCCAAATGAAACAGCAGCATCATCTGCCCTTGTTACAGGTCAGCATTGAAATGTCTGGATGTGGAGGTGATGGCGTCAAAGAGACTAAAAGGTATTCAGTGCTGAGAATAGATTCTCTGTGAAGTTAGCTCTTGCAGCAGACTGCAAGGTTTCCATTTGGGGTACATTTTCACTGACTTTCAGTGGAGTGATGAATGATGTATGTGGTCGTGGGAGTAGGAAGGGGCGTCTAGGTCTTGCCATTGTACTGAATGTGGCCTGAAATGGTTTCAATTGAGGCTGAAGTCCAGAATCACAATTTAGGCAGGATTTTAATCCAGGATTTAGTGGGGTACTGTGTCCTGACACACTGTGTCTGCTTATAGACACGATGCTTTCGGCCAGGTTGCAGTCAGGAAAATGGCTATGAAAAGGGCATTGTGCAGGTTCATGTTTGTTCTCTCTGAGTGACATCCATAGGCAATTTGCTCCATTTACCAGGAAGGAATGTTGCTTCTGACAGCACAAACTCCATCTAGCATCTAACAATCAGTGTTCCCTTTCTGCCTCTGACGACATCGCCAGTGAAGAAAATCCTGCAGCTGGATCTTAGCTGACAATTTTGTTGATGGGTGAGTTGGGATAGACTCCAGCTTAGTCTCCCATAGTGGTGCTGGTTGTGCAGGGCTAAGAGGAGCCTCTGGAATCAGAATGGGCCTGATCTTAGGTACAATTCTAAAAAAGCAAGAGCCAGCCCATTGATATCAAAGGAGTTACAATGGTGTCCTGTCAGAATCCAGCCCAACCCCTCTGGGCAATGGCCTTCTGTATGCACACCCAGCTATTGTCCTCAGGGAAGAGATAGATATGGGGCACTCAGTAAGAAGTACACACTCACATTTTTACATAGTTATTTTTCCGCCTGTAACCATACTTCAATGTTTGAGTAATTCTTTCTTCTCTGTGGAGTGGTGTCAGATCTGAAGTGTTCTTGAAGTCCACGTCAGTTATGTGAAGAGCAGATCCTTTGCCAGCTCTCCTTGTTGCATCCTTGAAGGATTCAGAAGGAAAGATTTTTGCCTCTCCCAGGTGTCTGAACGCTGAAAGAGAGGTAAGAGATATTGCTCACCATGAATAAAAGATGAACTAGGGTTGGGAAAAAAGATTTTTAATTATGGTCATTTCTGAGTTGCCAGGTGGCGGTGGCCATCTTGCAGAAAAGAAGAGAAAAGCATGCTTGGCACACTCAGCACAGGAGCCTGATTTAAGAGATGAAAGAAGTTTTAATGCTGCTTTAAAACTGTGTGAATAATTAAAAAACAACAACTCTAATGTTTAAAAATTAAACATTTTGATTAAATATTAAACTCTAATTAATTTCTTCCAATTGGTGAGCTGGCATCCATTCTACAAATGCCACAGATCTTTCTATACATACAGCTGTGAGGTATTAATAGTACTACAAATTTAATAATAAATAATAATATAGGCTTCAATCCAATAAAGCACCAAAGTACACACATAACTAGAAGCCTTGGAATAATTCCACTGAAGTCAATAGGACTTGAGCCTTTCTGGATCAGGCTTACATGACATAGACATCTAAATGTCCGATTGCACTGCAGAAATCTTAGTGCCATAGGAACTTGTAGCACTTTACACATACAAAATAAGACAAGGCTCCTGTCCTGAGGAGCTAACTTAAATAGCTAACATAACAAGAAATATTTCATCAGTACATAGTGGAGGTTAGGTGAGTGTCAAAACAAAAAGAGAGGGAGACGTGCTTGGGAAAGCATTTTATTTTTCATGTTTTCTTTGCAACTTCTAGGTACTATCAATTGAGTCAACTGCTTTTATCTAATGAGTTAAATCATACTTTGATCAGAATATGAGTGGCAAAGAGGAACACTTCCCCCGCCTTCCCCCTTTCTCTATATTTGTGTGTCTGTTATGTGTGTATGTTTGCTGGGCTCCCAAACAATCATCTCTCATATTTTAGCAAAAAGGCCGCCATAAGTATGAGGCTAAGAAATGCAAATAGAGTAATATACTCTTTGGGCCAGATTTGAAAAGGGCCTCACTCCGTTTAGACTGTGATTATTTGCAGTGCAGTCAGACATTTAGATGTCTAAATGTAACTACTCATGTAAAACGTGGAGGCCTTTTCTAAAAAATCAGAGCCTTTATTTTAGGAAACATCACCACTTGTTCCTGGTGAGAGGAACATAGGAACTAGTGGACTGGATCAGACCTGGGGTACAACTAATTCAATATCCTGTCTCTGACAGTGGCCAGCATCAGAAGCTTCTGAGGAAGGTGTATGTGAGATAAACTGCCCCTTCCATTAGGTCTCATCCTAATTCCTAATAGTCAAGAGATTATTTTAAACCCTGAAGCACGAGATTTAATCTCTCTCCTTTCTCTTCCTTCCTACTGGCTGGAGATCAGCATAGTAGGAGTTACCTTGAGCCAGCTTGGTTGAAGTTTATGACCTATTCTAATTGGAAGCTACTATTTTATGGACAGAGCTATCATGTAGTTGCACTTGCCTCCCTTCTTCCCCCCTCACTTCCTGGAGGAGGGGGCCCTGCACAGTAGGTTGTTTTAGTTCTGAATTATATTAGCTTTTTAGAGGGTGTGCTTTGCAGAGCAGCGAGGGAAACTCCTTGCTTGTCTGTTCCTTTCCAGAGCAGTTCTTATTTTAGATCAGGCACGGATGAACTTCTTTCATTAATGTTTCATATTTTAGCATTATCATTTGAACTGGAGAAATTTTTGCAATTAGGGTGTTCGTCCTACACGCTCAGAAAGGTTGTTTCATCATCTCTAAGGCACATTTCTTTCTTTCTTACTGTATCGGTTCATGAGTTTTAAAATATTCTGATGTGTGGTTCCAAATGGGATTTCCAAAGCAGGATGGACACACACACGTGTGAGTGTGTGTGTGTGCGTGCCTGGGAATAAGAGAGAGAGCCTTGCCGAAGGAAAAGAGTTTGTGTTTTGTGTTTTGTTTTGTTTTTAAATAGGAGATGCTTTGTTAAAGGGAACATCACCTCCTGCTGCTGTAACAGTCATTCAAGGAGATGGATAAGAGTGGAGGTAGATATTATAGCAAGGGACAGGGAATCAGGATTCTTGGGTTCCAGAGTCATTGTCCAGAGTTGGGAAGTGATATTGCTGGGACACCCACCGGTGCTAGAAGTGTCTCTGTTGAATGAAGCCATTGTTGCCTTTCTTCTCAGTGCTAAGCAGCTTATCTTAGCAGCACTCTCATTGCTGCAGGGTTGCCTGGGGGAGCAAGAGACTGAGACTAGGAATTGATGTGATGGTACACCACGTAAGAAATGCAAAGATCAGCTTCCACCCAAGATGAGTGTAGCAGAGCCCTAAAGCTCACCCAGGTGGAGAATGAATGTTGTCTCATCTGGTAGAATTGTCACCCTACGGTCCATGAGAGTCCCCCTTCCACATTTTCGTGGTGGTAACATGAAGTCTGCACTTCCCCAGCAAGGCTGACCTCTATTGGAAGACTTCACTAATGGGCTATGTCTACTCTAGTGTTTGGCTATGCAGATAGCACACAGAGATGCACTGGCACAGTTGTGATAATGATGAATCTGCTTCTAGAAGGATTAAGGAGGAAGCATTTTGTTCGTAGCAAAGGTGGGCATGTGGAACAGATGGCTTGGGGGACTGATACTGAAAAATGGCAGCTGGTGGATCTTTGCCGAAGTCGGTAGTGAAAGGAAGTCATTATCATCTGATGTGGCTTTTTGGTGACCTGTCTGAAAAGAGTAGATGGATTTTAGTTCAATTTCTTCTCAGCAGGTACCCCTATTCCAAACCTCCCCACCCCAGTGAGCACTGATTGGCACTTTGTGGGCATAGCCTTCTCTGACTCATATATGCCATGAAATCCCATCAAAACAGGTAGTGTTGCAGAGTGCAATGGGCCTGATCCAAGTTCCACTGAAATCTGTAGAAAGACTGCCATTGACTTCAATACGAGTTGGACTGGGCCCTCAAATGGGGCAAGTTGGCCCCGTTTCCGAAGTTTCATGATCGGTCAAGGAATGAATTGGACCTTTTCCTTCTGGGAGAGGTGGTCCCCTCCAGGTCATATTTTGCGACAGGACCACTGCCTATGCTTTACCTTTTCTGCAAATAAAGGGAGAACTTCTGTCTTCAGGGCTGCTAATCTAGAACCTTTCCTTGGCACTGTATTCACTTAATTTTTAAAAGCAGAAACAATTAGCAGACTCCCTGGAAGAAGGGCTTTCAGGGAGAAGCAATTTAATGAACTGAAAGACTTTGTATGGAACCTAATCAATGGACTGCATTGTACAAACCCACCAGGAGTGGCTTTCCAGCAAGCCACACGTACAACCATTCACACGTCAATGGTTTCCCTAACCAGAGAAAATACTAAGCACCTCGAGGGAATAAATAGAGCAAGTGGACAAAAAAATGTAATTTCCTCAGGGATAAATTACTGTTTCTACCAACACGCTAGAAAACAGCTATGGTCATAATTAGAGTTTAGTTACTTATGATTCTTATGGAGACAGGTGTAGCACATGTACCATTGTTGAGGTTCCTTAGGCAGGTCATGCCCACAATCCCTCTGACTCGCTAAATACCTGTTATCACTGATGACGATTTCTATTCTGCGAAATCCACAGCAATTGTAGGATCTCCTAAAGATCTGGACAGACTAGAAATCAAAGCTGTTCAGGGGCCTCCTGAAATTGCACAGCTGTCATTGTGAGTGCAGCCCTTTGGGACAATGCCTCCACCTGCACCAGTTCAAGGCACAGGGGGGCAGTGCAATCACATCAGCAATTCTTCCTCCCAGCTTCCTTCTGGAATTCTCTTCTGTGACCATCTCAGCACATTATCAGCCCTGGTTTCCACTCCCTGTGGTGCCAAGCCAGCCACAGAGCAGTCAAGGCACTGCTGAGTTTGTCTCAGCTCTGCACAGCACCCTGCAGAAATGTGTTCACTCAAAGGCTCATGCTGGAAGTGTGTGTTCCATTGGCATGAAATCCCCTTGATTGTCCTCTTTTGTTTTATATGTTTGCCATCCAATCAGGCAGCAGGAACACCACCATGTGACCTAGGTGACCAATCACATATTGTTACACAGGGCTGCTCCAAACTTTGAAAGCTTGTAATAGCACCCAAGAGTTAGTATTGCTAATCCCGTAGAGCTGGCTGTACTAGTATTGCACCAACTGGGGATTCCCACACGATGGATGAATCCTAAACTGCCAGGTTAGGGCAGCTTCACAGACAGATGCACAGGGGCCAGGATCTCTCACAATATTCAGAGGTGATGTGTAAGGAGGAATAAGTCTCACATTTAGTAAACGGGTGTGATGGGATCTAACTAAATCTAAACTGGTGTGGCATTCTTGCTGAGGATCTGGAAGAGGGACGGGGAGGGACAGGAAAAACAACCCATAGGTTAGTGAGTCCTGTGGCACCTTTAAGACTAACAGAAGTACTGGGAGCATAAGCTTATGCTCCCAATACTTCTGTTAGTCTTAAAGGTGCCACAGGACCCTCTGTTGCTTTTTACAGATTCAGACTAACATGGCTACCCCTCTGATACTTGACATCATAGGTTAGTGTAAATTAAGGTAGCACCGACTACTTCATTATAACTTATTTCACACTCCTTGGGATCAGATTGTGAGTGGCCCTTGGGTGCTATGGGGTGTGTTTGTGTGTGCGCGTGCGCTCATGCAAAGGAGTCTGTCACAAATGTGGTCCCTGAAGTCAGGGGAATGCAAGGACTTATATATATATATATATATATATATAGACACACACACACACACACACACACACACACATTTGCCTAATTTCTAGCAGAAAGGAAGAGGGCAAACTGGTAGCACGTGTAACAAATAAAAGGACTTCACTTTCGTTTATTCTCCCCCACTCTCCGCATAATGAATTGTAGGAGGAAGCATCCCACCTTGAGTAATTTAGGCCACTGAAATGTACTGGTCAGGCTGTTTTGTGTAAACCCCTCCCCACCAAACCCCGACACACAGCTACGCTTTTCCTTTAGACAGAGTGCAGACTCATTCTGAGTCCTGTGTCATGTGAAGAATGCCACTAGACTCCACAACGGCCCAGCCCATGGCTGTCAGCAGCATCCAGCTCACACAACAGTGCATCTTCTTGGAATCATTACAGTGGAAAACTCAAAGCTGGGCTCTGTGCCTGCCGTAGCCTATCTGGCATTTTGGGAGTGTGGGGGGAGGGGTTTACTTGGCTACAAGCCGGGCTGCTGCCATCTGTGTATGTCCAGAGTTCCACTCTCTAATGGAAGTATGGAGAGAGACAGCTGTACTGGTACCTTGCCTTCTTTCCCAAATGCATCGTTTGTTGAGTGCCTGCACTTTCCTATTACATAAGAAGCTTATATAATCCCTGCTCATTCATGGAGCTGCTTCATGACAAAGAAACTGCAGGGCTGGCAAAGTTTGCTTTGTTTCATTGTTTCTCTTTCTCACACACACATCCCTACCGCCATTTTGTCATGGAAGAATTTTGAAATAAGGCCGTTTGCAGCAAATAACAATGCTCTGGAAGCTAATGGCTGGATGACTAGACAATGTTAGCCACGGTCATCTGCTGCAGTGAATCTAGGCAGTGACTATGGGATGCTTAAGATGGAGGGAACCTGGATCTTGGCAGAGAAGTGGGGATCGAGAAGATGGCTCTTCTGTTCAAGGATGATCTAGAAATACCAGGGCTGATTCTGATCTCCCTTGCACTGGTGTAACTCCAGTGAGCTCATTGGAGATACTCCTGATGTGGGAGAGAAGTGGGATCAGAGTCAAGCCCACTATGTATGTTAATTGTATGGGCTTGGGGTGTATGGGGAGTTAGCCACAGATTTTGAAGGGCTGAGACCCTCTTTTCTACACTTCTGTGAGGGACAGTCTCTTAGGCATGAGTGTTCATTATATTGGTAACATCACCGTAGCATCAGCTAAATGAGCATGCCAAGAAGAAGAGATCCTCATTATTGGGATAAATACAGGTTTTCTCGCTCAGTTTTTGCTTGGTCTATACTCAGGCAAAACTTTTCTTGAAATCAGTGGGGATTTTGCTTGGGTAAGAATTTCAGGATTTGACCTCTCATCAGTACTGATACAGCACTGTCAGTGTACAATGTGCTTGACACGCACTGAGCCTGATGGGCTGGGCTGGTTGAAAATTTCCCATCAAATGTGTTTTTGATGAAAAACTGGGTTTTTGACAAAAACAAAAACATTTTTTTTTTTTTGGCAGCATGTGTCTGCTTTCCAGAGAAAATGTTGACTTTTTGTCAGACTTGAAACTGAAAAATGTTTGGTTTTCAGCCTGAAACAAACAAACAAAAACTTTGTCTAAAAATAAAAAAGCTTTCGGTTTTTGTATTTTTTTTTTTTAATGAAAAGTTGAAGTGATCCATGGAAGTTTGGATGAAAATGATTTTCTGACCAGCTCTGCCGCCAGGTCTCTGCGCTGTGGAGCCTACAATCTAAATGAGGCCTAGAACAGCAGCAGACAGCAAATGGGAAGAGTAAGGCATGGAGGAGAGAGAGATTTGTTTAGTTTCTCAGCAATGGCCTTATCTTCCTTGAGGGCTCCTTTAACACCTCTCAGAGTAACAGCCATGTTAGTCTGTATCCGCAAAAAGAAGAACAGGAGTACTTGTGGCACCTTAGAGACTAACAAATTTATTAGAGCATAAGCTTTCGTGGACTACAGCCCACTTCTTCGGATGCATATAGAATGGAACATATATTGAGGAGATATATATACACACATACAGAGAGCATAAACAGGTGGGAGTTGTCTTACCAACTCTGAGAGGCCAATTAAGAGAAAAAAAAAACTTTTGAAGTGATAATCAAGCTAGCCCAGTACAGACAGTTTGATAATAAGTGTGAGAGTACTTACAAGGGGAGATAGAGTCAATGTTTGTAATGGCTCAGCCATTCCCAGTCCTTATTCAAACCGGAGTTGATTGTGTCTAGTTTGCATATCAATTCTAGCTCAGCAGTCTCTCTTTGGAGTCTGTTTTTGAAGTTTTTCTGTTGTAATATAGCCACCCGCAGGTCTGTCACTGAATGACCAGACAGGTTAAAGTGTTCTCCCACTGGTTTTTGAGTATTTTGATTCCTGATGTCAGATTTGTGTCCATTAATTCTTTTGCGTAGAGACTGTCCGGTTTGGCCAATGTACATGGCAGAGGGGCATTGCTGGCACATGATGGCATATCTCCCCTTGTAAGTACTCTCACACTTATTATCAAACTGTCTGTACTGGGCTAGCTTGATTATCACTTCAAAAGTTTTTTTTTTCTCTTAATTAATTGGCCTCTCAGAGTTGGTAAGACAACTCCCACCTGTTTATGCTCTCTGTATGTGTGTATATATATCTCCTCAATATATGTTCCATTCTATATGCATCCGAAGAAGTGGGCTGTAGTCCACGAAAGCTTATGCTCTAATAAATTTGTTAGTCTCTAAGGTGCCACAAGTACTCCTGTTCTTCTTTTAACACCTCTGTTGTCCAGTGGGCCCCACTAATTGTTTTGCAGGCTTGCTGCTTCTGATGTACTTAAAACTTTTTTGCTGTTAATGCCAAACAATCCTGAAATCAATTCCAACCACAGCAGAGCACAACCTCTTAGCAGGGCTTGGTCAAAGCAGATCCCAAGGCAGTGGCTCTTCTGAGCATCTTCAGTCCATTTTTGTGACGAATAACAATATATGGTGTATTATCAGCGTCCTTCACTCCTGGTTTAACGTATTGGGTAGTGTTACTATGGGAGGTCAGACAGTGGCTGTGTTCCATCTTAGCACTGAGTTCATTTCAGTGATGGATGAAACGATAGTGGGGACTCGACTCAGTGACCCAGCAGGTCTCCCCAGTCCTATGGTCTATGTTCTTATGAACCTTCTGTATAATTTGTCTGTTTAAGGGCTTGCCTATGTGCAGAAGTGAGTGTGCAGTAAGCTAGTGTGTGATTTTTAAAGTGTACTAACTCCCCTTGTGGACACTAGGCTACGTCTACACTTGAAGCTAGGGGTGTGATTCTCATCTTGACATACTTCCACTAACTCTGATTGAGCTGGCATGTTAAAAATAGTAGCATAACCCTGGGAACATGGGCAGTGGCGAGTGGCAGCATGAGCTAGCTACCCTGCGTACCTCCCCATGGGGTCCAGGCAGATTTGTACTCGGTATGGCTAATCCATGCTGCCGCTGCCCATGCTACTGCAGCTAGAGTACTGATTGTAGCAAACAAGCTTGATGAGAGACAGCGTGAGTATATCTACGTGAGCTGGGAATCACATCCCCAGCTCCAAGTGTAGCCGTAGCCTTCTTCACACTTAGCCCAGTCTACACTACGAGTTTAGGTCGAATTTAGCAGCTTTAGATCAATTTAACCCTGCACCCGTCCACACGACGAAGCCATTTTTGTCAATTTAAAGGGCTCTTAAAATCAATTTCTGTACTCCTCCCCGACGAGGGGATTAGCATGGAAATCGACCCTGCTGGGTCGAATTTGGGGTAGTGTGGACGCAATTTGACGGTATTGGCCTCCGGGAGCTATCCCAGAGTGCTCCATTGTGACCGCTCTGGACAGCGCTTTCAACTCAGATGCACTGGCCAGGTAGACAGGAAAAGCCCTGTGAACTTTTGAATTTCATTTCCTGTTTGGCCAGCGTAGTGAGCTTATCAGCACAGGCGATCATGCAGAGCTCATCAGCACAGGTGACCATGGAGACCCAGCATCACAAAAGAGCTCCAGCATGGACCGAACAGGAGGTACTGCATCTGATCGCTGTACAGGGAGACGAATCCATGCTATCTGAACTCCGTTCCAAAAGACGAAATGCCGGAATATTTGAAAAAATCTCCAAGGGCATGAAGGACAGAGGTTATAACAGGGACCCGCAGCAGTGCTGCGTGAAGCTTACCAAAGAACAGAGAGGCAAATGGCCACTCTGGGTCAGAGCCCCAGATATGCCGCTTCTATGATGAGCTGCATGCCATTCTAGGGGGTGCCCCTACAACTACCCCACCCCTGTGCTTCCCTCCTTCCCCACCCTTCCCGGGCTACCTTGGCAATTATCCCCCCATTTGTGTGATGAATTACTAAAGAATGCATGAATTTGAAACAATGACTTTATTGCCTCTGCAAGCGGAGATCAAAGGGGGGAGGGCAGGGAGATTGGCTTACAGGGAAGTAGAGTGAACCAAGGGGGCGGGTTTTCATCAAGGAGAAACAAACAGAACTTTCACACCGTAGCCTGGCCAGTCATGAAACTGGTTTTCAAAGCTTCTCTGATGCACAGCGTGCCCTGCTACGCTCTTCTAACCGCCCTGGTGTCTGGCTGCACATAATCAGCAGCCAGGCGATTTGCCTCAACCTCCCACCCCGCCATAAACGTCTCCCCTTTACTCTCATAGATATTGTGGAGCATACAGCAAGCAGTAATAACTATGGGAATATTGGTTTCGCTGAAGTCTAACCGAGTCAGTAAACTGCGCCAGCGAGCTTTTAAACTTCCAAAGGCACATTCTACCTCCATTATGCACTTGCTCAGCCTATAGTTGAACTGCTCCTTACTACTGTCCAGGCTTCATGAGCCATGGGAGCAAGGGGTTGGCTGGGGTATGTGCAATCGCGCAGTACTGTTGACTGGGAGAGCAGCCTGAGGCAGAAGCCTCCAGCTGGCATGATATTCCAGGCAGGATTGAATCTCCATTAGACGAAACTTAAAGAAGAGAATGACCTGGAGTCATTCCCATTTTTGTCCAGGCGCCCCCAACCGACCTCACCAAGACTGGCCAAGAGCACCCATGTCTGCCCAGGCGCCCCCGACCAACCTAACAGAGTTCGGCCAGGAGCACCCATGGGATGACGATGATGGCTAGCAGTCGTGTTGTACCGTCTGCCTTCCGCAAGGCAAGGCAAGGAGATGCTGCTGTGTAGCAATGCAGTACCGCATCTGCCAGCAGCACCCAGGAGACATACGGTGACAGTGAGCTGAGCGGGCTCCTTGCTTGCCGTGGTATGTCGTCTGCATAGGTAACCCAGGAAAAAAGGCAAGAAATGATTTTTGCCGTTGCTTTGGGAGGGTGGGGGGGCTGACGACGTACCCAGAACCACCCGCAACAGGCATTGGAAGCTCAACCCAGAATTCCAATGGGTGGCGGAGACTGCAGGAACTGTGGGATAGCTACCCATAGTGCAACGCTCTGAAAGTCGACGCTAGCCTCGGTACTGTGGACGCACACCACCAACTTTATGTGCTTAGAGGGGACACACACAATCGACTATATCAAATCGATTTCTAAAAAATCGACTTCTATTAAATCGACCTAATTTCGTAGTGTAGACATACCCTAAGAGTGCCCTCGGCCAGTTTAGCTTAATGCACTTTGAAAGTGCGTTAGTTTAATGCACAGTAAGAGTGTAGAAGAGAGAGGAATTTTTTATTTTTCAGGAACGGTGATTGTTTATAGGTGTTTGTTGTTGGTGAATTAAACAACAAGCAATTTCTATTATCCTCCAATGAATGCAAGTAAATATGAAAGTGACATACATTTATCTTGATTGCAGGAGGATGTAAATTTATATAAAAATTAGGTCGTGGCCTTTGAGCTTCTGATAAATTGCTAGTGTAGCTCTCGGTGACACAAAGTTTTGCGACTCCTGAGTAGGCAGAGTTAGTCCCAAAGAAGACAAGAATATCATGTAAAAACTCTACCTACTTTTAAAATGTAGAGCATTTACTTTTAAATCCACTAGGTTAAAATCTGTGTTTACATCAGTGGTAAATTCATTCAACACTGTGAGGCTGAATGGGTATGTGACAGGGTTCGACTCACCCCTGCAGCGCCTCCGGCTGGCCGTTCTGGGAATTAGCTCTGGTTGGCTAGGGAATTAGCTCTTTCAGCGGCACGCCTTCGCTAGTGGTGTGTCGCTCTCCATTATTTTCTCGGTCTCCACTGTCCTCACCGTCAGACCCCTGTCACTCCCGGACCGTGGCGTCTGCTTCTGGACACTGCCCTCCGGCTGTGCCCACTCCACTGGCTCTCCCCCCGTTCCGGGGGACTGGCAGCTTCTGGTTCTATCACTCGCCTCAGTGGCTCACTGCAGTCATCAGTCTAGCCCCTTCCTTAAAGGGCAAACTGCAGCCTGGCTTAGCCACTCTCTTCACTGGCAAGTGGGAGGAAGGGTGGGGGGGCAGGCCCACCCGCTACTCTGGGCCCCGACCCGGGGACCCTCTAGTGGCAGCCACTTACTGCCCTCCTCCAACTCTCCTATACTGCCTGCTTCCCTGGTCCACTTTCCCATAGCCCCAGCACCTTCTCTGCCCCTTTGTGTCAGGGCCCCAGTCTGGCAATTGTCAGCCTAGAGCTCCCCCAGCTTCTGCTGACCCTGCCCAGCCCTGTTCTGCTCTGTCTTAGGTGTTTCTTTAAGAGCCAGCTCTTCTCCCTTTGCCCTCCAGGAAGAGACTCTGCTCCTCTCTGCCCTGCAGCCTTCTTATAGGGCCCAGCCTGGCCCTGATAGGCTGCTTTCAAGCCTCCACTTGATTGGCGCCCAAAAAGCCCTTCCATGATTGGCTGGGGCTCTGTGCAGCCTTTCTGGCTTGCTTTAACCCCTTCCACACCAGAGTGGGGCAGTTGCAGGGGTATAAATGAAAGCAAAATTTGGCCCAGAAATTCGAAAGATTAGTTACCATGCAGTGTATACTCTAGTTGAAAAAACAAGAGCTCACTTATATTTTTAAAATTATGTAATATTTAATACGTAAATTGGCTGCTACTACATGGGAATGAACATGCATATGCATGGCTCACTGTTATTCCTAACCTCTTGTGTAATGTTGCTCTGCCTTTTTAGTCATCTGCTGTGCTCCGTCCCAGAGGGGGTTGGCATTTCAGTGGTGGAAGGAATGTGATATAGTTTGCATATGACTTTGTAAAGGCTTTGGAATGAAAAGGCCTATATAAATGTAAGATGATATTTATTGCTTAATCATTCAGAAATGCAGAGGCAGCACTTCCCATTCCCCTTATCTATAGAATAGCAGCGGATCAATGTATTCTTAATAGAGCAGTTTGCATGCGACTTAATCAAAGTCTCTTTATGATGCAGCTGACATCGAAACATCACTATCCATTGAAGGTATGAGTATTAAGTATTTATGCACCAAAACTGGTGAGCCAGTCATGCTTATCCAGACACAGACTCCAAAAATGGCAGAACTCCTAGTTATTAATAGGATACAGCAGCCAACATACGGCTGCGCCTCAGAAGCAGAGTAAAACATATGTTATGCATTTCTTTTTTAGAATATATATTTCACACCTTTTTAGTTTCCATGAGACTATTTTTGTGCTGGCTTTGCACAGTCATTGTGCTTTCCTCAAAAGGTTATTTTTATATGTTCACAACATGGTTTAATTAAGAAGAATTGTGTTTTATAAACAATCTTTCCAGTCCTCCTTGAATAAACCAGCAGGATCCAGGTAGCAAACTGCAAGAGGAATTTTCTGCTTCGCAGACTCACTGGGTGTTTTTCTGGCTAACTTTGTAACCTTCCTTACATGGTGTGTGGTTGGACCAGGTTGTGTGTTTCGGGGGCGAGAGGGTTGTATTCCAGGTTAGCATAGGTCTCAACAGGGCCGGCTCCAGGCACCAGCCCACCAAGCTTGTGCTTGGGGCGGCACCTGGAGGGGGACGGCACGGCGCTCCGGCCCCCCGGGGAGAGCGGGGCCACGGCCGGGCTCGCCGCCCTCTCGCCGCCCTGCCCCCTGCGCTCTGGCCGCCGGGGGGAGAGCGGAGCCCCCGCCGGGGGGAGAGCAGAGCCCCCGCCGGGGCTCGCCGCCCTCCTCCCAGGGCTCCGGCCGCCCTCCTCCCGGCCGCCGGGGGGAGAGCGGAGCCCCCGCCGGGGCTCGCCGCCCTCCTCCCAGGGCTCCGGCCGCCCTCCTCCCGGCCGCCGGGGGGAGAGCGGAGCCCCCGCCGGGGCTCGCCGCCCTCCTCCCAGGGCTCCGGCCGCCCTCCCCCCTCGCGCCCTCCCCCTGGCCACCGGGGGGAGAGCGGAGCCCCCACCGGGGCTCGCCGCCCTCCCCCCGGGGCTCCGGCCACCCTCCCCCCGCGGGAGGGGGGGAGGGGGGGCGGCCGGCAGCTTTTTTGCCTGGGGCGGCAAAAAAGCCAGAGCCGGCCCTGGGTCTCAATCTTACAGTGAGATTGTTCATGTGGGAGCCTGCCCACACAATGTTTAATGTTTCTTCCTTTCTCATCTTTTGGACTTCAAGGAACTGGAGTATGTTGTTCTCTTGAGGTAGCCATTTACATCAATATGCTTCCCTGACACGCTTGTACAAGATGTTAGATTTTCTGGATAAATCTATGAACTGATCTTGCACCTTGCCTGGTCTAAGCATGTAACCTTGCACACTTGCTTGGCTTTCATCAGTGACTTTATGTGCTCCTTTATTTGATAGAAATCTGGGGATGAAACATCAAAATCTACAATTCCCGGCATTTAGCAAGGGAACAGTTTCAATAGCTGTATCAATCAATCAGCGAACATTTGAGAGCTGGCTCACATTCTTTATCCTAAACACACTTTTTAAAATCAGCAGTTTACAAAGATTATGATGTTATGGGTGTTTGGATGTTATTCCAATCGGAAGAGATCCATTTATAAGAATGTATGCAGATTATTTTATAATATAGAGCCCTCTCTAGCTATGGTTCATGATGTTGAAACCCATACACATAATTTGTCTGTGTAGCTGTTTTAACAACAAACTTACTGACCATATGTGTACAATGACAAACTGGCTTTTCTGGAGAAAAGAATTAATCTAAAGTGATGGGCAAAACCATCTCTTCGTACTGATACCAACTGTTCTGTAGATGTAGCGACAGGCATGGATTGTGGCAAAAGATTGGTAAATTTAGTACCCAGGAAAGCACTGGCTAGTACTGTGGACGTCCTAAGCCGTACTATGTCCAGGGCCGGCTCCAGGGTTTTCGCCACACCAAGCAGCCAAAAAAAAAAAAAAAAAAAAAGCCGTGATCGTGATCTGCAGCGGCAATTCAGCGGGAGGTCCTTCGCTCCGAGGCAGAGTGAGGGACCGTCTGCCAAATTGCTGCCGAATACGTAGACGTGCCGCCCCTCTCCGGAGCGGCCGCCCCAAGCACCTGCTTGACAAGCTGGTGCCTGGAGCCTGCCCTGACTATGTCCTTGATTGCCATACATCCATAAAGTTGCACTGTATTTAAATAGGGTTGCCTGGCTGTAATTACGAGCATAATTAGAATCATACTGTGCAAGGATCACAGGCTGCAGATGTACCAAGTGCCTAGAGTTATGTTGGAGGGGGCTGGATGGTAGTGACTGTGGGTTACCAGAATTGGGCTTGAGCAGTGAATGAACTAGATAGCAGGAGCAAAGATATTAAAGGAGAAACTTTTTAACCAACATACACGTCTTATGAATTAGCAATGATGGAGAAGGAAATGCAGGAAAAGCACATGGCAGTTTAATGAGATTTGGATTAACTATAGCTTTTAAAATTTGCCTCTCTCCAGTGGTTCATCGAGGCATCTGCCTTGATGTATTAATTCTTGCTAGCTACTAATTTTTAAAAAATCATTTATGTGGTTTTAAGTATTTGAGAAGAGTAGGAAAGGTTGGTCCTGCAAATCCAATGGAGTAATGGTCACGTTAATCTTAGGATGAATGGGGAAGAGTTGTCTGATCTAGTGGTCAGCGGACAAGTCTGTGATCCAGGAACTCCTGAGGAGAGTGGTATAAACCTTTCCCAGTCCAGTTCAGAACTGGGTTGTCAATTTTTTTAACGTGGATTTGCAAATCTGGAAGTTAGAGAAGTTTTTGCTTCTAACAAGCCTTGTTCTCCCAAGGTTAAATCTTGTTTAGAACCCACAGACAGGTTTTGGGGTTGGCACAAAAGCCTGGAGAAAAACGCAAGAAAGTATTTGTGAGCATTTGAGTCAAAAATACCAGCTCAATTTGATGGTACCGCTGACCTTCTTGTTCCTTTTTCTCAAATTGTGTGTGTGTGTTGTGTTGTGTTAGGATTATTCACCCAAAAGTTTCTAAGGCTTGGTCTACAAAGCATTTTGTACTGATTTAACTGTCATGGAGGGATGCACTTTTCTACAAAAATAGTTAAAATGGTACAACTCCCCTAGTGTGGGCTCAGTTACACTGGTATACTGGTGCCTTATGCCGGTATAACTTATTCCCGTATACTGGTGTAACTGTCAGTCCACATTAGGGGAGTTGTACCATTTTAAGTATATTGGCATATTGTGTATAAACAAGCCCTAATGGTCCCAAACAGAGGCAAAGCTTTGGACCAAACAATTCAAATCTGGGTGCCTATGGTGAGGCTCCTAAGGCCTGATCTACACTAACAAATTATAACAGCATTGCTATGTCAATTAGCGATGTGAAAAAAACACAACCCTAACCGATGTAGCTATGCAGACATAACCTAGTTGTGTCTACAGCGGGGATTGATGGACGAGGGCTTCTGTTGACACAGCTAACTTTGTTTGGGGAAGTTGGGTTCCTACACCAAGAGAAAAAACCCTTCTGTTGGTGTAGGCTGAGTCTACACTATGTCGGCATAGCTATGCTGGTATGATCTCCCTAATGTAGACATACCCTTAATATGTAGACATACCCTTCAAAGGCACTGGAAGGCTCCAGCTCCCATTGGCATTGCAAATGTTGGCCTTTGCTTTTACCTTCTGCAGTACATTCTGATTCTACCACTGTCATTGGGGGCCATCAGGAATATGGCATCATAAAATCAGAGTTCTGCCCTGAGTTATACCTGTGCAACGCGGTATCAGTGTCTCCAACACGGCTGGGTGTAAATGGAGGGCAGAACTGTGCCCTTCATGTCTGAAGTAGTCACAAAATGGAATACAGCCTTCAAATAGCTACAAGTCCCTAATACTCTGATTTTACTGTTAAATACCACAAAATAAAAGGACTAGGAACACTAAAATCAGTTCTGGGTCATTTTGGAGCATTTTAAATCATATCATTTTAATTCACTTGCTTGATGTACCTTGGTAGAGTTCTCTTGATAACCTTGTGCCATCTCATGGTGCTTCTTTCCTGCATCATGTCTAACTACATGCATGCTCATGTTGTAATGAATGAGCAGATTTGGCAGATTGATGTGTGTTTGGTGATTCAGTGAGAATAAGCCTACATCTGTTCCCAAAAGTTGTTGTTGGCAAATTAACAAGTGTTCACATCATAAGCAGAGAATAGCATTGGGAAGAAGGGGGAAAAAACCTTATTCCAGACATCATATATCAGTAAGAGATTTTGGCATTGTAATTCATGGTGGACTAGTGAAAGCAGGCTGGATTTCAGATGTTGGCTGGTTGCATAATAATCTCTATTGCCAAATGCAGAATGCAGTCAGGGAATGACTTTCACAAAGGATATAATGCCTCATCTTTGTTTCAGTCTTAGCACCTGCTGGAAAATCTGAGCTTGCAGGGACTACAACAAGGATCTTAGGATACAAAAGCACTGGGAGAATCCCTATTCCCTTCTAGGAATTGCAGTAACATTTCTGTTCACTTTTATTCCAAGCCTCCAGCCATTAGAGAGATAGAATGTTACATATTTATGGCTTTGTGTACTAATGGAGATGCTCACTTAATGCACTAATTGTTCTTAATCTACAACATGGTTTTCCAGGCATTAGTATACATTTTTTTAACCCCTTCTTTACATGTTTGGCCAGAATTTTATAGCCAGTATTTTACACCCGTGATATCTGACCTCTACAGACTTCTGTCTGGTTACAATCAGGAATCATAGGTTCTCTGAAGGATGTTAGGTGCTCATCACCCATGCCCCAAGTCTCATATTTGCATCCATGTTCTGAAATACATTAGGTGGGAAACCTTTTGCTCTTATCCGGTATCTGCCTGTCATCTCACATTATTACACACAGCGATCCCCTAATATTACCTAATGTAATGTGCCATGACACGCAGAAATGGAAGGTATGGACACAGCAGAACGATGCTCATTCTTGTTTCCATCATGCTTGGGACTTCTGAAACCTATAGTATAATTCCTGTAGCAACAAAAAACAAAACTCCCCAACAAATCCAAGAGGGATCTCATTACAGATGGAATTAAAGCAATGAGTTAGTGATTATTCTAAAAAGATGAGACTCTGCTTATTTCACGGGACACAGCAAGGAGTACAGAACCGAAATGTAGAATTTGTTGGGAAAAATACAGGAGGAGGGTGTTAAAAATGTAGCAATGGAAAGTGATTTTTAAATACTCCTTAAAATGAAACCAGTTCAATTGAATAAAAACCTTTCCCTGTGGACAGAGCTCAATAGAATGTGGCCTTGCTCACTAATTATAGCCTTGGAATTTGATGAGGGGTCATGAAATTGAAGAGTTCTAGGAAAATGGCATGTTGTAATAGAGGGCTCCATTGTTTTGGAAAGGACTGTGTTTGTGGTAGTGTGCAGCTGCAGGAGTGAGCGGAACTGTGACAGCTGATACACCTCTACGGGAATACAGCCTGCCCTCCCCATCATGTATCTCTGCCTTCCTCTCACCTACTGTGGGGTGACTAGTAGTGTTAGCTTTGCCATCTAGGAGCAGTACTTGCTCTGTTAAAATGACAGTGCATAGAGCCAGAGTCAGACATGGCCAGACTGGCATGGGGATTAGAAGGAGAGAGTCTGTCTTTTTATTGTCCTCATGTGTGATTGCTGAATTTGACACAGGGAATTGGGGAAGGGGATTCCTCTCATTTGCTCATGGCGCAGGCAGTTCTTTCTCTTGAGGGAAAAGGTTTCACAGTTGGGGCTGCTCCCAGCTGTTCCTCTCACTGCTCTTTCGCTTGTCGAGCTGCTCACTGGCTATTGCACCTGATGTCAAACCTGAGCTTGAATAGAGAGGGATTAGAAACCATTAGAGTGTGACCAGACCAGGCCTTTATACCTTAAGAACTATAAGGTATAAAAATAACTATATAAAACCATTGGCCCATCAGTTCCAGCATCCTGCCCCTCTACTGCTTCAGAGGAAGACAAAGCACTCGTTGATGTATTTGGCCTATTGTGCTGAGCTGTATATTGTGGGTGATCTTCTTTCTTTCCCAAGCCCTATGGATATCAGACTACACCTTGCAGTAGATCATCTGTTTACCCCATCGTAGCCTGCAGGGTGGCCAGTATTAATGGTTATAACACGGTCCTTCCTTTTGCATAACTTGCCATGTGCTCTCTCCGTGCTCTCTCTCTCATATGCTCTACACTCTCCAAGTGTTGGAGTGCCACATGGTGGTGTCTGAATCCTTGTTGTTTGCCATTTAAGCTCAATCCCCTGGTGCCATTTCTTTGTATGCTGTCTACTAGAGTAAAGTTTCTGGGAGCAAACACACTGTGTGTCAAGCCATGTTTCTAGAGGTTGATGGGAGAAATTACTGTAGGGTGATTCTTTCCCTCTCTCCTCCCTATTTCCCTTGTAAAGTTCAAACCTGCCGGTACTTTCCTGCCTGCCGAGTGTGTCTAGTTGCATCATGTTCTTTGAATTTATACTTGCATAGGATATGGCTGGCTGAAATAACCTGTGACTGTGTTCTTAGAGACAAAACGTTACTCTGGGCTCTGGGGGCCAGATTCTGATCTCAAGTGCACACTGGTGTAAGTGCAGAGCAAGTCCAATGATTACAATGGAGTTACTTTGGATTTGCACCTATCACCCCTGTACCTGAGATTGGAATCTGGACCCCAGCCTCTCTAAATGTTTTTACTGTATGAAAAGAAACACTAAAAACAGGCAGCTGAAACCTTTACTGTCTTATCTGCCATGGGGCAAGAGATTACGTTGCAGAGCTCCTTCCCAAGAGAGTAACAGAAATGTCAGTGCTAGGTCTGAGCCTCAATCACACACCCTTCAAAACCAATGGAGAGAGGCCTCTTAAGTGAGGCTGCTAGATGGCGGCATGACCAGTGGTGTAGCCAGGTTCTAAGAGCAGGAGGAGCGAACACACAAAAAAAGATGCCACCCGCTGCAAAGCAGCGAAGAAAAAAAAAAAAGAAAAACCCAAGTCTTGCCGAAGAACCCGCCGCACCAAATTACTCACCACCGAATTGCCGCCGAAGACCCGGAGCTGCCTCTGGGAAACCCGTGTTGGAGTCGCAAGGTAGCAGGTGCCCCCCAGTGGGCACAGGGAGGAGCGTCACCCAGAGGCCACAAAGCAAGGGCGGTGGGAGCAGGAGCCGCCGCCAGAAGATGCACGCAGCGGAGCCCGAAGTGAGTGCCGCCGAAGACCCAGACGTGCTGGGAAGCGCCAAGTGAGTGCTCAGTGGAGCGGCTGTTCCCCCCCTAGCTACACTACTGGGCATGACTTGCCCTAGTGTACCTTCTTAAAGACTACCATGTTCATTAAGTCCGAGGCCATGCGTGTGTAGTGAGGTAGAGCTGAGGAGGGGGTAAGGAGTGGTTCCGAAGGTGGTATGTCTTTGGCTGTTGGAGTGTCTCTCCTGGAGCGGTGACTAGTGCTGCCTCCAAAAGGATGCAGTGTCTCTCCATGCTAACGCTGGTCCACCAGGTCCTACAGAAGAATAGCCCTGTCCCTTGCCCCTTGCCTATCAGTACCCCCTTTGAAATCTCTAGTGCCACTGTCAGCACTAGACAGTCCATATTCTGGTGGCTGAGATTCAGCTGCCACTCTGCATGGGAGTGTAAGGGAAAGGGAGGCCTCTTCCCCCTCGTTTTCAGCCTGCCCTACCTCTGACATCTTGCTGCCCTCCGCACATGGGCAGGGCCAGTCACGCTCTGGCTGCCCTAAGATTCGCCTACAAATTTCTTTTAGTTCAGATTGGTTGGCTGAACCCCTGGGAATGATGCTGTGAACTGTGGTGCTTACAACCAGCACGTCAGACCCACGGGTCACGTCCTGTAGTAAATAATCACTTAGATGAGAGATCACTGAATATGAATATTTCTCAGTATTGCTCTATGGACTTTGATCATCTCCACTGTCTAGCTGTAACTCTCTCAATGCAAGCTGCTCATTGACAGCCAGAAAACACATCCTATATAATAAAAATGCTGGGGGATTCAAGGCCAATCCACTTGTCTTCTGCAATGTCTTAGCTACTAATGAGCTAAATCCTTATTCAGGAAATAGACCGATGGATTTCAATGGGAGTTTTGCCTCAGCAGGGTCAGACCAGCCTCTTGTATTATTACTACTTTTTCTGAAGCCCCAACCACTGCAACTTGGGGGAATGCATGGTTTCCATTGCAGGGCATGCACAAATATAGGACCAAGTCATGATTTGAGTAGTATCTTACCCCTGGAAAGGTCCTATTGGAGTGAATGGGATTCCTCAATGAGTATTACTCAATGAGAATAAAGGTATCAGCATCCGTACCATAGGGCCCATGCACTCTGATTCAGAGTCTGCCCAGAATCTCTCTCCCTGGTGCCCCTAATGGAATGGCCTCTCCATGGAAATGGGAGAAACAGAATATCAGACTAGATGACCAGAACGTTCCTTTCTGGCCTTTAAATCTATGGAGTGGGGTGCCAATGTCCATGCTTACATGTAGGTCTCCATGTATGTGTCTGTACGTACCTTTGGGCTGTACTTCTATAAAGCTCTTTGAAGGCGGCAGACTCTCGCTGTAAATAAACAAACCAAATGAAATTTAAATAAATGCATTGTAATGTTTGTGCAAACCCTTCTTTGTTAACTTTATTTTTTTAAATAAAGTAGACTAGACTGCAAAGAGTTACAAAGGGATCTCACTAAACTGGGTGACTGGGCTACAAAATGGTAGATGAAATTCAGTGTTGCTAAGTGCAAAGTAATGCACATTCAAAAAAATAATCCCAACTGTACGTACAAAATGTTGGGGTCTAAATTAGCTGTTACCACTCAAAAAAGAGATCTTGGAGTCATCATGGATAGTTCTTTGAAAACATCCATTCAATTTGCAGTAAAAAAAAAAAGTAAACAGAATATTAGGAACCATTAGAAGATGGATAGATAATGAGACAGAAAATATCATTATGCCACTCTATAGATCAATGGTACCCCCACACCTTTAAAACTGCATACAGTTCTGGTCACCCCATCTCAAAAAAGTTATGTGGGAATTGGAAAAAGGTACAGAGAAGGGCAACAAAAATGGTTGGGAGTATGGACCAGCTTCCATATGAGGGAGATTAAAAAGATTGAGACTGTTCAATTTAGAAAAGAGATGAGAAAGGTCTATAAAATCATGAATGGCGTGGAGAAAGTGAATAAGGAAGTGTTGTTTATCCTATCACATGGCACAAGAATTCTAGGGGTCTCCCAATGAAATGAATAGGCAGCAAGTTTAAAACAAACATAAGGATTTCACACAATTCATGGTCCACCTGTTGAACTCATTGCCAGGGAATGTCGTGAAGACCAAAAGTATAACTGGGTTCACAAAAAGAATTAGATAAATTCATGGATGATCGATCCGTCAGTGGCTATTAGCCAAGGTGCACGTCAATGGCTATTAGCTGAGGGACACATCTCCATACTGTTAGTGTCCTTAAACCCCAAACTGCCTGAAGCTGGGACTGGACGATAGGGGAATGGATCACTCAATAATTGCCCTGTTCTGTTAATTTCCTCTGAAGCTCCTGGCACTGGCCACTGGCGGAGACAGGATACTGGGTTAGATGACCACTAGTCTGACACAATAGGCCTTTCTTGTGGTCTTAATGTTTTTTTCCTCTAAAATATCTACAAAAATCTCACCGGCTAATCAGAAACTTGGGCATTGCTGGTAACAAATGGGCATACAGAGACCACTTTCAATACTGAAGGGCCTTTCAAAAAAGATTGTTGGTTCTAAAATGGGGCATTTTTACTTCACTCCGCAAGTTTAATTTAACTGCATGTTATTAACTTTCATCTCTGAAGCAGGGGCCTTAGTAACAGATTGCGTTCCTTGGCAACAGGCTTCCATGGTTTAATTAGAGCAGATGTGGGAGTTTTAAAAATGCCACTGTTGGAATAGTTGAAGGATATTAGCAAATCAAATGGGCTGAGGCATGAGTCGTCTTGTCAGTCAGATGGGGGTGGCAAGTCAAAAGAAGTAGTAAACAAGATGCAAGCTGTGATGATTTGGCAGAGGAGGCTTGGCAGAGCAGTTCTGGAAACTTTGCTGCCTTCCTGGGATTCCTGGGATGTCACTCATCCCTGCCATTCTGTGCCTTGTTTGATTTATGTGGGGAGGGTAGTAGAAATCAGGGTGTGGGGAGAGGGGGAAATTCTCTTCCTACGAATGGGATGATTTACGTAACAAATTACTTATTTGCAAGTTTCCAAAAGGTTTCTCATTTTTGCTTCTGTTTTCACAAAACTAAGAGTTCTGTCCCCCTTTTCCCCCTGTCATTTTGCCATTAAAAGCTTTTCTTGTCTTCCATCCCTAAGACCTCACAATGATCTGGAGGAACCATTGCTAGGCATACGGCCCACTTAGTCCTTGCCCTTTCAGTCACCATAGGGGCTAGTTGTGTGATGGTTGGGTTTTATGACATGGTCACATATTCCTAGAAACTGGACTGAAGTTTCTAGCTTGCCAAACAGCCATCAGATTGTAACCAGTTCAGGTGTCTAATAGAGAATGAGCCCGAGCCCAAACCCAAAGCCTGGATCAAGCTTTGAGGTGGAGAGAGTGCTGGGGTCAGAAGCCAAATCCAGAGATCAGAATCTCATGTCTGTCCCCTCTGTTGATCCTGGGCTGAACCAAATTCCCAGATCTAACTATTACTACTTGCGTCTGATGAAGTGAGCGTTCACCCACGAAAGTTTATGCTCCGATACTTCTGTTAGTCTTAAAGGTGCCACAGGACCCTCTGTTACCCTCAAAGTGTGTGTGTGTGTGTGTGTGTGTGTAGCTCTCTTATTAATAATAAATGAGTATACATAATAAAATTAGAAATAATTATAATGCCTGCCAGCAAGTGTGTGTGTACTTGAAACTGATTCAATTCCAGGAGACAGTGATTAGTGGTTAGAGCAGAGCACTGTGAACCTGGAGGACTCCTGTTCCCATGTCTGCCTCTGGCTAGCTGTGTGACACTGGACAAGTGACTGGCACATTCTGTGTCTGTTTATCCATCTATTTCAGTGTGCCAAAAAGTGTGTTAGGTGCTTTCTAGAACACGGAGTGACTGGGTTCCTGCCCCAAAGACCTAATAAATCTCCCTCCCTCTCAGGCATACTGTGAAATGGGTTGAGATTGTTGTATAAATGATGCATTTTTTCCAGTGAGATAATCCAGTACCAAATTTGACAAAGCTGGTTCAGGAGGACACTTCTGGCTGTAACTTCTTCTGGCAAAGCTTGATAACAATACGTATGACAACTCCTATTAGAAAACCAATTAGCAACTGTAATACAAATAATAAATATTAATAAAAATTATCAGTAGAGCCCAAAGCATGCGGCATTGCTATGGTAATCTGGAGAGTACTGGACCATTACCAAAGAATACTGTAGCATGTTTTTTAGGGAAGTTAGCTGCTGCTTGGTTCTCAGCGCCGCTGTTTTGTTTATAAAACCAAGCTGTAAAATTATGGGCAAGGTTAAATAAAAATCTCCTCCCTATCCTTAATTAACCTATTGATTTTGATTCCTTTTTGCAGTTCAACAGTGACAATGGTTCTGAGAACATGGTTCTAATCTCTAACATGTAATGAAGAACAACTGCTCTCTACAGCAATGAAATAACTATGGTGTGAAAGGGCTCTCCAAAGGATGTTGTCATGCTCCCCTTTGAATGAGGCAGTTCAGGTTTGGTATATCAATAGGGAGGCGTGTTCAGAGCCATCAGATTGGCTGCCTGGAATGAATTTTGTAACTGGGGGTGGGGGAAAAGGGGAGACAAATGGGTGAATTCTACAGTAAGGAAATCCCCAGGGGAAGCAGTGGCAGGGGGAGGAGAAGAACTTCTTTGGAACAGTCTCCATACTCACTGATTTGTTTGTGACGTTGCTCGCAGGGTGGGACTGTGGGAGTGACGAAGGAGACCCTTGAAGGCCTATAAGCTGCAAATCTCAAGGGGAATAGTGTATTGTGATATAGTGTAATTAGGAAACGACCATGCAAACCATAGAAAAATATCAGAGATGAGCATAACTCCATACTCCTGACCTGACCACTCCCCTCAAACGCTGAGAGAGTTCCAGTCCAGAGCTGCATCAACGGGTCGTGTCTTGGACCTGTCTCAAACCAGGAATGCAGACCTGAGTACTGCCCTGGGATACAGATCTGCACTGAGCAGCTCAGGAAAATATCTCCGAAATATACAGAGAAAACACAAAGCACTGACAATTCAGAGCCAGGGAATATATATGTCAGACAGAGTGGATTGAGAAGGGCATGGTATTCGAAGCTTCAGCCAGACTCTTTGGTGGCTCCAAACATGCTCTTAAAGGAACACTGCTGCAAGCATACGGATACAGATTTGTTTGTGCTGGTTAAGTGGCAGGCTGATAGTAAATGTCACCTTAATCCCTGTGTTCTGTTTTGCAATCAGTCTCTCCAGCTGCAAGTAATTAACACCTCCCCCATCCCCCCCAAATGCCATGCCAGTTTGCACAGGAACATGACATTAATCAAATAATTATAGCACTTGCACCAGTCACAACTGCTACAGCTAAGGCTATAAAAAAGTTTCCAGTCTAATGTCTTCCCTGTCTTTGCACGCTTATAACTGCCTGAAATGTTAGCATTCATTGTGAATGCAGGTCACATAGGGGTGGGCAAAACACTCCAAACTGCAATTCATTGTCAAAGGACAGATTTCATCATGTTCATAGCATTATCCTGGAGAAGCATGCGGATGCCACCCCCCTGGCAAGCTGCTGTTTATTGAGCATGCCCAGAAAGGCATTTGATCTGGCAGCTGCCAGGCGCCTGGTGTGGAAAGCCTGGCAGTGCAGATTTCCTTTTAAACTATTTCTCAGCCCCTGGGATTGTGTGATGAAGAAACAACCAAGAGGCAGTTTTCCTGGGAACCATGGTATCCACCCAGAGTGAGTAGAGGGGTCTCTGAATGTCAGTATTGCTCAGAACAACTTGCTCATTAATATCGCTATCAATTGCATTATTTGAAACTAAATTGCGGGAAGGGAGCTGGACCAGTGCAGAGATGCTAACAGTGACCTGAAGCCCGGTTCCTATACATTTGAAATTGGCTATGTAGATTTTATTGAGAATGCGCCCTCTATATGGCATTCCCCCAGAGTACTCTGCATGGCTTGCAGTGATTGGATTGGAATACCGGACACACACGACTTCCCAGTAACATTTTCCATGGTGTTTTCATAAGCTTGTGGATGCCTGCTTTCAACATGCGTTTTCAAACCTACTGCAGAGTAACCAGGGATAGCACCCTCTCTAGAAACATAGATACACACAGCTTTTTCAGGGTTTTTCAAAGAGAGAAATTCCTGGGTACCCTCCTGTGACATTAAGAACAACCCAAGGGCAGAGGGCGACGGACACCCTGATATCTGGTAATGAATTGCAGCTGGCTTAACCAATTCAAGTGTATCCCAATTCTTTAATGTCATGAAATGTACTTGATAAGTATCATGCATGGTGTCAATGAAAAGCTCATGACTCACTCATTATTAATATCAGCACATAATGTAGTTGAAAGCCACTGATGCAAAGTTAAGGACATAAACTGAAATAATACATTCTTAAAATGTGTTTGCCAGCCAACCAGTAGTTCCTTTACCCCAGACAAAGGAATGTGATTTTTCCACCTGGGAGGTACTGCCAAAGTACTTTGAAAGACAGTGCGAACATATTTACATAGCCCGTAAACAGACCCATCCAGCTACAATGGGGTGGAGACAAACCTCATGCTATCACGGTGGGGGGGAGGAGAGTGACAAGTACATGTTTAATGTTCATGCAATTACACCAGAGGGGGCAGAAACTATATAATTTGCATTTTAGGAGACAAATCCAGCAGCAGAGAGAAGCTTGGTCTGGGTTTTACTTTTCAGAAAATACATTGCAAAGCTTTACTGGTGTATAAAAACAGGGGGCTGAACCTCAAGTGATAAGCAATTGAATCCACTGATTGCATGCAATACTACTGTACTATACAAGTGTATAGAATGAGGTCTTTCTGAAAGGTAATGGCATACCGGGGATTAATATCATTGTGAAAAGTATGTATTAACGCTATACGAGGAAATATGAATACATAATGATATTATGCTTTAAAGTCTGTGACCAAACAGGCTCCCTGCCAGACAGGGGAGAAGGCAGATATTTACCTGTCTCCTATGTAAATGAAACATGGTGGAATCAAAACAATGGAAGCCCCATTTACTTGCAGGGGGATAGGAAGCCCACAGGAAGGGAAAAACAGCATGGGGTCATCCTGCCTCTTGAAATAAAGTGACTCAACTTTGGAAGATATAAGCAAAGACAGAAACCATCTTTAGCATTCATCTGTAAACAGGCACAAGGAAACAGAGCTGTAGCAAGCTGAGAAAGATGGGTTCTTCCCCCAAGATGGGTTTGAAATCTCTGGAAACCAAATATAGGTGAGAAACCTGCTTAGGCAAAGATCTTTCATATAGGAAGATAAGAGAAACCAGCCTGTTGTACTTCTATGGAAGGTCATAACTGAGGGATAGTCACCCATGGTTGGGAAGAAGGAAGATTAGTGAGAGAGACCATCCTAAACAAAGCCTGTACCTTGCTAAATTAAGTTTTAGGCTTCCACGTTTTTCCCCGGTAACATTTTCTAATTTTATCTCTTACACTTGAATTCACTTAAAATCCTATCTTCTTTTGTTAATAAATGTGTTTTATTATTAATATAAACCAACTCAGTGCTGTGTTTAAAGGAAAGGGTGTATTTACCTCAGTTAAGTTAATAAGATGTGATATGATTTTGTGTCTTTCGAGGAACAAACAAACCTTATTATCTCTCTGAACTGTCCAGAAGAAGAGAGCTGGATGTTAGAGCTCACTAGGAGTGTGTTGGGGTCACCTGCAATCAGTAACTGCAGTTGGTAGAGACCAGGGAACATGTATGTTGCTGGCAGGTTGCTGGGGTCAGAGTTGCTGGACCAGGGTTACAATTATACAGAGAGAAGGTGTGACCTGCATGCTTCTTGCTGACTGTGAACATCCGAGGCAGGGAATTACAGTAGCAAAGCATTTGAGGAACCTGGGGTTACAGGGCAGACAGTGACTCAACCCCTCACTGGATCTGGATTGCACCCCTCAACTGCGTAATGCCGCCTCTGTCTCCTTTTCCTACTTGTTCTTCCTGCAGAGATTCAGAGCTGTCTGTCACACAAGCTGAGACTGGTTTTGAACACTATCTTACAAGTAGGTAACAGGAAAGGTACATTTCCTTGGCAACTGGTTGTGTAGTTAGGCATCTTTCTGAGATTTCATCCGTTATTGGGGGTTAATCTCCAAGTGATTCTGGATGGTGTCAAGAGTCTGGATTCATGTACAGGATGAATCCGATTTGGCACATCCCTAGTTCCTATTGCCTGTTATGAAAAGCAAGTGTTAACTTTGAGAGCCTTTGATTTACTCCTTCCTAAACCAGCTCAGATTAAACAAGGTGTAGATAATAGAGCAGTCAGATAGTAACCTTATTGGCAAGCCTAATCAACAAATGACACAAGGGAAGGAGAAAAATCAGGATAATTTCTGCCTGTAGCTAACAATCCTCATGACAAATGCCCTCCTGTTCCCCCAGATGCATTTTACTAATTTCGGGTCAGTTGGTTGGGATCTGAGGGCCTAATTCTGCTCTCATTTACATCATGGTGTGAAAATCTGGAGTAACTTCAGTGAAGTCAGTAGTTACCAGTGTAAGTGAAGGCAAGATCTGACCCTGAGAGCTCAGAGATGATTTATAATTTAACTGGGTGAGTCTCTTTCATTCATCTCGCCTTTCACCCTCTTCCCTGTACATCTCTCTCTCCTCCTTCCTTCCTCTATTTATTTTTATTTTCTAATATACTAATCATAGGCAATAGCCGTGTAAGGAAGAGAAGCATGAAATACCATAGATACCCCATGGTGTGCAGTGCAGAAATGCGTTCCAGAAGAGGGGACATGCTGGGTAGCATGGTCGGTTAGAGAGCTGGCACTGGCATAGCTAAAGCAACCTCTATATTGCCGTAGTATTTGATTTGCAGTCAAATATGGTTACGAAAGTACTGTGGCATGCCAATCCATGATTTAAGATGTGCATGTTCTCTTGAGTCAAGTGTTCAATTTGACAGACCATCCCTTCACTTGAGTGACATAACCACTGCTTCTAAAGCTCAAGATAGTGGCAGTAGTTATTATGCCTGTAATCATAAAGCTTCCTTGCTACGCTAGTAGGTAGTCTCGTTACCATATATTAATCCATATCTTCCCCTTGCTTCCCTCCCACACAAGTCTGGCATCAAGCGACTTTTCTTGACTGTATTATATAAAGGCTGAAGAAGGACCGAAAGGGCAAAAAACTTCAGGCAACCTTCCTGAATTGTTTCTGCATTATCTGCTCCCTCCATGACCTTCATTGTCTCTCATATTTGGGGCATCTGTCCAGGCTTTTGAATGGCAGTGTTACGGGATGCCAATTTCTATAAGTAACAAGTACTAGTGGGAGTAAGGATGGATATCAAGTCACCAATATGGGAGTGTCTATGGAAATGAGAGGATGGAACATTAGTGTGGGATTAGCTATGGTCATGGATGTATTAAGCCTGTGAGCAAGCCCAGATATTTCCTGGGACTTGAACGCCCAGGTGGAATGGGGTGCTTCTGCAGTTACAAACATGCCATGCTTTCTTTCCAACTAACCTGACTCCCAAATGCTTATTAGACAATAGAGTATGTTAATTTTCATAAACAGAATAAAAATTATGTGTCAGGCCCTTGTTGCTGGCACATGCCAGTGGTCTCTGTCTCTGTGTCTTTGCACAAAAGGACTACAGGCATTTTAGAAAGGGACACAAAGTCAGTCCATAACTGAAGAGTCACACAGCAAGAGATGACAATGGACCATGGGGAGTTGCAGAGGGAAGGGCCAAGGTTAAGGATAAAGAATATGTGAGTTGCTTTATGTTGTGTACATATCTTGTTACCTTGAAATTATTTCTGTACATGATATATGTATATATGTGTGTGTAGTGTATAGGGGAGGGCTCATGAGTTAAGATGGAGTATTGCTAAGGCTTGTGGTCTCCACATTCCATACTTGCAAAAATTAGGATAGGCGAGGACTGCCCTGTAGCTCTCTAGGGGGCTGTATTTGGCACAGTGGCTGCAGTGTGCTCATCCCTTACTATTAAAATGAGGCCTTATCTCCTAGAAAAGAGATTTATTCAGTGTAGTGTTGCTAATGATTTTATTGTGAGTCTTATATTTTGCTTTTTTCTCAACGCTCCTGATCCTGGAGTCCCGAGATTATGAAATAATCTCAGTTTTCATTACAGAAATATAGTTTTTAGCCCTCTATGGTTGCAGAGAAAAGTTTGAAAATGTGCCCTGAGTGCACCCTAAAGGCTCCAAAACCAGAAAGCAAAGAAGAAAATGGAAATGTATAATTTTTAAGTCAATCTCAAAATATTTTGGAGCTTGACTCATAATTTTTAAACACTTGGGGTTGACAACACAGTAGATCACTTATTAAAGGTGAAATAACTCCCTATAACAAGGCACTTGGCCCCCCGATTAATATGGATTAGAGTGTTTGTAGGAAAAACAAGAATAAGCAGGAGGTTTCTGCCTGACAGTTCATCCTTTCCAGGAACATTTTTGGAGGCTGGATTTTTCAGATGGGAAACCCTCTTTAACTGAGAGCAACACAGCTGGGTTTCCTGTCACCAAATATGAGAAACTTGGGTAGGATTGCAGAGTTGTGCGCAGCTATAAATAGTTCACTTATGACGCTCTCTCTCTCTTTTGTCAGTCACATCCAGAAATAATGAAGACTGTCAGAGTATATATTAAAGATAAGAGGATGAAAGGTGGCTTGATTCAACTAGAGCATGCTAGGTGCGACCCAGTTAGTACCAAGTTAGTGTGGCGCATCCTTCTGCTTCTTCACTCTGCTTTGCTTTGGCTTCATTTAAAAAAAAAAATGTAGGACCAGATTCGCTGCTACATCCCAGCTATGCCGAGAGCTAGGGGAGAGTGATAAATAACCACGTAGTGCTGCTTGTTGTTTCCTGATTCAAGCCTGCCCAAACCATGCCAGTGGCGGATCAGACTGAGGGGAGTTCTGTTCTGACGGGTCCTCTTCCCTCTCATGTCCTCGACACATCCACTTCTTCCCCTATGTTGGGATATCTGGTTTGGGTCTGGCTCTCCTCTAGTAACTTTTTGGTTACCACTGACTTATGCAGGAATCATGGAATTGGGGAACAAAGTGGAAAGGTTTTGATTGTAATTGAAAAAAGATGTTTGTTGAAAAACGTTTGAGTGACAACAGGAATGGAAATGGAGACCAAGAACTTGAGTATCAAATACATTTCTTTCATGCATACGCCTTATGGAAAAACCTGTAGAATTCAAATGAGATGATAAATTTCATTTGTTTTTTTGGACCATCTTTCAGAAATCAATAGAGAACTGTATCCCTCCCCTAGAATTGTGCACCAAGAGCAGAAAGCAGGGGCCAGCTTTAATTGATACCGTTTTGTTCCCTCCCATCCCAGTATGTGGCCTCCCATCAGTTTCATCTGTCCCCCTCTGCCTCTGAAGTTTTAATTTTGTCAGCTGGCATGAAAGGGAATAGAGGATCTTGAAAGAGGCTGTAGCAAGAATCATGATGTCTCGTGTTGTTTCTCTGGGCATTAAGTAAAAAAGAGACCCCCCCCCCTTTGTCATGCCTGATGATAGAAATAATGAAACCTCTATTGTATTTAAATACGTGTCTGTTCCAGAGATGGATTATCCCTCATAGGAGGCAGATTGGCCGAGAGGAATGAGGAATCGCGTAGGGAGTCAGAATTTCTACTTCTGGCAGTGCTGCCGACTCACTGTGTGGCCTGGGGCGAGTCCCGTCTCTCTCTCTGCGCCTCCTCTGACAAATAGGGAGCATGGCATTGACATGCCTGCCAAAAAGGGACATGCTGTGAGGATTCATTAGCTGTTGCCACAGAAGTGCGCCATATTCTATTGTTTTCTTCCCCACCCAGTGCCACATTGGCTGACCCAATATATGTCAATGATAGAAAGTTGATTGCGCCTCTAAGGGTGCATGATCTCACTGGTGAAGAACTCACCTTGGGTATCTTTACCTTTCACCCATGCAGGGGTCTGTCGTTTCATTCTCCAGGTTACAGAGCCTGGAAACAGAAAGAGGAGGAGGGAGAGAGAGTTAAATAGTCAGGAAGAAGCAGAACCAAAGTGGTTGGGGGAGGTGAGGGGCATCAGCACAGGGGCTTACTCCTGAAAGACTGACTGGATGGGCAGCTTGGTTCCAGTCTAATAGGGACTTAGTAGTAATAAGAAGCAAATCTCACTTACCTCCTTCACAACTGTCAGTGGAAACCCAAATGACTAACTCTGAGCACAAATGGATTTGCTGACTCTGCAGATTTGGGAATCCCATAGCAAAGGGGGATGAGGGAGAACCGAGGAGGCAGCGAAGAAGAGGTGAAGAGCAAATTATCATAAGCTCCACTGTTTTTATTCCCCCTCATTTCCTCCCCCGTACATTTCCCGTCCCTCCCAATTCCCCCTTGAAAGCACATAGTTTTCAAAGCACATGTGGAAAAGGGAAGCAAGAAAAATCCCCCTCTGCCTGTGCTTCAAATGAATAAATAAAATAAAATCCCAGGTAGTGAGGAGGCTGCTATTAACGTGCTCTTGACAGGCACGAGACTGCTGGGCTGAGGGATGTCTGACTGAAGAGTTAGGCTGGGGTAGGGGCGGGGGAGAGGGGGCTTCTCTTTTCCTTTCAGCTCTCTGCAAGTGGTGGGTTCCCCCCCCCTCCCTGATAATAAGGACATCATCAGAAGCAACATGCAGTGGCTAAGGGATGGCTCAGGAATGGTGAGTTCAGGTAGCTATGTCTTTCTCTTTTCCTCCTATTGCAGTACTTGGAAGGGGAAATAAGCCTCAGTCCTTTCTCCAGACTCCTTCTTTACTCTCTGTCCTTGAGAATCATTGATCATGCTGTAGCCATTTTAGGGACCCTGCATTACAAAACTGCTGAGCCAAAGAAGAGATTAAAAGAAAGAAAATGACATGGCAGAGATTTGGCAGGTTGGGGGGTGGCTTTCTGGAGGGGTGCCTGTGTGTGAGGAATATCATTTTCCAGGGGTTAGCGTGCGGTGTGTCGGGTGAAAAGAATCACAGAGGGAGAGAAGAGAACTGGAAATGGGGGTGTTGGTTGTCAACAGCATTGTTGCAAGTGGAACCGATCCGATCTGTCTCTTCTGTGGCAGATGAGTTGGGGTGTGTGTTTTATTTGTTACTAAGCTGTCGCGTTCCTGCTGTCACTTGGGTCTGGTCTGTAAAACACCCATCTTAAAAGCGGAGGCTTCAAGAAAGCAGTTTAAACGATGACAGCCAGTTTACAGCTGTTCTTGCTGCTAGTGACTGGAGTGCGCTTTGTGTTGATTTTTTTGTTGTGGTTGGGGAAGCCAGGGAAATTCCCCCACCTCAGACAGGGCTATCTGTTCAATAACTTCCGGACTGAGAGAGACAGTTCCCCCTTCCTCTCCCCAGATCTCTCTCTCTCCTACAGAACTGCCTGTGCTTTGTAATATTATTTGCCTGAGCCCTTTCTTTATACACTAGGCTTTTTTCTTTCAGTACAATTTCCCCCTGATGCTAACACTGCTGCATCTCCACTGAGAGTAGCAATGAGGAGAACCGTAGAGTAGACCTGGTCTGAGCAGGTTTAGACAACATAGAGCTTAGAGCACGGGGGTCACCTGGGAACCCTGTCTGCACTTTGGCTACTACTGGTGGAACTGAACCGATCTTAGCAGTGGTGGGAAACATTTCAGAGGAAAGCCTAGTATAGAAACAGCTGTAGGTTACCCATTGATCCCAGTCCATAGCTTTGAGACCTTTTGTGCAGGTTCTTCCCCCACCTTCCATCCCCTCTGAGAAATGTTATACAAATTTGAGCTCTAGAAGTTCACACTGCCTAAAGACTCTGAGCCCGTGATCTAAGCTGAGTGTCGGGGTGTGGGCAGCTGTCCCGTGTCAGACACCATGGTATTTAGGTTTGTATTTAATGTTTGTCTAGCACCCGGTACCGATTCAGGATTTTGTTTTTTCTTTTAAAAACATCCAGGCTTTTAATTTCTTTCTCTCTCTCTCCTTCCCCCCCACCCCCCAATCCCATCCACCCAAGTGTAATTCTCCAGTAATGAATTCTCCCTGCTCCAACTGGTGTCTAAGCAACCGAAGTCACCAGGCACGAATTTGCCTATTTACATTTTCAGAGATTATCAAGTTGAAAGAGAGCAATGGAGAAAGGCCCAATGTCTTTCTTTCCTTCCTCTTTTATTTTACCTCCTAGGCAACTACTGTGCTATGATGGATTTGGGGTGTGGGGCGGTGGCTAGGGGAATTGCTATAGCCAAGATGAGGTGCTGTTACTCCCTCTTGTCTGTTGATCTTTCTAACTATTTGTCATCAGAAAGAGACACTTTATTTTTCACTGATCACTCGAAGCCTCTTTTCCTACAACCCCTTAAAAATAAAATATGGCGACTGCTAAAGAGCCTATAATATTTTTGTAAACACAGTCTGGGAGATTTTTTTGAAAGTGAAAGTTTAAGCAGATGACCGATTCTGAAACAGGAATTACCAAATACCTCTAATTCCTGCTTGGGGGGTGGGGGGGTTAATTCCAGTGCCATGATTTTTGTAGCTTTTTCAAAGGGTTAACAATCACAAGAGTATTGAAATTATTCTATCTATCATTTGAAAATGGAGCAGACAATTGATAAAAACAAGTAAGATTTGCATATGAGATATTTATGAGCAGTAATGCCGCAGCATGGTGTGAAGGGGCTTAAATGGTTTAAGTGATTTAATAGGTGGCAGTCGTCTCTCAAGGTTGAATCAAAGTTCCAGCATTTTGGTAGGGGGCGCTATGATGCTGCAGGTGCTGTCTCTTGGCTGAGCGGTGAGGCTGAGTTCCTGATCCACTTGGGCATTAACAAATCTGCACACTATTCCCAAGACAAGGAGTGTCAACCCAGATGTCCGGGCCAAATTCCAATCCAAATAGTTATATTCCATCCTACTTATATTCCTCTTGTGGTTCCCATTGGGTAAGTTACTTTTTACTTTCTGTCTTTAAACTGTTGGGTCATGTTGCTGTGCTCTGTTGAACAGTTGTCATATTCCACCCCAGATATAGCTGCCCTTCAGTGGAGGCTGAAGTGATCGGAATATATGTAGTCTAGAAATCATCATCAGAAAAGCAGTGTAGAAATGTAAAATGGTCTTATAACTCTTACTGCTGGAGTGAGGTTCACTATTGCACTCACAGATGCTAGGCTACCATAACCTATGGTATGATAGAAAACCTTAACCTCTCATCCAAATGAAATTAGACCTGTTTTCATGAGCATCCATCAAGCCATCCACAACAGTTCTCACTTGTATATATTTCATTGTTTTATGAATACTGATTAAAGAACATCAAGAAAAGTATGTTTCAGTTACAGCCATTGGGCCAGATTCTGCTCAGTTGCATTAGTGTAAAACTGAAATAACGTCATTTATTTATAACATGATACATAAATGCTGCTTTTTACTATTCTCATCACTAGATTAAGACAAGGAGTTACACTCATTCTTTTTCAATGCTAGTCACGTGTATCGAAGACACAGATCCATATATTTTACAGTTGGTCACACCTTTTATTCTGGTAGTAGGCTGTTCTTTATTTCTAAACCTGCCACTTAAACCTTGCTATTATTCTGTCATATTACGTTGTTGGGTTTGTGTATGTGCTGCTTTCTATTTTTTAAACAATTAATCTTTTGCCAATTATGCTAGCTTCTTGTGAGGGTATTTTACACGGTTCATTGATATTGAGTAGGTTGCTAAACTCTGCAAGTATCTGTTTCTAACCCTGCAAGCTGAAACTAACTGTCATTGCTAGTGATAAGAATAAATATACACAGCCAATCAGCAATGCAGGTAAGACGATTGTCCGGGTAGGAGTTTCCTCACTCAGAATATTGATCCATCATGAAAATCAAATGAGCCATTTTAAAGTCATCCACACAATATGATATTTTCTGAAATGCCCCCAAGGTGGATTAAAGATATATGTTTTTTTTCAAGCATAGTCTGTATTTATTAAAGAAAATAGAAGCTTTATCTGTAATATAGCTTTGTTTCCTCTTTGAGTCTTATTCTGGGCTCAATCCTGTGCCCATGGAAGGCAATGCAAAGGTTGCCATTGGCTTTAACAGGTTCAGAGTCAGGCCCCTTTAAAGTAGATTGTCGCAGCAAACCTAATTTTGTGCATTTTTTTTTTAATTCAGTTGCTGGATTTTTCACATAATTATTTAAAAAAAAAATCCAAACTCTTGCAAATCAAAGTGGATAAAATGGGACCTGAAATTAAACAAAAATGAATTACATGAATACAAATGCAAACTCTAGTGGAGAGGCCATGTGGAGTGCAAATCAGCAGCCGAACTTCCACATAATCTTATCTAACTTGTTCTTCCCCAGTTATCAGTATTTAAATCAAACAGTCCTCGAGGTAGCACAGGCTGCTCACACTCCAGCATTTGAATGGGTTCAATGTCAGAGAAAACTGGCTAAGAATCTGGACAATTTTTTTTTTTAAAGCTAATGATTAACTCAGGAGATAAAAACCTCCCAATGCCCATGTGTAGGAGGACAATAGGATTCGTCTGAGGAGGCACTGACCCCCTCCGCTCCCACTGAGATTAAAGTGAGCTGAGCGCACTCAGCAGCTTGCAGAATCTGGCCCATTGCAATAATATGCACAAAGAGAATTGCACTGTCCTGCAGAGTGGATTGGAGCACTCGGAGAAGGTGAACGCTGCACCCTAACCCAGAGTTTTCATCACCACTGAGTGCTGCACCCGAACCTAGAAGGGCCCTTTCTCCAGAAAGAGAATGGGTTATTTCAAGTCTATTCCCATTCATGTTGGACTCAGTTGTCACAGAAGATTGACACTTGGCTCAAATGTGCACTTTCTGTGCTGTTGATTAGAAATTCCTGAAGGATTAAGCTTGTTTCATAGTGGAATTTCCCCCACACATTATTTATTTTCTGAGCATCTATTGGACCATGCTGATTTTCCCTCCACAACCATATCCTATACCCTTAGGACAGTTTGGATGTTTCAACTTTAGTCTCCCTCTGGTTTTATTCTTATATGAGTGCACAACAAACATATGGGCTAATAAATAGTTGATAATGTAATAACTAATAAAACAATCAATACCTGGCATGGGATGAAGGTTGGTCCTGTGACTAAATCATAGGACAGAATCAGGAGACCTGGGTTTTATTCCCATCTGTGTCATAAAGTTGCCGTGTGAACTTGGGCAAATCACAGTCACTTCACCTCTGTCAATTCTCACATCTGTAAAATAGACATAATAATAACAACTTCCTTATCTCACCAGGGTGATGTGCTGATTCTGTTACTAATATTTGAAAGACACTTTGAGATCCTTGGATGGAAGGTGCCAGAGAAATACAAAGTATTATTTGTATAATATCAAGCAATATGCACCCATTGTGAAACCAAAAGCGCCAAGTGGTTGGTCCGTCTGCCTGTCCGTCCATCTCATGTCCATCACTGTAGTATTTGAGCATAGCAGTTGTCTTACTTTTCACTGACATTATATTTACTAAGAATTGATTCGTTTGAACGTAGGGATGCTTAAAAAAAGACTTCTTGAGAAATCTCTGAAATGCTTCACTTTCACATGCTCATCTATTTATGACATTAGCTTCTTCTGCTCCAAAATTGTTGCTTTGGTGATCTTCCAGCCTGGCTGTTAGTTTGAACATGACTAATTCTTCAAGTGACTAAGCTGTTAGATAACAGAAAATCATCAAATTGTCTCAGCCTCCAATAGTTTCTATTGTTATGAAAAGACATCTTGTCTAAAACAAAACAACACAAAAAACAAAACACCTGCCTATTATGTAGTGTAGATAAGCAATGGAAGGTGCATAGTATTAGAGAATGACCTAAATTGCAAATTTTGGTTCCAGATTATGAAATCCCTAAAATGTGAACATGTTTAGATCCTGGTATCTGGCTTGGTCTATTATAGAGAGATGGGCCAGATGCAAACTCCAGGTCCTGGTTCAGGCTCCAGTTCAGCAAAGCACCTAAGTATGTGCTTAAATCCCATTGACCTCAATTACACATAACACATGCTTAAACTTAAGTACACGCTCAAGTGCTTTGCTGAAATGGGGCCTCAGATTTTGAACCCCCCTCTTCCTCTCCCACAAAATTCAGGACCCAAGCTTCAGACATGTAACGTATATTATATCTAAACTAAAGATTATGCTAGGAGAATATTAAGGTTGCACAGTTAAGTACTCAACTCCAGGAATGCCAAAGCTGAGGCTGCATGCGTAGCTTAGCTCCACCCCATTTGTGCGTATGCTTTACCATACACCTTTCATTATATAGTCGCATACTGTTTTGTTTCTCAAAGAATCCAACATAATACCAGAGAATTGCATCTTCTGCGTCTGTATGCTGGTCCATATCTGCCAGATAGACATAGTGACCTTTAGGCACTTTCTGATAACTCTTGTCATCTCCATGCCTGCCAAAATTTCCCAGTTTACTGTAGCCCCTTTGGTGTCATAAAAATGTCACCTTTGGACTTGGAAGTCCTGTGTGACTGATGAGGGGGGAAATCCTCTGGGATGAGGGGGGTAATCTTTGTTGTAGGTGGACTATTGTACTGTATTATATGGAGGACCAAATCCTGTACAGATTTATACATGGTGCATCCCCATCCCCAGTTAGTGGGAGTGTGTGTGGTATTGTCAGCCAGTGTGGAATACGGAAGGAATCTCCTCTGATTTAAAAAAAGAAATTGATGTAAACTTCAAAAAATGCAGATAACATTCTCATGCGACAATAAATTCATACATCCAGTGCCATCCGGTTGGAATTGCTATTTTTTCCTGGCATACTGGGATCATCTCTTTCATGGAACAGGTGCCAGATCCACTGGGAGTTCACTGGGCTCTTCTTTCATCTTTTGAGTAGATGCTCGTGTTCTGAGAGGTGCTTCTAATACCCTGGGTTAATTTATAGGATATACACTGATCTTGTGTATTTCATAATAAGATGATGTTCATCCAGTACCCACTGTTCATCTTGATGAGAGAAAATCAGGGCCAAATATAACCAACAGCCTCTTTAAGGGGCAGGAGAAAAGCAACTAGCTGCGGGAAAGGAAACACCAACAACTGATTTTTAACAGGTCCTTATCGTTCTTTGCATGTGGTCTAATGGCTAGAACAAGGAATTGGGAGTTAGGACCATTGGTTCTATTCCCACCTCTGCCACTGACCTGCTTTGTGACACTGAGCTAGTTGTGGAATTCTCCCTGTGCGCCACTTTTCTCATGCATAAAATGAATGTGTTAATATTTCTTGTAACAAGGCAGTCTGCTTCTTTAAGGGCCAGGAGGTCTGCAGCCAGCCTGCCCTGTTCTGAGACAGAGCCCTTTTTAGAACAGGTGTTTGGGCCGCGGAGAGGGGATTATTAGACACTGCTGGGAAGGGGGTCAGATGATTCCTATAAAGGGCTGAAGAGCTCAATGGAAGGGGGGAGCAGGGGAAGGAAGTTGGCTTCTAAAGCAGGTGGGAGAGATGCCAGGGGAAGGGCTCCTGCAAATAGCTTTGGTTTGGTGTTCCTTTGTGAGTTCTACATATAAAGAATTAAACTGTGCTCTGAAGGAAGGGCCTGAACAGACTTTTGGCATGGTGCTAGTCCTTCCTGGGCTGGGGAGACAGAGGCTAGCATCTTATGCTTCCCTATCCTGCAAGGCTAATAGGAGGCTTAATTAATGACTATTAGTCAAACTTTGTTAAGAACTCCCTGGATGAAAGTTGCTAGAAGAGTGCACCACATTATTGTTATTGGTATTTCAAATTCTTAGGCCTTTGATGAGGGAGCAGTGTGAATTTTTTACACCACATCAGGGGAGGTGCCTGAAACAGTCACATACTTGAGCAGATTTGATCTTAACCCATTCTCTGAAGAGCGAGAGACTCTGCTGCAAAGGGTCTAATTAAACCATCGCTTTCTACAAGGATAGCCAACAACCCACAGCTGAGTGGAAAACTTTCTTTTCTCCTGCCCTTTCCCCTCCAAGGCTTATGGTGTTGTTTGTTAGTATGTACGTCATGGATCATACTCTTTTCATTTTGCTCAACATGTCAGCGCTGCACTATTAATTGCTGGACCTCGTCAGGCTTAGACAGCTGAAAACACTCTATTAGATGTGCTCTTTAGCAGTACAGGAGAGGTGATGCATTGACTTTTAAAGAATCTTACTATGTTGTGGCAAAACTGAAACACATCCTTGATTCTCACATGGAACAGCTTTGTATCCTTTGTGACAAAGTTCCTTCTCTATCTTGGCAGGTCCTGCGTTTATTGGCGGATTTTCTTGCCTCAGAGATTCACCATGTGGGTTGGGGAACAGCCCAGAGACCTTCCCCTCTGGAAGAATCCACAGTCCAGGTCAATTGGGAGATTTGGGGGGAACCTGGGCTAGTCTCTACTACGGGTTCCAGCCCAGGGCCCTGTGGACTGCAGCTGTCTATAGTGCCTCCTGTAACAGCTGCATGACAGCTACAACTCCATGGGCTGCTTCCCCATGGCCTCCTCCAAACACTTTCCTTATTCTCACCACAGGACCTTCCTCCTGGTGTCTGCTAACGCTTGTGCTCCTCGGTCCTCCAGCAGCACACCCTCTCACTCTCAGCTCCTTGCGCCTCTTGCTCCCAGCTCCTCACACTCACACCACAAACTGAAGTGAGCTCCTTTTAAAACCCAGGTGCCCTGATTAGCCTGCCTTAATTGATTCTAGCAGCTTCTTCTTAATTGGCTCCAGGTGTCCTAATTAGCCTGCCTGCCTTAACTGGTTCTAGCAGGTTCCTGATTACTCTAGTGCAGCCCCTTCTCTGGTCACTCAGGGAACAGAAAACTACTCATCCAGTGACCAGTATATTTGCCCTCTACCAGACTCCTGTACCCCACTGGTCTGGGTCTGTCACACCTTTCTGCTTTCGAGCATCTGGCTCCTTCTTCCTCAAGTCCATCATCAGGCACACTGCCCATGGGTTCTGTAAGACTGACAGAAGGTGAAATCAATCTCCACTTGCAGCCATCAGATTTCATGTGGAGATCTTTGCAAGGTTGTGAGAGGGAACTGAATGTTCACCTCCAACCTATGGGGCAGGGATAGCTGCTACCGCCCTCTACAAACCATGGGGTACATCTAATCAAAGAACCAGCACCTCCATCCAAGGTTTATCTATCCCCAAAGCCTTAAAAGTGTCAACCTATTGGGAATGGTACAGAGATCCCCTTCCAGGACAGGCAGAGGTGCAAGGACTCCTGTAATCACTCCACCTTTTGCCTTCAGCACCATGCGGCTTAGTGCCTTGCATCCATCCTTTGTTCCCTCCATAAATTTCTCCCATGGGGAATGCTGAGGGGGACTATTTCCAAGCATTTTTTCGAAAAGCTGAGTGAGTGTAGGCATGAGGTTGAGCACTGAGCCTTTAAGGGGTGCAGAACACACAAGGGTAGCCTGGGAAGGGGGTGGGCCAACGCGACATTAACCCACCTTGGTGTCCTCAGGTTTCTGGGCTATTGCAGGGGCTAAAATGGCCTCAGTGTAAGTTAAGCAGCCAGGGAGCTAAGTTGCAGCAGCTGTGACTCTGCAACCCTCAACACACACCCTTAATGTGCCTCCTCCTGCTCATGGCCCCACCCACATGCACCCTGAGTTGGCCTGTATAAGGCAGTCGCTAGCATACCAATGCATTGCCTGCACCAAGTATATTCTCCTTCAGCTGGCTGGGGCTTTTACAGCCTCTCCATCAGCATAGAGGGGTTGTAGCATATGGGAGAATCCATCCAAGTACATGTCCCTATAAAGTGTCTGAGAAAAACAGAGGGGAGGGCAGAAGGTGAGCTGAGCACCAAAACAAGCCTTGTGACCATGTCTGTTACCACTTCAAACCACAGCTTTGGGGAGAAGAAGGAGGGAAGCAGTTAGCTCCTCAAAGCAGAGATTAGACAAAGCTGGGAGCATTTCTCGTATGAACTCCTTTCATGAGAGGAGTAAAAATGTCAGTGTTTGCCTGGTGGAAACATATCACAAAAGGAACGAGAAGGGGCACTTTTCCAACCCAGAATGACTTCTGCAATGTCCTGCAAGTGAGTTGTACAGGATGCAGGATAGGCTGTCCCATGCAGTTCAGGACAGGGGCAGCTGACTTATTTTAACCAGTTGGGATAAACCAATAACCACTGGAATCTTTGCCCAAAATGGCGGCTGAAGCCAATGCCTGAACCCCAAGCAGGGATTTCCCTACGCCTCCCTCGAGTTTCCCTATCAGCCCACCCAGTGGTCAAACCAACCAACATGAAGAACATACTAAGAATATGTCATCTGAAGGTTCAAGTGGTGTATCTACATCCGAACAGCCCAAAGCACAAATGCAGCTACCTACTGAAGAAACAGTGTCTCCACAACCGAAAGGCAGTTCCTGATGTTTGTAAGTCAAACTTTTCCCATTTATCGAAGTTACAAAAGATGGCTACTAGTGCACCTCTTGCAAAAAAGCTTATGAATAAGGAAAGCTTCCCATTGCTACAATTGGTAAAAGTGGAGGAGCTTGGTTTGCCAGACCAATCAGCAGCAATGCTGACAAACTATATGAAAAGGTTGCAAAACACCAAGTCTCTGGACTGCATCAACATGTAGAAAACCTTACAAACCAGTCACTGTGAAAGCCAATTTTAGAAGTTCTTATGAGATTGTTAATTCTGGAAACAACACAGTTTATGCAAACAAATATGGTTATCACATCATACTTTCTATTTTAGCAAGAAATACCACACACTACAAACTAGAGGTCAATGTTAATTGCATTGACACTTGTTAACCCTAGGGTTGGACACTGGTTCTGAACAAGACTGGCAAATGCTCACTATCTTTCTGCAAGAAACTCAACTGACTGGTTAGAAGCATGCAGTACAATTGTGAAGGACTCAGAAGTTGAAAAAGTGAAGAACTCTCTAACCAAATTCAAAAAACTTTACATACATGGCTGATGAACACATCAATGCAAATGGGTGTCAAGTATTGTCATTGCGTACATTATCTTGAAGTTAGTGGTAGGCCAGCAGGGCCGGCTCTGGCTTTTTTGCTGCCCCAGGCAAAAAAGCCTCCGGCCGCCCTCTGCCCCGCGGCAGGGGAGGGCGGCTGGAGCCCCGGGGGAGGGCAGCGAGCCCCGGCGGCCAGAGCGCCAGGGGGAGGGCGGCGAGTCCCTGTCGGGGCTCCTCTCTCCCCGGCGGCCAGAGCGCTGGGGGGAGGGCGGCGAGCCCCAGCCGGGGCTCCACTGTCCCCGGCGGCCAGAGCGCCGGGGGGAGGGCAGCGAGCCCCGGCCGTGGCCCCGCTCTCCCCCGCGGCCGGAGCCAGAGCACCGCGCCGCCCCCCTCCAGATGCCGCCCCAAGCACAAGCTTGGTGGGCTGGTGCCTGGAGCCGGCCCTGTAGGCCAGTAGATGCATTTCTAGATGTTCAGGTTATAGAAGACACATCGGCTGCATCTGTGACAACTCTAGTGTTACCATATTTCAACAATCAAAAAAGAGGACGGGAGGAGTCCCGCCCTAGCCCCGCCCCCGTTCTGTCCTAGCTCCGCCCCTGCCCTTCCACTCCCTCCCACTTCCTGCCCCCTCAGAACCCCCAACCCTCCCCCACACTCCTTGTCCCCTGACTGCCCCCTCCTGGGACCCCTGCTCCTAACTGCCCTCCAGAACCCCACCCCCTCCCTAAGCCTCCCTGCCTCTTGTCCCCTGACTGCCCCCTCCTGAGACCTTCCCCACATCCTAACTGACCCCCTAGGACCCTACCCCCTACCTGTCCCCTGACTGCCCCAACCCTTATCCACATCCCCACCCCCTGACAGCCCCCCCCCCAGAACTCCTGACCCATCTAAACCCCTCTGCTCCCTGTCCCCTGACTGACCCCTCCCCGGCCCAACCTCCCTGCCGCTTCTCTGACCCCCGGCCCCCTTACCGTGCTGCAGAGCAGCGCGCTCAGCAGCGGGGGAGGGGAGCAGGGTCGGAGCTCCAGACTGCCATAGGCCCGAGGCGACGGCCAGCGATCTGCGAATGCAGGGAGGGGGAGGGAGGGAGAGAGAGGAGGGGAGTGGTCTCAAGTTGCAGGGGAGAGGAGGGGGAAGTAAAGGAAGGGCTCTGGCTGCCGGAGCCCGTGCGAGTGGCACGATCCGGCCGGCTGCCCTGGGGGGGAAGTCCGGACATTGACAAATTCCCCCCGGACGCTATTTTTAACTCAAAAAAGCCGGACATGTCTGGGGGAATCCGGACGAATGGTAACCCTAGACAATTCACATCTTAGAAGAGTTAAATACTTGTAAATTGGACCACAAACAGATGGCTGCTTGTGCATTTGATGAAGCTGCAAACTTCTCTGGAAGACATGGTAGAGTAGAAACTTTGTTCAGAGAAAAGAATCTCTCCTATATACAGGGCCAGCTCTAGGTTTTTTGCCACCCCAAGCAAAAAAAATTTTGACTGCTCCACATCCCAGCCCTGGGCTCCTTGCCGCACCCCGTGCCACCCCAGCCCTGGGCTCTCCCCCCCTACCCGCACCCCCCTGCCGCCCCAGCTCTGGGCTCTCACTCCCCCACCCACATCCCCTGCCGCCCTAGCCCTGGGCTCTCCCCCCTCCACCTGCACCCCCCTTCCGCAACAGCCCTGGGTCATTGGTAATTCGCTCCCAGGGCAGGTCATTCAGCAGGAATTTTGGATGCGCACAGGACACAGGATTGATTCCCATATGGTTACAGAACTGCAGTAACGTGGAACAATTTTCAGCTTGTGTGATTGGAGGGTATCTGGATGCATATTATAAGACTGTCCTACATAAATGAGGAAAAGTTGAGGTGCCTTTATTATTCTTTTGTTCCTCTCTTTCTTTCTATGGGGAATTTGCCAGTGCAATATCACTGTCTTCCTTTTAAACAAAACAAACAAACAAAAAGGCAATGGCTGTTGAAAATAGCAATTCCAGTCCTAATAACCACTGGGAAGCATTTCTTGCTCAATTTTATCCTACTTTTTCTACAGCAAGTTACAGTGGATCAGTATATTTGATTTGGGAGAAATGAAGTAACAGCTGCCCAAACTGAGCTTGAGCACTCCTGAATTTTGAGGTGTTCAAATCTGGAAGGCAGGTGCTGGGGGGGGTGGGTGGCGCTGTGGCTGGGGGAGGGGGGCGCTGTGGCTCCGCGGGGGAGCATGGTAGCATGTATGCAGCAGCGTGTCTGGCGCTGCACGAAGCCAGACATGCTGGTCTGAGTGGCACGGTAAGGGGGCTGGGGAGTTGGAGAAGGGGTAGGGGGTTCCGTAGGGGCAGTCAAGGGAAAGGGAGTGGGGGGGTTGGATGGGGCGGAGGTTCAGGGGGGCAGTCAGGGGCAGGGAGAAGGGGGGGTTAGATGGGTCAGGGGTTTGGAGGGGGTAGTCAGGGGACAGGCAGCAGTTGGATAGGCATGGGAGTCCCAGGGGTTTGTCAGGGGACAGGTAGGAGGTGGGGTTCTAGGGGGGAAGTTGGGAGGGGTTTCTCAGAAGGGGGCAGTTGGGGACAAGGACCAGTGGGGCTTAGATGGGGGTGGGGTTCTGGGGGCAGTTGGAGCAGGGGTCCCGGGAAGGGGTGATCAAGGAGCAGGGGGGTTGGATGGGTTGGGGTTTCTGTGGGGGGCAGTCAGAGGGAGTGGATGGGGGCAGGATGGGGCTACCCTCCCTCCCCGTGGAGTGTCCTATTTTTTTAATGTTAAAATATGGTATCCCTACTCACAGTGCAGCTCTCCATTCACTGCAGCATGAGGTCTCAGCTACCTCACTCCCTCCCCCTCTTTCCAGTTGGTAGTGGCCAAGAGAATGCTGGGAAATGTAGTTCTTTCCCTTCTCCAGGGCTGGCTCTATAGGCAGGGAGCTAACCAAGGAACTACAGCTCCCAGGGTCCCCTGTTGGTTCTCAGCTCCCATGCTGGATCCCTGCTGCCCCTGCAAATGGGCTGCCCCAAGCACGTGCTTGCTTTGCTGGTGCCTAGAGCCTCCCCTGCCTATATACACTGCAGAGACCATCTTAATTTCAGTACCTGGAAAGATAATGGAGCAAATAATTAATCTATTTTCAAACATCTAAAAGATAATAAGGTGATAAGTAACAGTCAGCATGGATTTGTCAAGAACAAATCATGTCAAACCAACCTAATAGCTTTCTTTGACAGGCTTTGTGGACTGGGGGGAAGTGGTAGATGTGGGATATCTTGACTTCAGTAAGGCTTTTGATACTGATTCACATGACCTCATAAACAAAGTAGGAAAATACAATTTAGATGGAGCTACTATAAGGTGGGTGCAATACTGGTTGGAAAACCATTCCCAGAGAATAGTTATCAGTGGTTTGCAGTCATGATGAAAGGGCTTATCGAGTAGGGTCCTGCAGGAATTGGTCCTGGGTAAAGTTCTGTTCAATATCTTTATCAACGATTTAGATTTAGAACTCTTTGGCTTTAGGTCACAGATTTATTACTGACCAAACAATAAGTGACTGGACTGGAAGCTCTTACTATTTGATTTCTACCCAAAATTCATAAATCAGGCCCTGATCCATTGGAACAGTGCTTCTTAGAGCTGTCATTTTAACATAGCTTGTTGTGTCTGAAAAGCACAACGTTGTCATTACTAGTAACTTGCAATCAAGATTTAAAAAAAAATCAAATTGGGAAGTGTCACTATCCTTATTCTTAATTTCTTAAAAACATGTCTCCTGTAAGAGGCTGCTATCAGCATGGGGCTGGATGTGAAATTTACCAACTTCTTACTGTTGTACACAATAGAGACACAAGGTGGGTGAGGAAATATCTTTTACTGGACCAACTGCTGGTGGTGGGAGAGACAAGCTTTTGAGTTACACAGAGCTCTTCCTTAAGTTTGGGAAAGGTACGCAGAGTGTCACAGCTAAATACAATGGGGCATAGATAGTTTAGCATAAGTAGTTATCCCATGTTCTGGGTTGTACACAATGGCTGTTTCCTTGGCTGTTTTATGCCAAAAGAACATGATGTGGATTGGGAATTCCTTGTGAAAACCATGTAACTGTACTAAAAACACAGTCATGCTCTATCTACCTGTCTCGGGTTCTTATATGGCCCTCGCACCATAATATCTGAGCACCTCACAATCTTAGTGAGACACTATTATCCCTATTTTACAGATGGGGGATCTGAGGCACAAAGAGACTTGCCCAGCTTCACATAGGAAGTCTGTGGCAGAACAGGGACTTTAACCCAGGTCTCCAGAGTGGCAAGCCCTAACTACTGGGCCATCCTTCCTCTCTCTATTAGTGAATGCGGAGACAGCAGAGATTTCAAGGAGAATTGAACTATTTAAAGCATAAGTCATTACTGCTTGAGCTAAAGGAGTGTCTCCTTTAGTTGTGAGTAAGTCCATTAGAATCACTGGGGTTATCCCCTAGTGGGAGACATGCTCACATGCCTAAAGCCAGTTTATTACAAATGCAGATGTGTGGCATGAGTCTATGGTGCTGCTTCTTTAGTGACGTAAGTCTCAAAATTAACAAGATTACAGTTGGTCTGTTTTCAGTGGCCTCTCCAATTTTCTCTGTATTCGAGTCCAGTACATTTAAAAAAAGTGAAATTTCTTAGTGGCAGCTACTTGAACCAGTTCTGATTTGCATCGTCTGTGTTATGCCTTCAGAACTGGCTCCTGCCTTCTGATACTAAACATGTCATCCTTGAACCCTCATTGTAAATTGTGGTTGTGAAAGCTCCTGTAATGCGAGTGTACGTGCATGCTGTCCCTGTGTGTATACACTAAGGTTATGGAGTGGATGGCCCACAAGGAGTTCAGATTTAGAGTCTGGTGTTCAGCACAAAGAATGACACACTTGAATCTCTTCTCTTGTCCATGCTCCTGCACATTTGTACCCTTTCAAGTCTCCTGCCAAATATTCTGCTGAGCATCAATGTGTTGAGTCACATGGTGGCAATTACTAGATGCCATGTTTGTGAGGTTAGCACACAACACAAGCCCCTAGTGATTCTGTTTGTAGGAAGTAGGGATGAGCGTGAGCCACAAGGTTAGGTTCCAAATCCAAACTCCCCCAGAGTCCAAGGGCATTTGGGTCTGGGATTTTGGTTTGGCCCATTTTAGAGACGGAGACCAGCTGTAAGTTAGGGTTCCTCTCAGTGGTGCAAGTACAGCAGTATGGTCTGGTACGCCGTACCTGTAAGATAGTTATAGCTGGTACTCCGTACTGGAAAGACACAGGAGGAGCAGAATGTGGGGCTGCCTAGCGGCCCCATGCCAACAACTCCACGCCAGAGGACAGGGCTGAGGGCAGGGCTGGGGGTGGTACAGCTACATCAAAGGAGCTGTTGCCGGGAGCCCCGCATTCTCCTTTCGCCATGGCTCTCCCAGGAACTGCAGCGGCGAAAGAAGCAGAATGTGTAGCTCCTCTGGCATGGCTGTATCGCCCCAGCCCTGTCCTCCATCTTACATCACACATAACACAAGCCTACACTTACTCCTGACACACATCAACACAACACAGCACAGCCTACACTTACTCTAGACCTAGTCAGAAAATGGTAAATAGTTTGTAGTCTCAGTCTAGTTCCCAGTAAACAGATGTCCACATCACAGAAACCATTAGCAGCCTCAGCAGAAGCCATAGTGTGAATGAGCCATGGAGCTTGGACTCCCCTCCCACCCCAGAAATACTCCTTCCTTGCCAGGATGGGCTGAGAGTGTGGGGCGAGCTTGCACAGTTACTATCTGGGCTGTACCAATTCTGTGAGCTAAAGATTCAGCACAGTTGTGGGCAACTTGTGGCCTGCGGGCTGCACAAGGCCTGTCAGGGTAATTCACTGACGGGCCACGAGACAGTTTGTTTATATTGATTGTCCACAGGCACGGCCGCCCGCAGCTCCCAATGGCCGCGGTTCGCTGTTCCCGGCCAATGAGAGCTGCGGGAAGCAGCGCGGGCTGCAGGGACTTGCTGGCCGCCGCTTCTCGCAGTTCCCATTGTTCCAGGAATGGTGAACCGCAGCTATTGGGAGCTGCGGGCGGCTATGCTTATGCTTTTTAGATCTAGAGGTCCTGAGTTCAGACCCTGGATATCTCTTCCGCGTCCACGGCAACAGAGGTAACATGCCAACTTAGATCTTGTGATGAGAGAAGATGGCTCAAGGAGGCTTGGGACACATCCACTTAAATTAAAGAGCCTAGCATCTTTCTGAAATCTTGGCAGTTTTTAATTTCAATGAAAACGACACTCATTTGTTGCCCGTCATCCTGGTCTCCATGCATAAACTTCCTGAGTAAATTCTCAAGAGCAGATTTCCTGGAATGCATCGAAGATCAGCCCTGATTTTCACATTTCAGCATGTAAGGCATGTGCATTGGCAGGTTTCTACATTCGTCTTACCCTTACTGCCATCAATCATTTGCTTTTCAGAATTCACTGAGTGTAGAGAGGGGACAGGAACTGGGAAACAAAGTATTGTATATTTATCTTTTAAGGACCTACATGACCTGGAGATGGGGGGAAAGAGAGGGTTGTTTTGTGTTTTTGTTTTCTTAGTGTAGGAATGAACTTTCTGGATGGTTGTAGCATAAATACAATTACTACAACCCCTTTTCCCTTTACTCCATTCTTCTGTACATCTGTGTCCATGGGATTAAGGTATAATTTAGTTCTCTGTGCGGAGAAATCTGTTAGCAATGCAGTACGTGCAGTACCAAGGACAAAGAGATTGTGCCATAAGGTATTTATAATTTGATAGCGTACATGGTGCTGTGCAGAACTGAGAAGAAGAGATAGTCCCTTACTCTTCAAAACATACGGTCTGTTTTTCAGACCCACACTGAGGTTCCAAATGATTGGGTGTGGGTTGCTCCTTCTGACAAGAGGCATAATAAGAGCTCAGCTTCTCTGCCTGTGGCACATAATAGTCTAGTCTCCTGTGGGCTGTAATGCTTTGGTCTCATTTCAGTTGTTGGGTTTGGTGTGCAGGTGGCTGGATGGTGCTGGTGGCCTGTGAGATACAGGAAGTCAGACGAAATGAACCTGTGGTTCCTTCTGGCCTTAAACTCTGTGACGGTGTGATGCTCTTGCCCTCTTATCCATCCCTAAACTGAACAGCCTTCTAAAAATAACAACATCGTTCATCCAAAGATTAAATCCACAATATACATAGTGCCTTGATCAAGTTACACAAGAAGCCAGTGGACTAGAACGCAGGTCGCCTGAGGCACCGGCCTGTGCTCTAACCACTAGACCACACGCTCTGTTACATAAAGTGATGTATTTTCTGAACTGCTTTAAAAGCAGAAGAAACCATCCTGCTCCTCACTGCCATACTAAATGGAAGACTCATTTATGGTTCCAGCTTTTCCTTTGCATTTGACTGACAGCCAAGTTCCCTTCACTGCCTGGTCACTGGAGCTGATTAGTATGCGAAAGGGCCCGCCTCGCATTGAGAGATGCAGCAGCAGCAGCTTGCAGAGCTGTCACACTCACACAGGCTGCTTATCTGCACTGGCTTGACAAATTAAAAAGCAAGCCAGCCAGCAAGAAAGAGAAGGAGAGAGAGAGAGGGGGGAAGAGAAAGAGAGAGAACCTTGCAGCCAGCATTTGCGTTTTTGGTTTTTTTAAAGGAAGGATTTTGCGTCTGAAGTGATCACTGATTGTGATGATGCTTCACTTAGCAGGCTCCAGAATGAGCTAGAGGCAGCAGATAGGGGGATAAACAAACAAACAAAAAGCAGACCAAAACCAAATACCAACCAACAAACCAAACCAGGAACAGTTTTCTCCTTTATTCTAGCATGGTGGATGTATGGACAGTCTTACAGAGCAGAGGTTGACATCTCCAAATCTACCAGCCCCACATCTTGAACACTACAGTGTTCTGCATTGCACCATGACCTTGGATGTTCAAACGGTGGTCGTTTTTGCAGTGATCGTAGTGCTATTGCTTGTGAATGTCATACTCATGTTCTTCCTGGGCACTCGTTAAATGGATTTTTTCTCCTGAGCTGTTGGGGGCTCCTGCCACTAGCAATTCAACAAGAGAGCAAGAGCGAGCGAGAGAGAGAGAGAGAGAGAGAAAGGAGAGAGAGAGAGAGAGAGAAAGAGAGAGAGATTTCTTACTGAGGGGGGAAAACGCACTGAGCTTCAACATGGCCTCGCTGTGATATGTATGACGTTGGTATATTATCTCTCCGTAAATCTTTTGTCATGTCTTGTCTTTTAAGTATGCCTGTAAGTGTAGCTGCTTATTGCCTGGGTTTTAAATGTGATAAATAATCATAATCATTCCTATATCTCTTGGTTACAGATAGCTAGTTACAGCTGTACATACCGAGATAGAAACAGAGTAAAAAAAATTGTTAAAAGAATAAGCATTAGGTGTGTTGTTTTTATTCCTTTAAAAAATATGGACTCCCGTTAAGAACAGAATAGGGATTTTTTGGTCGACATTTCTTGCAAGCGATTAATGTCTAGTGTCTCCGAGAGTAACTGTGTAGGTGCCAGGTGAGAGACGGTGTGTATTTAATTGAATCTAGAGCACTAGCCGTTTTTAAAAGGTGGAGAGAAATCCTAGCTGAGAAATTAATGTTATTAAATCTTTGCTAAAATAACATTCAGCCACAAAAAAGGGAAGAAATTTGATTGATTGATTTATTTCTGTTGCCTTGACAGTCTGACTCGAATACTCAATGTTCAGTCCAGAAGCCTCCAAATTCTATGTTCCCACCAGTTTAGCATAGCTCTTTTCTTTAGACATATAGCAGAGAATGAAACATAACCAGCTGGGCTTTTTTTCTGTTTATGTGTGTTTCATATCTTTGCAGAGTGGGAAGAGATCAGAGATGAAAAGTAATGCATGCTTTGTTTTCCTCTGTTAAAGCAACAGATGCAGGGGTTTTGGGTCTTGTTTTGATTTTTTTCTAAAAATATTAGTTAGGCTCCCTTTTTTTTTTTTTTAATGTACAAATGAAAAATCTTTGCCCATCTCAGGGATAACAGGATTCCAATATGGGCAGTTTTTGGCGACTTCATTTACATTGATTTTCTTGAAAATGAAGTGCTAAGTTACATATTATAGGCTCAATGAGAAAGTGACCACTAGTTCGAGGTCCTTTTGTTAAGAGATGTCCAGAGCAAAATGAAATTGTTTGCAAGCTGGGTCACAGGGTGGTTTTGGAGGTGGGTTTCAATGAACAAAGTTTAGTAGGAATACGAAATGTGCTGGGAAGAGTAATATCTTCTCCATGCAAATATCATACACAGAAGCAGTGTTTCTGTTTGAAATCTTGTCCACTCTTTATTTATTATTTCTGCTACAAGAAAAGATCCAGACTTGCTAAAATAAACAAATAAAAATTAAAAATAATCACAGCCTGTTTTGGGAATGTTTGCGTCTCATGAGAATATTAACTGTGAGTGTATTTCTGTGATAATACAGGCAGTTCGAACTAGCTCCATCTGTCTACATTATTTTTCCTATGTACTCCGTTAGCTGAAATAATACATATCCACAAAGCCATAGATATAGACGTATATAGATATAGACATATACTGTATACACATATATATCCAGATGAATATGTCAGTTACAACTTAAGCAAACAGTTTTATGTATAGTTAAGTGTATAGTTATAGTAAAGTGTCAGATTTTGATATTAAAACAAATGCTGCAAATCTGACACTTTCAAACCTGGCTTTAACTGCAAATACAGAGAAGAAAAAAAAATCACTAGCGTCAAATATTGTAGCATTCAGCCACATAAACCAGCAAGAAATGTTTAATCAATATAGCCAGTTTTAATACATATTTTCTCTATCTATAATACCTCCATAAATTGTGATATAAGCCCATAGCAACAACTCCAGTACCTGCTGGCTGTTTTTCCTTTTACTCACTTGTAGCTACCCATGGAACAGGTGATTGCTTCACTTTACAGAAGACTGAGTGGGTCTTCTTCTAAAAAATCATCATGATGATGGTTTGGATGGCTTAACAAGTAGAATTTGTCTTGTTTTCTGTCTTAGCCATCTGATGTCAATATATGCATGGGTTGGAAAACCTCTTGGAACCAGATTGAATGAACATAGTTGACCATGAAATGGGAATTCTTTGCCTGGGATTTTTCCCCTTAGAAAACTAACAATCAAACAACCCCCCAAAATGATTTGATTTAATAATTTTGAATGGCATAGTTATTTAGAGGAGTAGGTAGGGGAGAAAACACAAAAAACAAAAATCGGGGAAAGAAGCAGAAAGAGCGAAAACTGGTCTTAACTGTCTGATTTTTTTTTTTTAAGGCTAGATTTTGGCATGAAGGTTTCCCTTTAAATAAGATTTCTACAAGGAATGCTTGGTAACTAATGTGTATTTCTGTCTAGCACACTCACATTCCTTAATGCAGAGATTCTGCCTGACATTTTGCATTCTGGAAATGTGTGTGTATATGACAGCCTATGTTAGAGTATGTGTGAGCATGCTAGTATGTGAAAGGTCTGTGTTTGAGTGTGTTAGCTTGTATGCTATAATTTTGATTCCATTATTGGTGCGGTTTTGTATTTTGTGTTGCTAGGGAATTAAAATGGGGGTGCAAGTGTGGAATTAGGGGTGCCAAATGCTACACTCAACTCTAAGAATTGTAGAGTGATCACTGGGTATTGTTCTTTTAATTTCATTTTATTTAAAAATAAATAAATCTGAAACCTGGAAATTGGAAAATAATTTCAATTTAAATCTTGTATTTTATTTACCTGGAGGCTAATGGAATCAAAGAAGGCAGATTTATATGTAACACTGTGAAAATGAAAGTTTGGGAGTAGAAAAGTTTGTGTGTCATTTAAACAATGTTGTTCTTATTGTATAGATAGGGGTTTCTCATAGACTTTTGGATGGGAAGGGAGGAGAAGGGCATTAGAAATGAGTCTATTTTTTCCCCAACCTGTTCATTAAAGGCCACTCTTTCAAATGGCCCTCAACCTAGCCTCTACAATCACGTCTTGGTGATGTTGCAACTGCAATTCCGCATTTAAAAAATATAACATTCAGCCATCTAACTGCCTGATTCTCAGGAGCAATTAGCTAGTTGTCTTTATTTAAAAGAAAGAAATATCACAATATTCCACATTCATGGTCCAAGCCATGACTGCTTGTAATAGAGAAGTGGTGTTGTTTGGGGGTGACAACATGGCTAGATGTCCATGTTTTATTACCTTCACTCTCAAATGATTGCACTTGCAATTTTAGGGCCTGGTCATACAAACACATATGCATATGAGTAGCTTACATACAGGAACTCAATGAGTCTATTCAAGTTACTTACATGTATAAGTGTTTGCAGAGTAAGGGTCCAGAGGCTGGTTTTGTAAATTTGGCCCTTTAAGTCTCTCTTTTCCCTGGATACAAGTAGGGTGTGCTTCACTTTTGTGGGAAAGCTCAAGCCAGAAATAGGGTGAGAGGGGGAAGTTACCTTTTAATTAAAAATAAAAGAGAGAGAGAGAACATCCCTTCTGTAATATGCTGGCCATGAAAATTACCCCCTATTAATCCCATCAAAGCTTTCCATTGACTACTACATATATATGTTACAGCTGGGGTGACTGGAGACCTAACTCACTGTCGGCTTCAGCAGGATTCAATGTTATTTCAAGAAAATGCCTCTGACTGTATCATAGCAACCCCTGTATCACACAGTACATAAAAAGTCCATTCTTCCTAAGCTGAAATCCACCTTCTTAAAGATCCAGGCACCTTTCTAGATAAGGGGAAACGCAGGTGCATATTTTTCCTTTCCGATGCTTCAGAAAAAGCGCATATGTCACCATTATCAGTACTAAACCTAGTATTCTTTCCATTCTTCAATGTGGTTTTAATTCTGATTCTTTAAGGCTAACAAAAGGGATTAAAAAAAAGCTTTTGCCACCCCTCTTGATATTCCTCCCCCCCCCATCCATTTTAAATCTCACATGACAAGTAAAAGGGGACGGGACAGCTCAGAGGTCTCTGACGTGATTGTTCTTTTCTGTCCTGCCATTTGGATTTTACCCTGGGATGGCAGCAGTACAGCATTTGCTTATGCTTTATAGTGAATGAAGAGCTGAGTAGATTCCAGTCCTTTTGTGGGAACGCAGAGGTGCTTTCTCATCCCATAGATGAATGTTGTTAAGAGCTGCATGTTCACCTGACTCCTGCCCCCATCTGTTTGCATAATGTGGTTATATTTCTTTTTGGATCAGGTATTCAGTACACAGCCCAACTGCTGTGTATAATGTCTGAAGGAAAATTGCCAAAAATCCATGTAAGTTTTTTTTTTAATTTGTTAAATTAACAGAACCCATCTCTTCTTTACTGTTCATTTCATTGTATTGTTGTTCTTTTATTTTTATTTAATGAATGCTGGTTGTGATTGGAGATATAGTTCTTAATTCTCTGTATACAGTGCTTGCCTGCTTGCATGTATGCATCTATGTACCTATGACTGTACTGTATTTGTATATTCTATATATTGTTAGTAATGCATCTGGGTAGAGGAGGAGGGGTTGTCTGTATTTTGTATTCACAATGTATATCTTTCTGAACCGAGTATAGTAATTGTATTCATTGTGTATCTCATCTACTGGGATGTTATCCAGGCTACTTTATAAATTGTGTCGTTTGCTCTCTTTCATTTAAGATATTCCTAACTGTACAAAGTTAGGAAGATTAAGGGGAACTATCTAATTATTATCAATAATAATAACTGTGCTGCTGCGGAGAGGATGTGTTTGTCTTGGGGTTACAGCTGGTGACTGGAGGACAGGTGTCCAGGTAGCCATTCCCAACGCTGCCACTGACTTTCTGAGTGGCCTTGGCCAAGTCACTTCACCTCTTTGAGCGTTGGTCTCCCGGGCTGTAAAATTGGGATAATGCTATGTCAGTGGACTATAGTGAGGAACAACAATTAATGTTTTCTCATATCCTAATATGTCATTTGATTGTAATGTATTATTATTCTATTCAATTGGCTGAGCTGTGTGTGGCATTAGTCGGCTAATGGGCGTTTGCCCATACCATACGCAGTTGGATTTAGCATTTTGTTTTAAGGGAATCCTGTTTTGGCCTGTGAGCTGTAGTGATTTATACTTCCAACTAAAAATAGATGCTCCTGGAGGAAGAGCTGCTGAAGAAACCATGAAGGATCTTCTTTTTAATGTGGCTATGAGCTTTTCCCTTAGAGAAAAAAGACTTTATTTTTAATTCTAGAGAACCCTCAGACTGCTGGGCTCTCTGTAACCCTTTCTGTGATCGTTGCCTTCAAAGCATCATGCAGCCTGCTTTTCCAGTTGGAAAAGCACTTTTAGAGTATTGCGTTCTATGTTGTCAGGATCTTCCACTGGGAAGAGGAAGCTTGTGGCAGAAAGTCCTCCAGAGAATTCCCATTGATGAGTGTGTCTTTAGGATCAGGAGGCTTTGTCAATAGAGGATAACCAAAATTAAAGAGAAGCCCGAGGAACTGAAGGAGCTGTGTTTCAAAGGCAGTTAAAGAAAGAGACGTGGATTTGTGATGGCAATACTTAGCATGGTTTATCCGTACTGTATCCTAAAGTACTGTATAAGGTCTTTTAGCTATCTTTATCCCCATTATAAAGATGGGGAAACCAAGACACAGAGAGGTCACAAGATGAGTTAATGGCAGAGTTAGGAATAGAATCAAGGCCTCCTGATTCCCAGTCAAGTGCCTTATCCAATAGTCCGCACTGCCTCCTGAGTGTCAGAGGTGCACTTCAGGTAATCATGAAAAAGTGTGGATGCCTCTTTGAAGCTTATATTAATTTTATCTGAATATTGTTATCTGGAAATATCATGAGAACAGGCTAGATTTTGAGATTTCCAGGATTACCTATTTTCAGTTTGGTAAGGAGTATCTTTCTCACCGCTATTTTGAGATTTCCACTTCTCCTTCTGATAGAATCCAGGAACCATTAATGCATGAAAAAATTAAGTATATGCCCATGCCAGTTTCGGACAATGGAAAATGGTGGCTAAGAGGCTTGTCCGTCCTTAGCCTGAACAGAGACATATGAGTCGATATTACTCAATTGCTGCCTGTGATTGTCTATGTCTGTTCTGAGTTGAAGCCCCTGGCTAACTAAAATATGGGAATGTATTTCCAGCCCATTTCCTCTACTTTCTGGTCCGATTGGCTAAAGGGGCAACTGCTTTTGTAGCCCTGCTGCCCTGCGTCAGTAGGTGGCACTCTTCTTTCTGAGTCAGTACTGAAGCAGTGCCCCAGCTCCCTCGGGGGATGGTGTGCTGCTTGTTCTTTCTATTTTTCTGGCATTCCATATATAAACTTAGGCTCCTGGTAATTTCGAGTCATTAGCTGGCTCATTGCACTTTCATGAGAATAAGTATGTGCTGAGCAAATGTTAGTTTGTATTTTGCCTGCATCAGTTTCCCCTTCAAATTTCAATGTGCTCTGGTATTCTTCACGTCTTGTGCTAAGCTGTCATGTATTGTTGCTGTGCACTGTTGAGCAGCTGCCACAGTCTTCCCCAGAGAGAGCTGCATTTTTGCAGTGGGTGAAGTGATTCATTGCACAGAGTTTGTTAATCTCTTCTAGTGAAACGCACTGCATAAAAGAAAAAAAATAGTTTATTTTCTGCTTGTAAGTACCGCCAGTATCCGTTACCCTCGTTTTCATTATACTTGTGGCAGCCCCATAAGTTGGCCTTTATAAAGAGATGTCTTGCACATAATGATGAGGATAATTGTCATTGAGTTTACAATGTGATAGTTATTCAGGGGGGTATCAAAGTATCTTTTAAATGCCCAGTAGCAAACCTGGAGAATCATATTATTTAAGTAAAAGTCTGTTGATTTATACTTTCTTCCCAATTTCCACCTTGTTTCAAATACGTGGGACATTTCCTGAAAGCAGGTCTCTGTTACTAAGGGGTGAATTTTCTCCAGGGGCAAATTTCTGAATCCATAATCCTGTTTGCGACATTGTAACTGGTTGCTGTAAAAGTGATTGCAATGTCACAAACAGAAGACTTTAGGAGTGGAATCAGCAGAAGAAATATTTTTTTTTTTAAGGAACATAAATCCTAATTTCCTGGGAGATGTCTCTAGTAATTTAAAAAAAAAAAGAGGGGGATGGGGAAAAAACAATCTCCTGCCCAGAATAAATAAATACACATTTGAAATAACAGCAACATAGGGCTTAGTCTTTATTCTGCTAAACTGTGGAGATATTTTGCTGGGAATAGTTGCAGAAAAAGTTTTTGACATCTAAAATGAACCAACTGGGAAAGCAGAATGAAGATTTGCTTGTATCCTTAGAGGATTTTTCAAAGAATTCCTATCGACCAGATTTCCTATGTTAATTTTGATGGCACTGTTCCCTTCTGTTTTAGTTACGGTAATTCTGTTTGTCTGGCAAGATTTATACAAGGGTTGTGTACTGTAATTTCTATTCTGACACTAAATTTATATTTAGGTAATGCTTGCGATCTAAAATTCATTCTCTGTAATTTGATAAGCTACTGATTAGTTTATGTGCTGTTCTCTTTCCTTGCCTAGCTGAGGTGCAGTCACTTTTATTGTGAGCTTGCAAAAGTGTGATTAAGCTTTGGTGATTGTTTTTAATATGCATTCCTGGGCCCAGGAATAATGCGGGTACTTTGATTTTTTTAAGCTTCCATCAACATTTTGTTTAAAAAGCACATACTGTTAGAACGCTTTCTGGATCTGAAAGGAATGTGTTTGAAAGCTTTGGGAAACATCAGTTTCTTTTTAAGGGTAACAGGAATGTTTACACCAATCTGATCTAGAAATGTGCATTGAAATTAAAATTTGTTACCACAGTTTTGTGTGTGTGTGTGTGAAAGAGAGAGAGAGAGAGAGAGAAATACCTGTGTTAACCATATACTAGGGGTGTGTGTGTATATATATATATATATATATATATATATATAGGGAAGAGTAGCACAAGTAGCTTTCCCTCATTTTGTCCCTCGGTAGGACCAGCCACAGTGGGGAGCAGAGATTGTTGCCACTGAGGGGGGATATGGAAGGTGGTGTGGTGTGAGGATGGAGCCTGGGCACTGCTCCTCTCTGTACTGACGAGTGGACTTGGCCTGTGAAGGGAGGAGTGTGCACTCCCAGCATCCTTCCAAATGCAGGCAGGCACTGCTAGGGTGACCAGATGTCCCGATTTTATAGGGACAGTCCCGATATTTGGGGCTTTTTCTTACATGGGTGCCTATTACCCCCCACTCTCTGTCACGATTTTTCACACTTGCTATCTGGTCACCCTAGCACTGCCACTCCACCCACTGTTCCTCTAGAGCCCCACAGGGCTGCCTGGAGGGGAGGAGGGCAAGTGGGGCAAGCCCTGGCCTAGCGGCAGTCCGGGTCTTCGGCGGTGGGGGGCCCTTCAGTCGCTCCGGGTCTTCAGTGGCATTTCGGCGGCAGGTCCTTCAGTGCTGCCGAAGACCCGGAGCGACTGAAGGGCCCCCCGCTGCCAAAATGCCGCCAAAGACCTGGACCGCCACCGCGTGAGTACAAGCGCCACAGCTCCCCTGCTTTGCCCCAGGCCCCCTGAATCCTCTGGCTGGCCCTGGAGCCCCAGGAGGAATCCTGGCTGCATCAACCAAAACTCCTCCAGGGCCACACATGGCAGCGCTGTTACTCACCAACCTTCCAACCCAGACAGTGGCTGAAAGCCACAATCTTGCCTGATTATACACCAGTGCCGAGAGGAGATGGAAGATGAAGGAAGTTATAAGGAATGAAGGTGCTGGAAGAGTTATGGGCCACACATCAGCCTTCCCCATGTGCTGGGCATCACACATGTGCTGGAGAAAAAGGGCTTGCCTCTTGTCACTGGGCCTTGTTTTCAGTGACAGGAGCTTCCTGACTGTGTCAGGCTCAGTGAACTAGGGGCATCAAGTCTCAGGTTTTGAACAGAGTCATCTGTAATTAACAGGGAGAGGCTGCTGTAATTCAAGGGGGGGTTAGGCGACAGCTGGACGGATGTTCGGCCCCTCTGGTTAAGGCTAAATGAATCTCTAGTCCCATAGTGTCCAGTGCCAGATTGCACCAATCTGCTGGAGAGCTGGGATTCTGCAGAGCCATTTGAAAGTCTTTCCTGTTGGATTAAAAAAATTTTAAAAAAGAGAGAAAAGGAGCAGCCCTGGAAGGAGCTAGTTTGTTGTCTTTATGTATGGCTAAATGTGTGACAGGAACAATTAGGAATGATTGTTAAGAGGAGACAGTCCTCTTCTGTGCAAATCGTGAGAGCCCTTTGCAGTTGTTAATAAAAGCTGATTGGAACTGCAACCACCCCACCTTGTCTTAAGGCAACTTTAAAGATTCTCCCTCCCCCCCCAAAAGATCTCCTTAGTGCTCCAGGAAGTGGTGTCGATGACCTAGCACATGGTGCTTTCCTCTCTGAGTCAGTAACGCACCATTAGTCCAGCAGGGATGTACAGGGCACTGTACTGGCTCAGCTTCCATTTTTCTGATGAGACATTTAACTCAGGATTGGACTGCAGCTAGTCATTAAAGCCACTTTAATGGCAGGTATCGCAAGGAGTTGTTAGGGGTGTTTGCTCCAGCGTTCTTGTTATCTTCTTCCCTCCCCTCCCATCCCGCAGTTTCAGTAGGGCATGGTTGTTGTTGTTCACCTCCTGTTTTATAGTGTTGCTGTGTATTGTTAAACAGTTGCTCTGTTTCACCCCAGAAGTGGCTGCCTTTCAGTGATGGTTTAAGTAATCTCTAGGGTCTGTTTTGTGTAACAGTTTGTTAGGTTGCCTCTCTCACATGCGCGCACACACACGTGTATGTGTGTGCATGTATGTATATATCTGTAAGTGTGTGTGTGCGTTTCCCGATATGGTTTGAGAAATATGAGGCAGTGGCAAGGCAAGTGCATGTTACATAATCTTTGGGAGTGAAGAAAACATTGTTGCAATTCATTAGGAGGCAGGCCTTCTGCAGGCAGCATTTGTTAGCATCATTTAACCATTGATGTGTGTAGTTCTGCCAACTGGCCATGTTTTTGTCATATACAGTTGTGTCTGATTTGAAAATCTGGTTCCACCAGCCTTTGGTTTTGTTATATTTTTAAAGTAAATAATAATAATAATAATAATAATTAATAATAGCAAAATCTCAGAATGAGGATGATGGGTCTTCCTTTGCTTTATGTGTCGCCTGCAAGGAATCTTTCTTCCCCCTTCCCTGGCTCCGTTCTCTTTAAAATCGCTGTGCCTCAAGAAATCAGACACAAATGTGGCTTGAAATAAATATTGCACCCCTCCCCCTATCTCTCACATGCTCTCACCCACCCATCCGCCTACACACGAATGGGAGAATGAAATCAACATCTACTTTTAGCCAGAGCCTTATGGCTCTGCAAGCTGATTTTAGACTCTTTTCCCCAGCATTGTGGCTGTGGTTGATGTATATATGAATGGTAAAATAGGAGAGGATTTGAATACAGTATTAATTGGCTCTGCAGTCTTAAGAGTGTCCCTCTGGACCCAGAGGGAGTAACGCCGACATATGCAGCGAACAGAAGAGTATTCAAAGAGGATGGGGCAGTTTCTTTCTTGTTCAGTAAGCATTGAGAACTGGGGGAAGCATCATCAGTTAGATGGAACTAGGGGAGTGGGAACAAACAGCAAATAAGAGGAATCTGGATTGAGTGAAACAGGAGTAAATAAGAGAATCTGAATTCTTCTTCCATACAAAAGGGCTTGTATCCAGCTGCTTATATGTTACAGCATCTCTGCACTCTCCTCTCTCAGTATATCCAAAGGGAAGAGGAGGAGGAGCAGCAGGGCATTGGGCAGGAAATTGAAAATGTGACTTAAACTCTTAGTCTTTCCATGCCTCAGTTTCTCTATTTGTATAAGAGAGGTTGTAATATTTACCTTCCTCACAGGGGGCTATGCAGCTTAATTCGAATATGTCTGTAAGATGCTTTATGGGCCTCGAAAAGGAGGAGGTGCTAAAGAAGTAAAAACGTGTGATCGCTTATTTATTTTTCATTTACCCAGTAAAAAGAAAAGATCTCAAACTGTTTTCATCTCCCAAGGCATGGCAGATATATCTACTGGGATTAAGCTGGCAGTTGCCTTTTGAGTGAAGTGAATAACTCTATATTGCTTTTAAAAATCAAAGCTCTCCACAGGGAGGTAGGAAATTACCACACTGGCTCAGACCAGTGGTCCCTCTGGTTGAGTATCCTGTCTCTGACAGTGGCCAGTACCAGACATGTCAGAGAAAGATGCAACTAACTCCATTGCTGATAATGGTGGAGTAACCTGCCTACAGGGGTGTTCCTTTCTGACCCCTGCTAGTTAGCTGGTGGGTGATGCCCTGAAGCATGAGTGTTTATAGCCTTTGTATTTCTAAAAACGATCTTCTGTAATGTAACCGTGGATGTTCTTGTTATTGGTTAGGGAATAATGGGCTACAGTCCTTTAGTATTGTATTTAGAAATATAGAATCATAGAATATCAGAGTTGGAAGGGACCTCAGGAAGTCATCTAGTCCAACCCTCTGCTCAAAGTAGGACCAATCCCCAGACAGATTTTTGCCCCAGATCCCTAAATGGTCCTAAATGAATAAATAAATAAAACTATAGATACCCATCCAGTGCTCTAGGTGCCTTGCCCATTATAGGAAAAGGCATAAAGCACTGGAGTGGGACTCCAGAGACCGGGTTCTGCCATTGGCCTGTTGAGTGACCTTGAGCAAGTCATGTCCCCTTTCTATGGCTTAATTTCCCCATCTGTAAAATCAGGATAATGATACTGACCTTCCTTTGTAAAGTGCTTGGAGATCTACCAATGGCAAGCACTACATAGAGCAAAGTATTACATTCATTATTGTCATTAACATGAACTAAGGATTGACCATAATTGTCTCCACCTCAGACCACACTCTCCTCAAAAGCCTGGGAGAAAATGGGTAAAACACAGGCTTTGGAGCGGACCACGAAGGTTAGCAAATTGTGAGGGGTGAGGTGGTGAGCTCTGAAATCAAGGCCTCACCCTCCCACTTCCCACCCCACAGAAGATACCCGGCCAATAGCTTTCTCCCATTTATACTGTGTGAGCTCCAGGTTGAGCACCTTTGCTGATCTCATTTGTGTCAGTCTGTCCCGGGGAGAGAGGCAGATTCCCAGACCCTTTAGTGCTTCATAGTTATGAGCAACACTTGAATGCCACCTGGAGGCTTAATAAAAGGTGTGGTCCAAATTCATCCCTAATGTAACTCGGCTGATTTCAGTGGAGCTACAAAAGGAATATATTTGGTCCCAAAGGTTTTGAGTGTGCACTGCCAATGTGCAAATATTAGACTATACATGGTATTATTCGCATACACAAAAAATGTTTTAAACGGCATTTATCTAGAGCAGTGGTTCCCAAACTGGGGTTCGTGAAATGTTACAGGGGGTTCTCAGGAAAAAATTCCCTAATGGCGGACAGAGCTGTCCCTAGGGACCTCAGGCACCATGGGGCCAGCAGCCCGGAGCCCCTGGACTTCCAAGAGCTAAGCAGATCAAAGCAAGCATATCTATCACACTGAAGAGATTTAAACTTCAAGACTCCTTATAAGAAATGGAAAGGGGGGTAGATATTTTTTGCTGTTTTTAAAATTAAATAGGCAGCTAGTATTGTTTTTAAAAATATTATGAAGAACAAGTTTAAGCTTTGTTGTAACATGCGTTGTTTGCCTGGACTGCTCAAGACCTGAATGCTTGTGTAGAAGGAACTCTGTAAGTTGTCTTCTTAAATACCTTCATGCTTGTTTCACATCTGATACTCCTTGATGAAACATAGGAGCCTTGTCTTATAACAGGCTTATTCAAAGTGATACAAGCTACGAAAGTGAGATCTTGGAAGAGTGTTGCCGTTTTCATAATGTAATAAGAATACTGTCATGATAAATAATAATTAATAATAAATAGTGTGTAATAAGCATGTCATAAAAACAAATTTTATATTTCCAAGATCACTGCTTTTATAATTTATACTCAGGTAAAGTTGAAAATCCCTGGAAATATTTATTTTTAGGAGGGGGTTCGCGAGACTTGATATTTTAGTGAAAGGGGTTCACAGGTTGTTAAAGTTTGGGAACCACTGATCTAGAGCCTCTCTGTTTCTGTCTATTTAAAGCCTTCAGTCTGCATTCAGGCAGTTCAGGATCTTTTTTTTAAATATTGTGAATTAATAAAATTACTCTTTTATTATTAATTGATCAAAATTAGCACGTGCTTCTCTAATGCCTTTGGACGTACTTCCCAAACATTAATGAAATAAGCTGCATTATGTATGGATATCTATATCTAGGCTTGGTAGAATTCCATTATTATTTTCTGATAATTTTGACAGATAACATCAATGTTTATTTTCAAGCTTTTAAATATTTTTTATTGATTTAAATTTTCACAGTTGCGCAAAATTATGGGTTTTAGCCTTTGACATTTTTTATATGTACACCTCTACCCCGATATAACACGACCCAATATAACACGAATTTGGATATAACGCGGTAAAGCAGTGCTCCAGGGGGGTGGGTCTGCGCACTCAGGTGGATCAAAGCAAGTTCAGTATAACGCAGTTTCACCTATAATGCGGTAAGATTTTTTGGCTCCCGAGGACAACGTTATATCGGGGTAGAGGTGTATTTAAAATTTCAGAGTTGTGGGGAATTATGGTGGGGAGGGGCAGGTATATTAGACAATAATTATTTAATGACTGTAGATGTTGAGATTCAAAAAGTTAAAGCTTTATAACCATTAAAACACAAATTATCAACATCACATGTAAAAATATACAAAATAAATATCCTTGAATCAAATTCGAATAAGCTCTCAACCAGCATTTTTCTTACTTTGTCTATCTAAATTTCGATTCTCATCGATGGAAATATTTTTTTAGCAGTGTGTGTGTGTATGGTGAAATTGACATTTACCAACAAAAATCTAACCTGTCCAAGCCTATCCGTAATGAAAAAAATAACCTTGATTTTTTACTGATCTCTTGTGGCATCTGAAATGGGTACAAGCGCAAAGCTATACAGGGTGACCAGCAAAGCCCTTTCCTCCAAATACATTAGTAAAACACATGCTAAGCCTAGGCTCTCGATGCTCAATTGAGCAGCTCAAAAGTGACCCACACTAGCATAGCCCTGCTGTGGACCACTGGTAAACTCTTCTGCTGTTTCTTTAACCTGACACAAGCTTGTCTGTAGTTAGCTGTACCCGGGACCAGGCAATGTAATGTAACTATTTTTGCTCAGGGCCATAAACTCTCACACCATCTCCTGCCTCCTAAAAGTTTATCTTCCCAGTGCAGGGGGAGAGAATGTCACTTGTCACTTCCTTTTGGATAAAATTCTTCTTTGGCTCGAAAATGCTCAGCCCAGCCTGTTGCAGGTCTCTTCAGGGTGAAGGAATCACAAGAGCCTGCCAAAAATAAGTCAGACGTGTGCATGCAAAATAGCGTCAACACAGCTGCTAGGTGTAAGGGGGGGTTGTGGGTTTTTTGTTTGTGGAAGACTGCATCATTTTAATTGCCTAATCAAAAGCAGTATTTTTAATACCACCCATTTGTTCAGTGCCTGACTGTATCCCAGCATAAGGACTATGGAGCACTGTACTTATAGATATTTTAGGCCTGGCCTTAAGCTCTAGCTAGTGGCATAATCTGACTTCCTCCTTCACATACTTTGTCTTAGATCTCCAATGAGCAATCATGTAATCATAGGAGTTCGAGGTGGAAAAGTCCTATCTGATCAGGAGCTGCGCTGCTCTTTGGTGCTGGAGACCTCATCTCCTCCCAGCAACCCAGCTTCCTGGTGCGTGATGTTTAGGTTTCATGTAGGCCACAGACTGGTTCTTCCTGGACAGACATTTTAGAACTTTTATATTTGATGATCCAGTCCATCTCCCTGCCAAAGCAAAATTGTTCCCTAGAGCTCATTAGCTGGTGCTTTGTATGTCTGGGACGTTTAGCACTTCCCTTGGATGGATAAATATCCCAGTGTCACTTTTCTTGAAATTCCCTTTTTTCTTCCCATCTCCACTGCAGTCAGTTTCACCTGTTTTCTTTCCCCCTCGGCTCTTGCTGATATTCCATGGCTTTTCTGGATAATAACAATACTTGACCTCTTTCACTGCAATATCTCAAAATATTTTACCAAAAAAGAATTCATTAAAAGCCTGTGAGGTAGGTCAATACCATAGTATTGTCCCTATTGGACAGGTGGGGAACCAGGGGCATGGAAGAAGTTAAGTGCCTTGCACAGTGTCACATAAGGCTTAATTCTGCTACATGCTGAGCACTTCCTCAAAGTTCCTGGAAACACCCTGAGCTCAATAGGGGATCAGAGTATTTGCAGAAACCAGAACCTCAGCACCAGAACCCAGACCACCTGACTACCAGTCTCATGTGAGGGTATATTATTATTATTATTATTTATTATTTCTATTATCATGCACCAGGGTCCCATTGTGCTAGGCGCTGTTAACCACTGGAGCTCAAAGCCAGGTCAGTCAGAATAAGCATATGAAATTTGGGATGCTTATAAGTTGGGGGAGGGATAGCTCGGTGGTTTGAGCATTGGCCTGCTAAACCTAGGGTTGTGAGTTCAATCCTTGGGGGGGCACTTAGGGATCTGGGGCAAAATCAGTACTTGGTCCTGCTAGTGAAGGCAGGGGGCTGGGCTTGATGTCCCTTCCAGTTCTAGGAGATAGGATATCTCCAAATATATTAGAACAAGAAGCAATGGGCTTAAACTGCAGCAAGGGAGGTTTAGGTTGGACATTAGGAAAAAGTTCCTAACTGTCAGGGTGGTTAAACACTGGAATAAATTGCCTAGGGAGGTTGTGGAATCTCCATCTCTGGAGATATTTAAGAATAGGTTAGATAAATGTCTATCAGGGATGGTCTAGACAGTATTTGGTCCTGCCATGAGGGCAGGGGACTGGACTCGATGACCTCTCAAGGTCCCTTCCACTCCTAGAATCTATGAATAAAACCCTATGCATCTATTACAGTGAACTGGGGACTCACGAAAACTGGCTTTCCAGTGAGATGTCTGATATTGTTATCAATGTCTTGGCCAGAAATCCGACCTGACCAACCATCTTCCACACTATTTTGATATGACCACCCCCGTGGATCAAGGGCAGGGGCGGCTCTATGTATTTTGCCACCCCAAGCACGACAGTCAGGCGGCTTTCAGCGGCGCGCCTGCAGGAGGTCTGCCGGTCCCACGGCTTTGGCGTACCCGCTGCCGAATTGCCGCCGAAGTCGCGGGACTGGCGGACCTCCTGCAGGCGCGTCGCCGAAGGCTCCCTGACTGCCACCCCACAGTGACCGGCTGGCTGCCACTCGCGGCTTGCCGCCCCAGGCACGTGCTTGGTGCGCTGGTGCCTGGAGCCGCCCCTGATCAAGGGGGAAGAAGTGAAGGAACTTCTCCTCTTGGAGGGACAGTTCCTTTCCTTACCAGCTCCCAGGATGAGGCAGTTGTGTGATGTCCCATACACAGAGCTCATGGCAAAGCAACAAGATTGCCCTCAGTGACTTGCTTCTCATTGGGAGCCTGATTCTGCTCTCCATACTCACATGGAATAGTACCTTGCTCTTCAAATGGTCCCACTGAACTGTCTCAGAGTAATATCCTAATCTGTGAGAGTAAGGAGAACAGGATTGGGCCTCATAGAGATTCAACCTGAAAGTGTCCTTTAAACCTTTTCAGAAAAGGCAAGGCTGTGTTTATATTGTTCATGAGTAACCTACCGTATTTGATCTGCTTCACTTTTATTGGCAGGAATCAGAAAATTGGATAGAAGAGTTTTCTTTGCCAGAGGCATATGACAAGGGCATCATTGGGGTACAGGGTGGCTCGCTGAACAGATGCCTCTATAGATAAATGCATTAACTGCTCCATGCGTCTTCTCAGTAGCCATTTTCAGTGCTTGCAGTGGCAATCTTTGCCATTGGCAAACTATAAATAGGGAGATGTAATAAGGGAGAATAAGCTGCCCACAGCAGAATCCTTGTGTTAATAAAACATAAAGATGGATGGATGCAGAACAGCTTGGCTTGAAGAAGGGGAAAAAAAGAAAAGAAAGCTATAAACCATGGACTAGTTGATAATATTTAAAAGCATAAAAGGATCATGCAAGTCAAGAAACTTAAACAACCAAAAAATCTGAAATGAAGACCAGTAACCTTTTTATGGCACCGTATAAGTCATTTTAATTGCAAGTCATCTAGAAATCTATTTGAGGTAAGAAATCAATTCAGCGTTGTAAAGTAGAGTGCGAGGGCCAGTGAATAAGAGTCAGGATCCCACATGTTTATGACTGTCTGGCTCTTTGTTTTCAGTTTCCTTCCAAGTGTTATTTTCATTCCTTCTTCCTTCCAACCTGCCAGAGAAGATACCCTCCTAGGTAGGTTGGGGGTTGAGTGAAGTGATCTGGTGCCTTCCTCAATGGCTTGGCTCTTTTACCTTCTCTAAAGAGAAGGCTTAGGGTTTTGGTGCTGGTGAGCTCCATGGTGAAAACTGCCAAGGTGATCAGTGCTGCTGCAATGCAGAGGTTTGTGAGAGGGGTGAAGTTTGTGCAGGGACCACCTACTTATGTCCCAACCTGGGTGGGATGCTATTCATTGAGATTTCTGTGGAATGATCCTGATTTTGCAGGGGACTATCTCACATTTTGTAAGCTAAGCTGCTCTGGTCAAGATGGAGCATTGCATACTGGGATCAGGTCCCCATAGGCAGCACCTCTGTATCAACTATGTAACAATGAGCCATAGTGTAAAAATTACTATGACCACCTATGTTTTAAACATCTGTCTGTCTGTCTATCTCACACTCATCATTGTAATATCTGAGCACCTAACTAGATTCCAAATACTTAATCCAGCATAAAGAACCCATTGAAGTCATCGAGAGTTGAGGGCTCTCTGAATCTTGCAGGTTAGGGATAGCTGTTATTGCTCGAATTAGGTAACATGTTTAATGACGATGGTGAGACCCATTCACAAGAGTCTCCTGAAAGGCCAGTATGAGGCACCTGACATTTCCTCCTGTTCTGTAATGTTTGCGAAGGATGCATTGCTTTGTTTCCTTTTCTGTCATCGTCATTCAAAACTGCCACAGCTGATTTGCATTTGATCCAATTCTTGCAGCATCATTGCTGGCAAGCGTCGTGCATAGAATGGAACATTGGAGCATGTACGGCAATGCTCAGGGCTGCTACCAGGCTACCTGCAGTGGTGAGAAAGTGGCCTTAGCCTGCTGGGAGGCAGACTGTGCTTAGCTGAGCTTCGCCCCACAGCTCAACGTGAGTTTTTTAAAAAGCAAAATGTTTTTACAGCCTATTGTTTTCCTAAATAAAAAGCTGCCCAGGGGCACTTTGTGATTGGATTAACAGAGTTCTAAGAGGCATTCCCCATGGACTTTAACAGGATTCATGGAGCTAAGAACCCCACACCCTGCCTTCAAAGCATCCCTATAATATTATCTCTCTCTGTCTCCTGTTAAAGTCTGTCATTAAATGTAAACTGGGTTTAAATGAGCACTGAGAGAGCAACAAAATACAGGCGTGGGGTGTTGTCTTCAACTCAAAAGGATGCCAAGGGAGATGCTGTTCCTCGATGTGGCTTCTGGAACAACACACATCTGTTCTGAAGTCAGGTTTCACCAGCAGTGGCAGGATGATGGGAGAGTTTCTTGATAACCAGAACTGCAGACATTTAGAAAGAGTTCACAGCAGAGTGGCTCAGAGCCTGAGCAAGTGGATCGATGCCTTTAGTGTTCCCTTTCCTCTGATCCCATTCTTGGGCACCTCATCCTGCTTCTAACCTTCTCCTCCCTCTGTTCTTTCCTCCCTCATATCATCCCTGAATTGAGAAATTCCTTATGTGCCCAGGTGTCCCAATTCCTGTTCCATTTGGGATCAGATGGTACTATCCATTGTTCCCAGGCTAGAGGGGAAGTTCCCGCAGAGGATAGCCCGGTATCATATGCCAGGTGAACTTTTTCACACTGGTGAGGGATGCAGCTTGCATTCCTTGCTGTTGGATACAGGATACTGCATTAAAGGCATTCACTTCTGGATACTACTCTACCAGCAACATAAAGTGAAACTGGAAGGAAAGAGCTACAAAAACAATCAAGAGTCTGGAGGGCTTGACTGGCTTGGAAATCCTGAAAGTGCTTAAATAGATGGACTGAAGGGAGGGGTGTTTGGGGGAGAGGGGAGGACATAATCATCAACAGGTGTAAAGGTTAAGGAGGGAGAGGAATTATTTAGGGTGCTACAAGGGGTATAACTAGGGGTTAATGGAATGATATTAAAAAAGGGGGAACTGAGGCTGAATATCTGGAAAAAATATAGATAATGTGATTGACTGGGCTGTTGACTATCCTCCCTAGGCAACTGGTTGAAGTCCCATCACTTGCCACATTTGAAACTAGATTGGACAATATACTAGAGAATGTGCTGTGGAAACAATCCTCTTTGTTGGCTCATTGATGGAATGATGATCCTAACAGGTCTTCTCCAACTCTAATCTCTCCGATCCTGTGGATCATCAGTCCATGACAGTACAGTAACATCTGTGTTACCAGGATTCCTTGTGATTCCCTTGTGTGCATAACCTTGTAAGGTGCTTAAGGGAAACACCAGCAGGAGTCTTGGTGAATCAAGCTCGTTCTGATGAGAACAGGACACAGGAGCACCAGCTGGTTCCAAGGACAGATAGATTCACAAGTAGGGGGTCTCTGCAAACTGGGTACCTGGTAATGTTGGGAGCAGAGGGAAAGGGAATATTTTTATTATTATTATCTGGAACTAATCCAACCCTTAAAAAGAGTGTGGGCTTCTTCAGTTTGAATGTGCTGGAAAGAAGGGCCTTTGGGACTGACTGGATAGCCTGCAATGTGGCCCCATGGATCACTATGAGTACTGTGTTACTTACACACCTGAACCAAAGCAAGGTATTTGTAGGCACACTCTGAAGCACCTACCAATTCGTGGCATGGCATAGTTTAATGAGCCTTTTGAGCCAGAATCGGGAAGTTGTTTAGGAAAGTGCTGGCTCAGCCTCAAGTGCTGCTGTTTGTTCTCTCCTGCTTTACCCTGGGGCAATGGCTTTGGGCAGTCACATTTTCAAATTTGGACGAACGTGCGAGCTGAAAAAACCCTGGAGGGACCCGGTGCAGTTCTGCATACCAGTTCATCTCCTCTGACTTTTAGCACAATGTTTTTTTTAAAAAGTGTGTGAGATGGACAGACCTGGCAGAGGTCCATATTGACAGATTTCCCTTCCCTCCCATTCTTCTATAGCTTCCTGAATGCAGCCTGTACCCCGGATCTTTTTAGCAGGGGAAAAATAATAATTTACAACATGTTCTTTATTGAATGTCTTTGTCTTCCAAGAAAGCAGGCCCTTCATTGTTTTCCTTTGTGTCCAAACTAATAAGCCTCTTGTATATTTAGAGCTGCTTCTGAAGAAACTTAACAAGTCTTACAAAGGTCATCGTGGGCCTTTCTCCTTGAGAAGCCCTTTCCCCAATGCATGCTCATGGTGAGCGTTGTATCTGGAGAAATGGAGCCATCTCCTAAACCCTATCCCAACTCACAGTGTTTGATCGCAGTTGCACAGGACTTAGATGTGGCTGCTTCAGGGTGTAGTCTTGGATTTTGCCAGCTAAGCAGGGCTCATTCTGATCGGGTTGCCTTTCAGATGAGACACAGGAGAGAGATTCTGGTCACTCATGATCACTAAAGACTCTGTGGCACTGTTTTGCCAGAGTAAGATTCTTAGCCCCAGTGTCCTGGCAAAACTGTAGGGAACTATGTTCTGTCCGCCTTAAAACTTCTCTTGTAGGTTAAAGGCTGGATGTAAAAAGGAGCCTAAGGAAATTAGGGGAGGTACAGCTCATGGGTTTGAGTACTGGCTTGCTAAACCCAGGGTTGTGACTTCAATCCTTGAGGGGGGGCCATTTAGGGAGGGGGAGAAATCTGTCAGGGACAGTACTTGGTCATGCTGTGAAAGCAGGGGACTGAACTCATTGACCTTTCAAGGTCCCTTCCAGTTCTATGAAATAGGTGTATCTCCATATAAATAAATAAAAAAAAAAAGCCCAACTACCAAAGGAATTTGGGTGCCTAACTGTATTAAATTCCTTTTAAATCCCAGTCAAAATTAGCAATTTCCTCACTTCCTATCCTTTACTGTCTCACAGCATTATTGTGGACACTTATGGAGCTCCTGTGTTCTGTCCCAGAGGTGATTGGATGTGTCTGGTGGAACAAGTGATTTCTGTATGTATAGTTTTGCAAAATGCATTGGTATTAGAGGGGCTATGTACTTGTACAATTGTATTATTAATTACTTGTAATTAATTATTAATGGGAACATTTGTCCCCACCTACATATACCTTATAGCACTTACTGCTTTTCTTTGTTCTTCAGATAAAATAGGGTGTGTTGGGGCTTTTCAAGGTATTTTGCTTCTGTCTAGAACTCATCATATTGTTGGAGTTAGAGATAGAAGAGAGCTATTAAATCATCCAGTTCATCACCCTGCCAGTGCAGGATTGTTGCCTCTTTAGAATTTTGTCTAAAAATTTTGTTTAAAAATACAGGGTTTGATCCTTCTCTTCCTTCTCTCTTGAACAGAAGGATCTGCACTAGCTGCCTATTGGTTTGTGTAGGGAGGTTACATTGTTGATTTGAACTGATCAAGCCCTAAATGACTTGGGACCTTCCTACTTGAGGTGATATGGCCACAGTTGCTGTCATCAGAGGTGCGTGAACTGGAACTCCCTCAGGATAGAAGAAATGGAGCTGCCAGCAAGGCGTTCTCCCTCAGGGCCCCTTAGCCTCTTGCTTCCCATCTTGGTCCCAGAGAGTTCAACTCTGATGAGCTTCAGGGCACACTACAAAAACCACCTGTTTGCTAGGGCTTTCCAGGAGGCTTGAAGGTACAGGCTCAAGGAGGGGGTATATTTTGCTGCTTTAAATGATTGGCTGGTTAAGTTAATTCCGGTCTGCTGCTGGGTGATTATGCTTGTGTGGATTGTGATTCTAACTGTCAGGCACCGACAGCTGTGGTAGGTGTCCTTTTTGGTGTCTTTTTTGGTATGTAAATCTAAATAAATAGAAATGAATAGTTGGGACATTTGAACAGGCTGTGAACAGAGTGAGATTAGAGGTTTTTGGCTACTGCTCCTTGCTGGGTCAGATCTGCCTTAGGTAAAGTTATTGCATTTGCAGTTTGAGAACCTATCCCAAGCCTTTTTGCTCTTGGATTTATGGATGACCCTAGAAAGCACAGGTTATATTTTGTTAGCCTGCGAGTTAGAGAGACAGAACTACAGGGTCTTCTCTGTGTCCAGTAGCCTCACTAAATTATATTTTAAAAATTCCCCTTCTACATTGATTACCTCTGTGTCCTGTCCTTTCTCTATTACCAAAACCCCTTATATTTGTATCGTATTCTGTCCCATCACATGTTGTTCGGGAAGTGTTGCTGCTTCACATTGGCTTTTAAATTACAAAGCAGCCTTCCTTGCCATTTTCTTTACCTGCAGTAGTATCAGCCATTTTTCTAACTGCGAGCTGAAACTTCAGCATTCCTGCTAATCCTAAAGGATCCAATGGGGGGAGAATATTGAAAAAGAAATGTAGGGATTTGGAAATGAATCCAGGATCTTAGAAACCAGGAACTGGATTGTCTGCCAACTAATGCTTCGCTGTTGGAATGCTGCCGTTTCGAGTGTTGCACCTTGCCTATTTGTTAGACAAGGCCCATAGCAAGATGATAACAGTGATGGCAGGTGTTTTTTTCTGGCCTAGCATATTGTAATGAGAGAATAATGTAACACTATTCATCCTACTCTAAGGAGAATTCGCTTCACATAGAAATAAAACTGTAGTTGAGTCCCAGTAAGAAATAAAACGTTTGGGCTTCCTAAAGTTGATACACGTCTACCTCGATATAACGCTGTCCTCAGGAGCCAAAAAATCTTACCGTGTTATAGGTGAAACCGCGTTATAGCGAACTTGCTTTGATCCACCGGAGTGCGCAGCGCCCCCCCCCCCCCCCCCCCCCGGAGCACTGCTTTACCGCGCTATATTCAAATTCGTGTTATATCGGGTCTCATTATATCGGGTTAGAGGTGTACTAGTGAGAATCACCAAACCCCATCCCATTCCCACGGCATTGGGAAGGGGCTTTCTGAGCATATTCACAACCCAGCTAGCCTAGGGTATGTGCAGTTTGTAAAATGCGATCTAGCTGAATGCAAAGAAACTAGAAGTGCTCTCACTCTGAAGCTCTGTGTACACACAGACACTATATATGCAGGTACACATTGATTTTCACATACACATGCAGCTGCACAAAGACAGGTACACAAGCATAGACACACAAGCTCACCTTCAGTTTCACAAAAATTGATAGATGTGCAGGTGCGCACCAAATCTCAGATGCATACAGATTTGGACAGGCAGATATGAATGCATGGATGTTAGCCTGGACAGACAGATACACACATACAGTGTCGCATAGCCACACAGATACTGCACACAGATTTACACATGATGCACACTCAGATTTGCACACACAGTATTTTATTGTCACATTGAGGAGTTCCCATAAAAATTCCCTGGCACTTGTCCCCAAAAGGCTGCCAATGGCATTAAAGTCAACTCATATCCTTGAAAGTGAATCACTAAGCTCATCAATATCAATATCCGCCTCAAACAAGGAACATGAAAGTGCTTTGGATTTGACACCCTCTAAAGTCTGGTGGTAAATAGGTTATTACCAATACAATAGTGGTAATAAACTGTGATGTATGACTTTGGAGAGTGAGAAATAATAGATCATTGTGTTTGTTGTGATCCTATTTCTGTAGCAACAGTTATTGTCATTGGTGCCCACGGAATGATTCAGATAATTCCCAATTGTTACTATATTGAATCAGAGAGCAAGCTCTTCTCATCAGGGAGTTTTGTTTGAAAAGTGACAAATGTTCAGGTGCTTTGGTAGCTCCTGTGGTTACTTTTATTAACTGATGGCTTCTTAAAAGAGAAGTCTGGATCCATGTGACCACCATTGCTGCTAGCATGATCATCCCCAGCTAATGCTAACCAGTTCTTGGGAGGCCTTTTACTGCAAGGAACTCTGAGTTCCTTCAGTTTTCCGGGAGGCACTTCACACGTTAAACAGAGACTCAGCGGACCAGTTCTACCTTTAAAGTCTAGGTTTAACTTTTTGTTTAAAAAAAAAAAAAAAAATCTGTTCTGACAGTTTGTCACACTGGTTCAGCCTGCCATGTCATGGCCAGTGAAGTGTTATGCTAAAAGAAAAGCTAAAATATTTTGATGAAGGATCAAGTCAACTCACTAAGCGTTTGTGAATGTCTCCTGTATTGACCTTGCTTGGTTCCTTCCGCTACAGAGCTGCTAGTCCAGATCTGGTGTCTCAAGGAGAGATTTTTGAAGTGCCAGAGGAATTGGAGGCAGCCTTTGGGGGGATTTCAGGGCAAGTTTTCAAATAGATCGGCTGGATGTTCATGCTTTGCAGGGGAGACGTTTTGCCTGAATCAAGGTCTTTACTGCATTTTTATTTTGCAATCTATGAGGGGGAGGGGAGTGTGATCGTCAGGTGTTTTTTGTGGGAGGAGGAAGTGGAGGGGGAGATGAAACCCGGAGCTGGTGCACCACAAAGGACTCTACTGAGTCACTGGTGTTTGGACTAAAGAAAAGCCCAGAAACCTGACTTTAGAAGTCACCCCTTTTTTGTTTCCTTTCACCAGATAAATACTTAATTCTTTTACCTTGACTCTGCTGACAGGTCAGGTGCAAGAGCTACACAAGAAAATGTGCTTCTGTATTATATCCTGTGCTAATGAGGCTCAGGCTAAAATTAGCGACTACATGATTGGCCAAAGAAGGACAGGCAGGCAAATGGACAGAGAGGGAAGGTTACGAGGGCAAGATGCTAAGGCTTTTGCAGGGTATGCGTGTGCAAGTCTGAGGAGATGTTTTGTACAATTAGAGCCTCTTGAAATGCAAGCAATCCAAAGAAGAAGGATCATTATGATGAGGTCAGCTACAGGGGGAGGTCGGGTCTTGTGAGAGGCTGAGCATGTGCGGTGTTAAGCACCCAAAGGTACAGCTCCCTGGCTCTCGAGATCTCAGCATGCCCACGGAACAGGGTGATGCATGTCGGTGCGCTGCACTGCACAGTTACTATTGAAGGGCATCAATAGGGTCTCCCTTCTGTCTGTAAAGCATAGTGTCTGGGCTGGCTGAATTCAAGCGCTTCATCAAAAACTGAATGATATAGTTAGATATGCACACAGAGCCATATTCGGTCTTCAAATGATACCAGGATGATGAATACAATATAAGAACCTATATAGGTAGAATAGAAAAGAGAAGGGCTGTGGATAGTGAGGATTTTTAGCCCCTATACTAGAAGGTACCTGCACTGGCAGGGGGAATTCTCAGGGGCAGAGCAAAGCAGTCCTACTACTGGCGAAATCCAGTCCTAGCTGGTGGTAGCTGAAAATTATCACCATTTTCTTGGTGGCCTGTTGATCAGAGGTGGGGATCTCAGCCCACTTCTTGATGGATGGTTATCCACATCACCATTACCATAATTCACATCTTGGAAGTCACAGAATCAAGGCAAAAAATTTAATGGCCATGGGGACTAAATTAATCCTAAACCCTAGCAGAGTACCCTTTGGGTCTAATGATAGACTGGCATGGGAGAAGATTGCAATGCTATCCATGTTCTGTAGATGTTAGACGACTTTAGTCTCTAGGGCTGTCAAGCCAGCATGACACAAACGATAAGGGGGAAAAATCAAGAATATGCTGCAGTTATCTAAAGCAGTGGCTCTCAACCTTCCCAGACTACTATACCCCTGCGTTGTCTTGCGTACCCCAAGTTTCACCTCACTTAAAAACTACTTGCTTACAAAATCAGACATAAAAATACAAAAGTGTCAACTGCACACTGTTACTGAAAAATTGCTGACTTTCTCATTTTTACCACCTAATTACAAAATAAATCAATTGGAATATAAATATTGTACTTACATTTCAGTGTATAGTATAGAGAGCAGTATAAACAACTCGTGATCTGTATGAAATTTTACTTCATACTGACTTCACTAGTGCTTTTTATGTAGCCTGTTGTAAAACTAGGCAAATATCTAGACGAGCTGATGTACCCCCTGGAAGACCTCTGCGTACCCCGGTTGAGAATCCCTGATCTAAACCACTCAGTTCAAATCAGTACTAGCCTTGTAGGAAGCAGGTGTGTACTGGCCAGGCAAAGTATCTATTGAAAATTAAAAGAAAGGAGAAGATGGGCAGGATGCTCAGACATCATGCTTCATTTCCTCATCACACTCACGTTAGACTATCCAAGATCTAATAGGCCTTCTGGCAGTTCACTTTAGCTTCTCAGAAGAAGCTGCCGTATCTAAGGAGTGGAACTATCCTAGAACGTTGGGAAATTAGAAAAGAATGATGGCATGGGGTAATCATTCTTTACTCCTAATAGAATAAATGCTGAACTCCTGCACACAGAAAGCATTTAACCTGACAGCTGGAAAAAAATAGTTAGCACTAGAAGTTTGATGAAAGGTAATGGCTAAAGCTTTATTAGATCACAGCAAGCTGAACTTTAAACCTCACACACAGGAAAGCCCTGAATGTGTCTGTCTAACTAAAAAAAAAATATTAATGAAACAAATCCAGTAGATTTGAATGGGAAAAAGAAAATATTTCTATAGGTGGGTTTTTTGGACAAGCCTATAGAATTTAATAGAAAATTGTATCTTTTGTTCTATAATTCTATAAGACAGTTAAAAAAGCTGTAAAGATGTTAGCCTTCTCTATTTAATTTGATACGTTATAGAATAATTTCAGTAGACACTTATATAGAATCTTAATGGTTGAATCCACATGAAATTCTATAGGTTTCTTGGAAAGTCAGAAATATCACAAGAATTGCCTTTTTGCGGGGCTCTGACACTTCTGGGCTTCAGATCTTGCTAGAAACTGTAAGTTCATGCTGATATAGCTAAGCCTTTTTTCCCCTCAAAAAAGATTCAGTTTGAGACTGTGGCAGAGTTCTTATTTTGTCTGAATTGGTTTGCCCATCACGATGACAGCAATGTGAAATGTGTGAACACCTTTATTAAAAATAGCATACATGGTTGTTTGATTTTGTAAAGGTCCACAATACTCCAGTTTACTGTAGAGTTACTATTGTGTTTGTGGTCATTATTCTAGAGATCCCCAGTTACTCAAGGGCTTCAGAGGGTGCAGAAAATCTTTGGGTAACTGGAGGTGCCTGCTAGTCATTTCTACCGATTATAGACAGTCAGCTGGTGTCTGCAAGGCCAGCGAGCTCAATAGGACAAGAATGCATTAGCGCTGTATCTCAAGTGAAGACCCAATGATAAAGCACTTTAGCTGAAGTGCTGATGTCCAGTTGCAGAGAAGCCATCTGTTTGTTTATGTATCTGAATATCACTTATCTGAAACCTGAAGAGGAAATTATCATGTTTAAGATAAGAGGTTCAGATAATCAAGGTTCTGCTGTATTATTTTCCCCTTCTCAGTGCAAGTTCCATGTTTTCTTTTTCTCTAAATGAATTCTCCGAATTTGCTATACGAAGCAGAGGTCACAAGTTCCATGGCAACTATAGAATAGTGATGAATACACTGATTCCGGTAGGTTTTCATACATTGTGAATAGTGTTGCTAAACTCTGTGTTTTGTAGTGTAAGTGCAGCTCCTTATACATACACATCTCAATACCACTTTGGAAAAGTGGCCAGAATAAATATTCATGCTGGTCTTTAATAAGTAGGATTTCACCAGATGGAATAAGAACGTGGCTTCCCTTTCCTGCCGGAAGTTCCAATGGGCGTTCTGAGAGGTTGGAGAACATGAGTTCTTTAGAGAACTTACTTGTGATTTGACTCTCTACAAAATCACCTACCTCTGAGACCTGATCCCTTGCAGGTACTGAGCAAATGCCAAGTAGCCCTCAAAATTGATCTATTAATGAGTAGTCAATGTTGGTGCCTTTTTAGGCTCAAGGAGGGACAAGAGAAATCCATGTTTTACTTTCCAAGTGAGAGAGAGCTCCAGTTCAGGACTAGAATGTAGTTATCATGTCCCAGCAACTGCAAAGACACTATGTAAGATGATCACTACATGTGACTCAGTCATTCAAACTGTCCTCCCTGGTAAAGGCATTGTTATAATTACTTATGGGGCCTGTACTGTACGGAACACAGAGGCATTAGCCAGTGATGTGTTGGGGTTGCCTAAGATGACATACTAGATGTCTTCTATTTCTAATGACAGTGATTCTATAATAAACGTGTCTAATGTGGTTAGAAAATAAGCATTAAAAGGCAGGGCTGCCCAGAGGGAGGGGCAAGTGGGGCAATTTGCCCCGGGCCCTGCAGGGGCCCCCACGAGAATATAGTATTCTATAGTATTGCAACTTTTTTTTATGGAAGGGGCCCCTGAAATTGCTTTGCCCCAGGCCCCCTGAATCCTCTGGGCGGCCCTGTTAAAAGGAAGGACTTGGTGTGAAACCTAATGAGGAACTGGGCTGCCTTTATGTGGGAATGGGATCTATCATTCTAAGGGGGATTACTGGAGCTGCCCCTTCCCTCAGTGACTCTCCATCCAAATGGGTTAAATCATCCTAGCTGGTGAATTGGTTTCTTTTGTGCATCCTGTGGATCAGCAGAACAAACCCTAGAATGCCAGCTCGCAACGTCAAGCCGGGTTGATAGTCTATTGAATGGAGATTTTCCTTGTCATTCTCTTCGCCTTCTTTTCATAAGAAAATGACGAAGAAGAAAAGAGAAGAATCTGCTGAGCTGGGTGTTTGTGCAGTTTGAGTGAGTGGGCGTCAGAAAGAGTTCAGCGAGCTTTTGGAAAGCTAACAAACCAGGCTATTAGTATGTGTGGGCTGGGAATGGTGATGGAATGAGAAGGACAGCCTATGCTCTGGCCTGTCTTAATCAAAACCCTTTCTATTCCTGTCTCCCTTGTGCATGAGGCTGGAATGTCATTTTCTAAAGCCAATGACATACTGACACGTTTGGCAGGCATCCGATATGCCCCTCACCGACCGATCTGACCATCCACCCCAGCTCTTCCCAATCTCGTCCTTCCCCCATTTTTGTTTAAATATGGTATGTTCCTGGTTTATTAATATGCTAATCCTCCTGGTAGGCTGCACTATTCCCCATCCTCCCCACTGCTTGTGGCTAGTATCTGCATTTGCGGCTAAAGATGAACTGTTTGCTTTCTGTGTATCATGAACACAATGAAAGGAGGCAACCCAAGAGGCTTGTCTTAATGGTAGTGGGAAACTGGGTGATGTGCGTTCACATGTTCTTGTGGCCCTTGTTATCCCTTGCTTAAACCTCTGAGCATGGGATAATGATTGAACCACTTATTTTTGTTGCACATAAAACAAAACAGAAAAGGAAACTCTTCCTAATAGACAGGTTTGGAAATTAATCAAAGCAACAAAAGCTATAGTTCTTAGTGCAAACTGTAGCCACTAATTTTCTAGAAATACAATTGAGAAGGGTAGAATTAGACACAACTATAAAAAAAAAGGGGGGGGCAGAAAACTCCCTGCAGGTTTTAATCAAAGTATTACCTTGTTGTGTCACCCTGAACTATCCCTGGTTTTGTATGCAAGATGCCCCCTGTGCCCTGCGCAGTCTGGTATTGTTCCCAACACTGAGGACTGGGAAAGACTAGGCAGCAAACAGAGCTACCTTTTCAACAATAGCCGTTGAGCTCTGCAGCAGCAAATCCAGAAGCATCATAGCTTTGGGAGCTGGTGTTGCTCTGATTTCATTGCTCCTGTGCCTGGTTAGAATAAACAAAATCCATCTTGGGGGAGCTGATAGATCTGCTAAGCTGTTTATAATCAGTGGGGATGGGCAGTGGTGTCTAAAAACAATCTGAAGAAATTTCTCTGCAAGGCACAAGTAGAAGGAAGATTGCCAATTTAATATAATATACTTTTTAAAAGCCTGTGTTATTAACACTTAGTGCACTCTAAAGGAAGGATTTTTTAAAATTAATATTTTCACCATCAATGGTATTTGTTTACCTTTGCATTTCACTCAGCTTGTACAGTGAAACTATGTTTGGTCAATTTCACTTTCTGTTTTTAGTCAGTTTCACTTTCCAGGTTTCTTGCATTAGTGCAGTTCTGTTGGGTTTGGGAATGTAATATGGAAGGAAAAAAGTTTAAATTAAGAAAACGAAAAGGTTACATTGCATCAATTTAATATTTTAAAAGCATTGCTAGTTTTAAAGAGAGGGAGTCAGTCTAATAATTACAGCAAAGGACTATGGCTTAGATCTTCAAAAGTATTGATATCTCATAGAGCCTGCTTCAACAGAGAAATAACCCCCCTCTGACCGCGCACTCCTAGTTGTCACCTACCACCCCACACTGGAACTCATATAGGGTACCATCAAACAACTACAACCCATAGAAGATGGGGACCCCATCCTGAAAGAAATTTTTCCTGAACCCCTTCTTCTGACCTTCAAACAACTTCTGCAAGCTCATCATCAGATGCAAGCTCCCCACAGATCAGGACACACCAACTCAAACTGGCACCAGACCCTGCCAGAAACAGATGCAAAACCTGCACATATCTCCACAGTACAATGATCAATACCTCCCCACCCCCCAACACACACACACATCTTTTCAAGATCCACGGGAACTACACATGCCTATCACAACATGTGATGTACCTCATCCAGTGCACTAAATACCCCAATAGCAATTATGTGGGTGAAACCAGACAATCACTATGCTCTCAAACTCACACAGGAAAATGGTAAAAGACAAACACCATATCATCTGTGGGTGAACACTTTTCACAAAGCATTCACTCTATATCTCACCTATCAGTCCTCATATTCAAAGGAAACCTGCACAACACTTTCAATTAGGGTGACCAAACAGCAAGTGTGAAAAATCGGGACGGGGTGGGGGGTAATAGGAGCCTATATAAGAAAAAGACCCCAAAATTGGGACTGTCCCTATAAAATCGGGACATCTGGTCACCCTACTTTCAATAGACGAGCTGGGAGCTTAAATTCATAACTTTGCTAGACATTAAAAATCATGGACTGAATAGAGACACTGGATTTATGGCTTATTACAACAATCTACAACTCCCTAACAACCTTCCACCCCAGCTGTCTTCCCCTCTGTTTCCTTTCCCCCATGTGACTGCAGGGGTATTAATGGGCCACTTCACCCTGAATGGTCCCCTGAAATATATGTTAATTACTTATGCTAAACAATCTGTTCCACCTTGCATTTTGCTATGACACTCCTTTCTCAGACCTGAAGAAGAGCTCTGTGTAAACTCGAAAGCTTGTCTCTCTCAACAAAAGAAAAAAGAAGAACAGGAGTACTTGTGGCACCTTAGAGACTAACAAATTTATTAGAGCATAAGCTTTCGTGGACTACAGCCCACTTCTTCGGATGCATATAGAATGGAACATATATTGAGGTATGTGTGTATATATATCTCCTCAATATATGTTCCATTCTATATGCATCCGAAGAAGTGGGCTGTAGTCCACGAAAGCTTATGCTCTAATAAATTTGTTAGTCTCTAAGGTGCCACAAGTACTCCTGTTCTTCTTTTTGCGGATACAGACTAACACGGCTGTTACTCTGAAACCTGTCATTATGCAAGGCACTGCATTTAGCCGTATGGAATGGAAATCCATCAACCTCATGAAAAAACTCGTACAGATACAGACAGACATCATCTTCCTTTCCAAATGCAAGCAGATGGACATCATACCAAAAGGACTAAAGGTAAAAAATCCATTACAATCTACATATCACACAGACTATGCTGAGAGACTGTGTCACACACTCTCAAAGAAACTGCGAAACCACCTGATCAGCATCCTATACAGCAAACAGGGAAAGATTAAGAATGAGCTCTCAGAACTGGATACTCTCATAAGAAACCAACCTTCCACACAAACTTCCTCATGGATAGACTTTACAAAAACTAGACAAGCCATTTACAAGACAAACTTTGCCTCTCTACAAAGGAAAAAGGACACTAAACTATCTAAACTGCTACATGCCACAAGCAGCCACAACAGTAGTTCCCTTAACCCACCCAGCAATATTGTTAATCTTTCCAGCTATACTCTTAGCCCAGCAGAAGAGTCTGTCCTATCTCGGGGCCTCTCCTTTTGTCCCTCCAGACCCATGAATATGATACAGTTCTGCGGTGACCTAGAATCCTACTTTCGACGTCTCCGACTCAAAGAATATTTCCAACATACCTCTGAACAGCATACTAACCCACAGAATCCTCCCTACCAGCACTACAAAAAAAAGGATTCTGCATGGACTCCTCCGGACGGTCGAAACAACAGACTGGATTTCTACATAGATTGCTTCCGTCGACGTGCAAAGGCTGAAATTGTGGAAAAGCAACATCACTTGCCACATAACCTCAGCCATGCTGAACACAACGCCATCTACAGCCTCAGAAACAACCCTGACATCATAATCAAAAAGGCTGACAAAGGAGGTGCTGTCGTCATCATGAATAAATTGGAATATGACCAGGAGGCTGCTAGACAGCTCTCTAACACCACATTCTACAGGCCATTATCCTCTGATCCCACTGAGGATTACCTAAAGAAACTACACCATCTGCTAAAAAAACTCCCTGACAAAGCACAGGAACAAATCCGTACAGACACATGCCTAGAACCCCGACCAGGGGTATTCTATTTGCTACCCAAGATCCATAAACCTGGATATCCTGGACGCCCCATCATCTCAGGCATTGGCACCCTAACATCAGGCTTGTCTGGTTATGTAGACTCTGTCCTCAGACCCTACGCTACCAGCACTCCCAGCTATCTTCGAGACACCACTGACTTCCTGAGGAAACTACAATCCATCGGTGATCTTCCAGAAAACACCATCCTGGCCACTATGGACGTAGAAGCCCTCTACACCAATATTCCACACAAAGATGGACTACAAGCTATCAGGAACAGTATCCCTGATAATGTCACAGCTAACCTGGTGGCTGAACTTTGTGATTTTGTCCTCACCCACAACTATTTCACATTTGGGGACAATATATACCTTCAAGTCAGCGGCACTGCTATGGGTACCCGCATGGCCCCACAATATGCCAACATTTTTATGGCTGACTTAGAACAACGCTTCCTTAGCTCTCGTCCCCTAACGCCCCTACTCTACTTGCGCTACATTGATGACATCTTCATCATCTGGACCCATGGAAAAGAAGCCCTTGAGGAATTTCACCATGATTTCAATAATTTCCATCCCACCATCAACCTCAGCCTAGATCAATCCACACAAGCGGTCCATTTCCTGGACACTACTGTGCTAATAAGCGATGGTCACATCAATACCACCCTATACCGGAAACCTACTGACCGCTACACTTACCTACATGCCTCCAGCTTCCATCCAGGACACACCACACGATCCATTGTCTACAGCCAAGCTCTAAGATATAACCGCATTTGCTCCAATCCCTCGGATAGAGACAAGCACCTACAAGATCTCTATCAAGCATTCTTAAAACTACAATACCCACCTGCTGAAGTGAAAAAACAGATTGACAGAGCCAGACGAGTACCCAGAAGTCACCTCCTACAAGACAGGCCCAACAAAGAAAATAACAGAACACCACTAGCTGTCACCTTCAGCCCCCAACTAAAACCTCTCCAGCGCATCATCAGAGATCTACAACCTATCCTGAAAGATGATCCTTTACTCTCACAGATCTTGGGAGACAGACCTGTCCTCGCTTACAGACAACCCCCCAACCTAAAGCAAATACTCACCAGCAACCACACATCACTGAACAAAACCACTAACCCAGGAACCTATCCTTGTAACAAACCCCGATGCCAACTCTGTCCACATATCTATTCAAGTGACATCATCATAGGACCTAATCACATCAGCCATACCATCAGGGGCTCGTTCACCTGCACATCTACCAATGTGATATATGCCATCATGTGCCAGCAATGCCCCTCTGCCATGTACATTGGCCAAACCGGACAGTCTCTACGCAAAAGAATTAATGGACACAAATCTGACATCAGGAATCAAAATACTCAAAAACCAGTGGGAGAACACTTTAACCTGTCTGGTCATTCAGTGACAGACCTGCGGGTGGCTATATTACAACAGAAAAACTTCAAAAACAGACTCCAAAGAGAGACTGCTGAGCTAGAATTGATATGCAAACTAGACACAATCAACTCCGGTTTGAATAAGGACTGGGAATGGCTGAGCCATTACAAACATTGACTCTATCTCCCCTTGTAAGTATTCTCACACTTATTATCAAACTGTCTGTACTGGGCTAGCTTGATTATCACTTCAAAAGTTTTTTTTCTCTTAATTAATTGGCCTCTCAGAGTTGGTAAGACAACTCCCACCTGTTTATGCTCTCTGTATGTGTGTATATATATCTCCTCAATATATGTTCCATTCTATATGCATCCGAAGAAGTGGGCTGTAGTCCACGAAAGCTTATGCTCTAATAAATTTGTTAGTCTCTAAGGTGCCACAAGTACTCCTGTTCTTCTTTTTGCGGATACAGACTAATATGGCTGCTACTCTGAAACCTGTCAACAAAAGAAGTTGGTCCAATAAAAGATATTACCTCACCCAACTTCTTACTCTAATATCCTGGGACCGACATGGCTACAACAACACTGCATATGTCAGACTAAGTTGACTTTTTTGGGGGGGTCCTGAGCTTAGCACAGTGACCTCTGCATTGTCCTGTCCTAGATTGGATCACTCTAATACACTTTTTGTGGAGCTCTGCTTAAAGTCCTCTAGAAAGTGACTTGTAGTGCAGAATGCAGCAACCCATCTGTTAGGCGGTATCAGCTGAACAGTAAATAATTGCACCAGTCTTCCTGCAACCAGAGTTGTTTCTAATCCCTTTCTGGGTACATTTTAAAGTGTTGATTTTGATCTATAAATCTGTGGCTGGCTGGGGTCCCAGTTATCTGGGAGTCACCTCTCTCCTCTCACCCTGTGAACTCTCTTGCATCTGTTGTGTGTGCACAAGATAGCAGTCCTTGGATTTAAATGCCCAAGGTTTCTCAGTGGAAAATACACTGCTCTGGAATTCACTTCTCCCACTGGTCTGACAGAGTGTGAATCGAGTGGTCATTAAGGCTCAGTGAAAGATGTTTGCATATTTTGTGTATGGACCTGAGACATGACAGAGCACATTGCCCAAATCTACATAATAAATAAATAAATACCCACGCTATGAGGAGGGCTGAGTGGCAGAGAATTTTCCTGGCACCTGATAGGAAAGCCGGGTTTTGTTCTAGCATTCTGTTACTGTCTGGTTTGTTCCAAGTCTCTGGAAGAGGTGCTTATGTATTTTTTGCCTACAAGAGCTGATCAGTGTTGGTGGCAGTGTGGGAAACTGGCTAATTAATGCACTATCAGTTATGGGAGGAAAAATCCCTCCCATTGAAGTAACAGTACATAGATTTTTCCCATTTTAAGTGCTTTTTAGAAAAGGACCAAGCCAACTCAGTATGAAAATACAAGAGATAATAGAAGCACCAGGTATCTGGAGCGATCAGATGGTTTTGCAGTGAGTTTTGCTATCAGGCAAAGAAAGAGGACCCTTTTATTGCAGATGCAGATCTGGATTTCCCAATCTAAAGGCCCCAAAACTAGAGCAGTATCTGAGACGGATTATTAAATTGGATTAACTGTAGGGTTACCAGGCGTCCAGTTTTCTACTGGAATGCGTGGTCGAAAAGGGACCCTGGTGGCCCCGGTAAGCACTGCTGTTAAAAGTCCGGTCGGCGGTGCAGTGGGTCTAAGGCAGGCTCCCTGCCTGCCCTGACTCCGCACTGCTCCTGGAAACGGCCAGCATGTCCAGCCTCTAGACGCAAGGGTGGCCAAGATCTGCACGCTGTCCCCGCCCCGAGCGCCAGCTCCGCAGCTCCCATTGGCCAGGAACCATGGCCAGGAACCATGCGGGGGTAGTGCCAGTGGATGCGGACAGTGCGCACCGTGCAGAGCGGCCTGGCTGTGCCTCCGCCTAGGGGCCAGACATGCTGGCCGCTTCCAGGAGCAGCGTGGAGCCAGGGTAGGCAGGGAGCCTGCCTTAGACCCACTGCTCCGCTGATCAGGAACCGCCCGAGGTAAGCGCCGCCCAGCCGGAGCCCGCACCCTGAACCTCCTGCCCCAGGTCAGAACCCCCTCCCACACCCTAACTCCCTTCCATATCCTGCACCTCCACCCGCTCACCAACCCCCTGCCCCAGGTCTGAACCCCCTCATGCACCCTAACACCCTCCCAGACCCCCCCCCACCCCAACCCCCAGCTCCCTACCCCAGCCCAGTGAAAAGTGAGTGAGGGTGGGGGAGAGCAAGCGACGGAGGGTGGGGAGCTGGAGTGAGTGGGGGTGGGGCCTCAGGAAGGGGTGGGGCAGAGATGGGGCAAGGGTGTTCAGTTTTGTGCAATTAGAAAGTTGGCAACCCTAATTAACTGTTAAAATGCACTTTAAATCTCTTGCAGTTGCTGCTTAAAATATCAGAACGCATATGACTCCTATTGGTTATAATATTACACATGGTGTTTCTTTGCTTTAGCCCTTGTCTCTCCTTTTCCAACTCCTTCTTTTGGGTCAGATCCTGCTCTCAGCTATATCAAGGTAAATCTGGAGAAACTCCACTTTGTAGCTGAGAGCAAGATCTGGCCCATAGGAAGTTAATGGAGTAGCTTCAGATTTAAACTTGTGTCCCTGAGAGCAGATCTCGTCCTATGGATACTTTCATCCTCTAGATCCATCTCATTTAGCTCTTAAGGGGAGGAACCATATTTTATATTTTTTGTCTCAATAAACCATCCTGCAAAGTTATAGTACCATATATAACGCAACAGATCTATGATAAATTCCATAAACACTGCATCCTAAGAGGGAATTGTGATATGTTACGTGGTCCTCCAGTGCTCAGACGGAACAGATTGCAGAGTGCGTGTGTTTGTGTGCATAGGTATTTGCATGGGTTTGTGTATGGGTTTGATGGGCATGGCTGTGGGCATGGGCAGGTGGGGAGCGCGTGCATGTCTATTACAGATTATTTGTTGTTAATGGTAATTTTTTCAGTGTTGAATACGATGCCATGGATGTTACTTGTTGTGATTAGCAATGGAAGAATCCGGTTTGGATTAGATAGGCATTGAAATGGTTGGGCAATTACCCAAGAATGAACAGACTCTCCCTAAACTTCTAAGGGCTCCCTCCATTCTTTGTATGCCTCTGAAATACCACCTCATGGCATGAGTCTTCTAGGGAAGATAAGCCATCCCTACCCTGGAATCAGAGGGGCTGATTCTGATCTCTTTTTCATTAGTATAAACCAGGAGTAATTCCACTGGAATGACGCTGGTTTCAAAATGGTGCAAGTGGTAGAAGAATCAGATTTGTGTCTTTGATGGTTTCTCTGTTATCAAGCAACCATTCCAGGGATTTTGGAAAATTGAACAATTAAACCCCTTTGTGATAGGGAAGCTCAGACAATCTTTCTTTCTTTCTTTCTTTCTTTCTTTCTTTCTTTCTTTCTTTCTTTCTTTCTTTCTTTCGAATTTGTAAAGAGTTGAATTTGTAAAAACCCGGGCGGACACCACCATATGAACCCGATTTTAGCCCAGAGTTATTTATTTAATTATTATTATTACTTATTTATATAACATTGCAGAATTACACGATGCCCCGAAGACCTGACAACCTAGCTCAGATAAAAACTAATCCAAGGCAACAGGTGTGGTACAGGACTCTTGCATCTGAGGTACCCACCTTTGAGTCTCAGGGCTTCCCATGGAAAGTGATAGTTTTCCACAGCTCCTGTGGCATCTCTGCAGAAAAACAAGAAGGTAAAAAATTACCTGATTTAATATTAGAGGGAATTGAGACTGAAAGGCACCAGACAGGTGATCAAACTGGAGTCCTTGTGATTCCATGGACATGTTTAGCTGATGATTCTAAATATATATATAATTATAATATGATAGAATAAAATAAATAATATCATAGTAATTATTAATTTAAGTGTTAGGAAGCCAGATAGGTGAAGGTCGCTTGGAATATCTGATCTTGATCTTTTGAAGAGCTTAAATGAATTACAAATAAATTGCTGCCCCCTCAAGGAACTTGGTGACTAACCCTGCCCTCTCTGCCTTGGCATTGCTTTCTGTTTTGCAGGGAAACTTTGTGTTTTTAAACAAAGACAGTTTACAAGGTATAGTGGGGGGAATATTTTAGCTCAGCTGTGTCACAAGTGGTTCGTTTAAGTTTGCAACAGAAAAGTATTACAGTCTTGTCCTGGAAACTGAAATGTTCTGTGTATCCTGAAGCCAGACATACTGGTAGCTCTCAGGCAAGAAGTTCACGCACCCTCTAGCCTACCTTGCAAAGTGCCTCAACCCTGTTCTGTAGGGCTAACTTTGGTCAGTGAAACGATAGCTCATTGTATAGTCCATGTTCATTCGTTCATTGGCATCTTGGCTAATGGGTGTCAATGAGGGAGGTGATTAGTGCCAATTGTGGTTGTGGTTTTGGACACCTGCCTGCATGCAATTGGACTGAGACCAATGTCCCCTAGGATTTAGGGTGTAGGCATCCAAATCATTGTCCCTTGTGACTAGAGATGGTCTTCTGCAACCGCAAGTCTCTCATTTCAGTGCTTGCTCTTTGCAATCCACCAGGGCCTTAGAGTCCAGAACTCCCATGTCCAGCCCTGATTCAGTTATTTTCTGGTGCTTGCTATATTTATGACCTTTCCAGTGGCCTTGAATTATTTAACAGCAAAGAGGAATTACTTGGAAAGCATCAGCCTGTGAAGGAAAGTTTTTCAAGCTTTTAGCTCAAGCCACGAGCATTCCCCCCAGAGTTTGGAGCGATTTGGTGGGAATGTTTCCATACAATGAGAGGTATTTGGAAAGTTGTGGAAAAGACATTTAAAGACAAATATATAATGGGCTATTTATTCAAGAGGAGAAGAATTTTGCTGGTAATATTGCTGGAACAATATCAAGGGATTCAGATGTTTGCAATGGATTCTTACACAGCTTTAGTTCTTTACAGGTTTTGGTGGGCTCAGTCGGCTCAATAAGGGAAACTTGATGGGTTCACTGTGTCACCACACTCATACTGTGACATGAGCTTGGAAGCCATCAGGAGGGCTACCGAGTTCTTAGCAAGCAGAGGTGTTGCAGGCCAGAACGGAGGTGCACTGACATACAGAATCGTAACGAGTGTTGCAGTTGGAGTTTGGGCAGCACGAGGAGGGCTATTGGTCGGTGGGTGACCTGGACTGGAATACCAGGGAGTGCCGCAAGTTTGGGACTGCTGTGCATGGGCATAGCGCTAGCAACGCGGGGAAGCTTGCCAACAAATGGGCCTGATACTACTTCCATCAAAGTCAATAGGCGATTTGCCATTCTCTTCAGCAGGAGCAGGATTGGGCACTGTGCCTGTCTCAAACCCAGTACTGCATGGGCACCTCGGGAGGGAAGGGAGAGCGGGAGAGATGAAAACAAATGAGTTGGCAGGGCTCTGTGTTGAAGCTTTCAGCTGCCATGGCTTTAATGTAAATGCAACTGTGTTCAGCACTATCCATTCAACTGGCTGCAGCTGAAATTTTGCATCCTGCCTTTGTTCTGTGGCATTTTAGAGTTATTTATAGGAAAAAAAAAAGAAAAAAAAGTTGTCTGTCATTACGAGTGAGAGCTGGGGAATAGCGATGGTCCGAAGCACTGATTGGGGATGCCCTGTTGATGAGTGACCGGTCCTCACCCTTTCAATCCTAGGAGCTGGTTGAAAGCAGAGACGTAAAGGAGAGCTCTGTCTTTATTTCCAGACTGTGTTGGTTCTTTTCTTGAAAAGTCTCATCAGTTGGGTGTTGAATTTGTGCAGATTTGGGTCCAGTTTTATCCAGATCACTAAAATCTAAGGCGGTTGGATAAAACGTTCTGGGGCTGGTCCTTTCCTGCTTCCTCTGAGAGCGGGGCAAGAGTCCACATCTTACTAGGAACAATCGTTGTCCAAGGATAAGCAAATAACTGACTAGCTTGTCCTAGTTTAGTAGGAATATACAGCAGCAGACTTCAGCATGCAATACACAGAGAAAGCAGTTCCTGCTGCAACTTTGTACAGCACCAACTGGATACTGATGCCACACCCAGGCCTAAAAGCAGAGGCCATTAAGCTAATAGAAGAACATGCTTCTATATATATGCATCAATAAGGTGCATTCATTAAACTTCTTATTTACCATTACTGTATAGAGGAGACAGATAGTTATTCTATGATATATTTTTACTTGTCTGGCCTCAAGCTTGCTATGTAGCTGTTAATTACTAGAGATGGCTGTATACTTTTTGATAAGTCACCTGAATTTTTGCCCCAAATCCCAGCTGAACTTTTTGTTTCTGTTTGGTTCCTACTAGTGTCCAGGAATGAAAGCTGTTGCCGGATAATAAGAATGGTTTCCACCAGGAATCTCTCTAAAATAGCCTGCCTAAGAGATATCCAGCCAGTTCTGCAGACTCAAAAGGGCAGATAGTTTAGAGAAGGTTCTGAGATGCCTCTGACCCTCCCAGTCCTCTTCCGAATTGAACTTCCAAACTTTTTGTAAGTAGGATCACTACACTTGTCACCTAAAGAATCTTCAGCTCCTTGCTCAGTGAAGGAAGGTGTTGCCGTGTGTCAAACAGAACCTCAGGAATTGACGCTGGATTTTCCACCTGTTGCATTGCTCTAGTGAAAGTCCATGTTTTACCAATACAGCAAATTCTGTCATGTTACCTAGAATTGCTCAGTATCCCTGGCAAAACCATAACTAATTAACTGTCCTTTATTATAGAGTCATTTGACAAGATGGTGTTGTAAACAGAGCTCTGAATGGATACAGTGGAGGTATGACACACCAGTGGGATCACATTAATTACCGTGCTCATATTTAGAACTAGTAAAAATAAATAAGGGAAACCTTTAAATTTGTAAGTTATTTCCACTTTGCAGCGCTCAAGATGGACCCATTTTTAGGTATTTTGAAAATGCTGGCATTTAAAAAAAAATTTGTATTTTTTTATCAAAACCATTATGCAACAGTTATGAAAACCTTTTTTGTTTTGATAAATGAAAATTTTCAATGGCCCTTTCAGTATTTTCAATAAAAAATATTACAAAAGTTTTTATGAAAACCAAATGTTTTAGAAAATTCAACAGCTTTTTTGTGTGTGAAATTTGTTGTTTTAAAAAAGAGGCCATTTTTCAACAAGAAAAAAAGAAAGACCAAACACAAACAAAAACAGTTTGTTCAAATGTTTTTGACCAGCCCTACTTCGTTCTGCTTCCCCTCAGGAAATGGACTCAGTACTGATAAGAGATGGGTCCAAAATGGAGTCTTGGATTTCCATTTTGGATTTCCTTCAAACTTTGGGGAAAACTCAAAACTGAATCAAAACTTCACAGCTGGGCCCATCCCCATTGAGAATGCGGCCATGGAAATAAGTTAACAAAAGTAAATCAGGAGGGAAAAAAATGGCAAGTTTCCTATCTATGTTGTGCATGAGTCACAAAACCAAGGCTCTGATCAGCTGTGGTAATTAAAGATCACTTTGTGTGCAAGTCAAGCTGTTAAGCTGCCATTTACTGACCAAATTCTTACTCAGGTAACTACAGTCCACCTCCCTTGATCCCCCCCTCCTACAGTTTTAACTGGAGATAGCTCTGATTCACGTACTTTTTCACAGCATGGACCACAACCTACTAGAGAATCTGGTAGACGCCTCGCCTACTATTTGTGATCATGTGACCACCTCCCATTATTCTTCAGATAATATTCCGGTAGGAACAGCAGCAGCTGTTTACATGCAAAAGTAGCATTAAGGAAACAATGAGTATATTTTAGCTGTCTTTTAATGAGATTTAGCTGCTGGAAACAAGGAGAGGTTGCACCATGTGACCAGCCAGCTCGCTGTAGACAACCAGCAAGTGCTCTGTGGACCAGGAGTGATCCCAGGATGATAGTTTGAGAATTGTTGGTATCTAGGATTCTTCTTCATTTCCTGCCTAAAAATGTTGGTGTAGTAGTGTGATGAGTTATTGAAGTGTTGCAGGTTCTATCCTGGAGGTGGCGATACTTTAGAGAGGAAGGGGTGAAAGGATCCCTGCATATCTGGGTCCAATCCTGCCATCCTTGTGTGAGCAACACCCTGAGTGAAGTGAGTGGGAATTCTGCCTGTGTAAGGACTGCAGAATTGTCTCTGCACAGTGCTTTGGAATGAATGAGTTCTAGAACTGCCAGGCAGTCTGACTGGTGTGATTGCCCCTTGCAGATACTGCTGTCCTTTTCAAGCCAGGCAAACATCATGCTTGTTTCATCACACAGAAGTCCCAAGGCCATTGGCTGATACAACAGTAGGGTGGTGGTGGTTGTTTTTTTAACAACAGATTAATCCTATGGGAACATTCATCATGGCCAGAGCTGCATATTTGGGTGTTCTGTCAGTTTTCTCCCACTGCTCTCCCGTTTTTATCTTCTCACTCAGCAGCAGCTGGGGTTATCATGAAGTGTATCACTGGAGGGCAATGGAGTTATCACTCAATAGCTAGGGTTATCGGTGAGGAAAACTGGGGTTATCGCTCAGCCACTAGGGTTATCGGTGTGTGCAGTTCTGGGGGAGCCCTGCTGAACACCAGCGGCTGGCCTTCCTAGGGCTGACTCTAAACAGAACACATGCTGCATCTTGAAAAAGGAAGTATAGGACCCACTCAGTGCCTGCTTCACTCTTTCAGAGACAGAATGCTTCTGAGAACTGCCATTCGTACAGTTCCCCACTACTCCCATTCAGCCTCCAGGGCTGTTGCTTTAAAAGCCAGAACACTGTATGGAAGCAGCTGCAAAAATATTGTAGATACTGACCAAAGTCTTTGCTGAGCAGCTAACCAGATGAACATCCGCAGTCCCGGGTCGTAGCTCCAAAATATTATGCTTTAGAAGAAAGAAAAGAAAAAAGCTGCAAACCAAGAAGCTGAAGACGTAGTCGATTGAAATTAATTTGGTTTTTGAGCCCCTCACTGTGTTAAGAAAAAGTCTTGGAGATATTTAAAAAGGGCGGGTGCAATCTACAGTCATTTTAAATTAAATTCGCAAGTTCAAAAGGGCCAAAGCAACTGAAATGCTTCTGCAGGCGTGCAAGGAATAGCACTGAGATAAATGGAAAGCAACAGTAGGACAGAAGGGGATTTGGGAAATGGAAGGATGGGGCGGATTAGGAAAATGGCAAATGCAGCAAAATGAAGAATTTGCACGTCACATGCCGCAGAGCTTCTCAACAACACAAACCACTGCAGGAGAAAGAGCAGTACATACAGTGTAATGCAAAAGGTGACCTGTGTTACATTAATGTGGGTCAGCCCACAGCACAGAGATCTTCATTTGGGTTCAGATAAGATTTCAAAATCCCGTCTGAATTTAGGTCCCTATTCAGGAAAGCAGCCCTATTTCAGGGACCATGTAAGCACATGTTTTTCTGAATAGAGATGGGCTTAATTAAACATGTGCATAAGTGCTTTCTTGAATTGGGGCCACAATTTTTGTTTGCCTGGAAATCAGGCTGGAATACTTGTAAGAACTGGTTTTCTTGTGAGATTTCTGATGCATCCTGCTGTCTGCACATGCCTTAAAACTGCAAGAATTGTCTTTTCTCAGTAACAAATCTCTGCTCCCCTAGGAATTTCACAGTTGTTGCTGTGTTGTACAGCAAAGCCACTCAGAAATTCACAGTGCGAAGGAGGAAGGATATTCTTGCTCCAAAAGCACAGGGTGGGCTTGGCCGTGGGAGACAAAGGAGAATCTCCAGTAGCAGTCACTAGTGTAAGGCATATGACACAGGTTCTCAAACTGGAGGGCGGGCCCCTTTGGAGGGGTGCGGAATGTATTCTGGGGCGACGTGAGAAGAAGTTAGGGAAAAAACCTTACTGTGCACATTTTGCCCACAGCAATGAATAACTAGCAAAGTTGATTCCTCCTGACAGGTCCTGTATATAGCAGGCGTGATACATCAGGTAAGGTATTTCTATTCCAGGGTGTCCTCAGTATCATGCCAAAACAAACGAACCCCAACAACAAAGGATACATGTTTTAATTTATAAAATGGACACTCCTGCAAGAACTGAATCACTAATTCCCCAGTTGCTCTATGAGGCCCTAGTGGAAGAGAGCCTGGAGGTTATTTCTGCAAGTTCTAGTCCTGAGAAAATAATGGTTTGAGTTGAAATCTGTTGTATTGCAGACTCCTTTATTTAAATACATCGCAGACTTTTTGAATATATTGAATATTTGTTTGTTTGTTTGTTTATTTAAACTAGGGTTATTTGAGAGCCATTGAAAACTCTACTTGCCATAAATGGCAGCTGAATTAAGAGAGAAGAGTTAGTTGAGGAGCTACATTTCCAAGGCCTATAATGGAAGCCTGATTATTTTTTGTCTATTAGAGTGAGAGTGCCAGTATGTGGTTCAGGAACTCTAAGTGATAAGTAAGAAGGGTGGAAAAAGCTAGACCCCACATGCAAGAACAGTAGAAGAAAGACAAAAGTGCTTCAGCGTGTTGACCTGGAAGGAGAGGGAGTCTAGGAAGTTATTGCGGAGAATTGCCCTGAGCTTTCAGCACTTTGTGTACAAGGAAAGCAAACAGGAGACTGGCGTTGCCAGGGGCAAGATGGAAACTCTGAGAGGATGGTATCTATACTACAGAAGTAGCTGCATAGAGCTCACGTGTATAGAGAACCTGAATACTACGGTATTGAGATTGGAGAATTGTGATTCTGATTACTCAGTATACATGGTACTGTGACTGGAAAATCTTTGGGTGCTCCAAAACCAGGGATTTTTAGAGAGTATTTGGATAACGAAGCAACTCTCTGACATGGGGCTTACAATAATAATACTGTAATTGTGACAATTGATGTTGCATATTTATTAGTGCATTTTCTAGTCTAGTTTTAAATGCCCCAAGCAATCTCAGGGCTTTCACCACCTCCCCGCGGAGGCTATTCTCAGCCTATCCTTAAATTAGATTGCAAGATCTTCGGAGAAGGACCTATATACTATGTTTGTACAGGGCCTAGCACAATAGAACCCTGGGCTGATTATGATCTCTGGGCTGATTATGACCTCTGGCATTGCTGTAATACAAACCAATGCTCCTACTACTATTCTTGTTATTAGGACATTTTTCTAGGTATTCAGTTTTTCTAGGTATTCAGTTTAATTTTTTCTTCATTTCATATTTCCCTTTAATTTTTTGTTAATGAAGTCCCATATCAGCCGTTCCATTATTTTGCCCAGGATCAATGTCAGCCAGACAGGCCTATGATTAACCAGTTCATGTTACTGACTTTTTGCCAAATATTGGCATAGTATTACGTTTCTCTCGGTCTTCAGGTACTTCCCCAATGTTCCAAGAGTTATTGAAAATCAACATTAATGGCCTAGTGCAGTGGTTTTCAACCTGTGGTCCACGGACCCCTGGGGGCCCACAGATTATGTCTAAGATTTCCAAAGGGGTCTGCACCTCCATTTGAAATTTTTTAGGGATCTGTAAATGAAAAAAGTTTGAAAACCACTGGCCTAGTCAGCTCCTTGGCTTGTTCTTTTAAAACTCTTGGATGCACATTATCTGGAGTTCCTGATTTTAAAATGTCTAACTTTATCAGCTGCTGTTTAACATCCTCCTGATTTACTGTGTATGGGAAAGTGTTTCATCATTATCATGTGATATAAACTGTTCCCAATACAGAAGAGAAATATTTATTGAACATTTTTTTCTTTTCTTTATTATTACTGACAGTTCTACCATTTCCATCTAGTAATGGACCAATACCATTGTTAGGATTCTTTTTGTTCCTTCTTCCAGTCTTTAACTCCGCTGGCCAAAGAGTTCTTCTTGTATACTTTTGTTTCCTTTATCAATTGTACACCTCTACCCCAATATAACACGACCCGATATAACACAAATTCGGATATAACGAGGTAAAGCAGTGCTCCGGGGTGGGTGGGCGTGGGGAGGGAGGGGAGAGGGGGCTGCGTGCTCCGGCAGATCAAAGCAAGTTCAATATAATGTGGTTTCACCTATAACGCAGTAAGATTTTTTGGCTCCCGAGGACAGCGTTATATCGGGGTAGAGGTGTATACAGTTTTCTGACTTGTGATTTATATTCATTACTATTAACTTCCACTTTCTTCCATTTGTTTTAGATAGATAGATAGATAGATAGATAGATAGATAGATAGATAGATAGATGCCTTCATTTTCCCTCTAAGCTTGGTTGGTTTTTTTTAAACCAATGTGACCTTCTTTCTTCATTGTGTCTTTTTGGATATCTAATAAAATGTTCTTAAACAATCCCCAATTATTATTCAAACTTGTTGTTTTAAATTATTTCTCTCAACTGATTTGGCTCCAAATTGTTTTCAACTTTGTGAAATTGGCCCTTTTAAAACACCAAGTATATATATTACTCGTTTGGAATTCATTCTGTTTGCACATAACAAATGTGATCAAGTCATGATTACTTGTATTTAGTTCTGTGATCAGTTCCTCTTCATCTGTCAAGACAAGGTCTAATAAAGGATTCCCCCATGTTGGATGCAACACTTTTTGAGTTAGAGAATTGTCTTCTATAGTATTTAGAAATTTTGAGGATGTTTTAGTACTGGCAGCATGAGACCTCCAGTATATGTCACTCAGATTGAAGTCCCCCATGAAAACTCAGCTTTTTTCCTCTACATGTAATAGACAGGGGCTTAAGGAGCCAGTCATCCTGTGTCTGTAGCAGACACCAGCTAGTCCTCCATCTTGTGTGTTATCTGTTAGGACACTGATCCATAAACATTCAAGATAATTTTCTTCCAAGTTGTCGGTGACTTGGAAACAGCCAATGCCATTTTTGACATAGAATACCAGTCCCCCTCCTCTTTTGCCTAACCGATCCTTCCTAAATAGGTCATACCCATTAATTTTAGCATTCCAATCATGCAAATCACCCACCAGGTTTCAGTAATACTAACACATCAAATTTATGCTCCTAAATGAGCAATTTCAGTTCCTCTTGTTTTTTACCTGGTCTCCTGGCATTGGTGTACAGGCAATTAAAATTTTTCGTCTCTTCGTGTCCTTTGGTTTCTTGATTCATTTTGTTCTCAATATCTTGATTTTGTGCTAAATGAGTGTTCATTTGTTCCCTCGTTTCACCCTCCCCTTTTATTGTTAGTTTAATGCCCTCCTGACTACTCTAGCCAGACCATCCCCAAGAGGATTGGTTTCCCTTTGCTGAGATGGAGGCCATCTGAACTGCACAGCTCCATTTCCCCATAAAAGGGGAACCAAACTCCTCTGTCTTACAGCACTTACCTAGCCAGTGGTCCACTTCCATAATCTGCTGCCTTCTGTCTTGCTTCACTCACAGATCAAGAAGAGTGTCCCAAAAAATTAGTTGAACGTTCTTCTCCTTCAGCACCCTTCCAAGTTCCCTGAAGTCGTCTCCCGCATGTGAGATGCAATGTGATTAGTGCCAATATGCACCATCACTAGTGGAGCTTTGCCCGTCAACTTCAGGTGCCGTCTTAGAGTGACATCTTGTGCCTCCTAGCTATGCCCACTGGTACCACCTGAAATAATTCCTCCTCCCTGTTCCTGTTTATAGACTATCATCACCTCCCACATAATTGTGGTTTAACCAAACTTTAGCGCTTTTACTCGTTCCTTAGAAATAAATCCATCCAGCTCCCCTGATTATTGTTTGTTGCTCTTCTCTAAACTCTTTCCATGTTGTCAATATCTTTCTGAAATGAGAGGCTCAGGACTGAATGCAGGTTTGGTCTCACCCAAGTCATGTAGGGCAGTGGCTCTCAACCTTCCCAGACTACTGTACCCCTTTCAGGAGTCTGAGTTGTCTTGTGTACCCCCAAGTTTCACCTCACTTAAAAAACTACTTGCTTACAACATCAGACCTAAAAATACAAAAATATCACAGCACACTGTTACTGATAAACTGCTCACTTTCTCATTGTTACCATATAGTTTTATAAAATAAATGAATTCGAAAAGAAATATTGTACTTGCATTTCAGTGCATAGTATATAGAGCAGTATAAACAAGTCACTGTCTGTAGGAAGTTTTAGTTTGTACTGACTTCACTAGTGCTTTTTATGTAGCCTGTTGTAAATCTAGGCAAATACCTAGATGAGTTGATGGACCCCCTGGAAGATCACTGCCTACCCCCAGGGGGGCATGTACCCCTGGTTGAGAACCACTGATGTGGGGAGGAACTATTACCTCCCTCTGCCAGTGCCACATTGTGTACTTCTTCATGTGCAACCCTAAAATCTCACCGATTCCCCCCCCTTTTTTTTTCCCCTGACAAATTATATTTCAAACTCATGTCTAATTTTCTGCCCACTATTGTCCCCTGAGCCTCCTTCACCATCGTTGCTCCCCAAGTGTCTCTCTCCCATTGAATTTGCATGTTGGATTATTTACCTTGGGATGTATTCATTTGCATTTAAATTCAATCTCATTTTTTTAAACAGGCTTTTGCTTGGAGTTTCTAATGCCTCTAGGTCCTTGGTGTGTTATTTCTCTGTCCTCAGCAGTGTTTGTGGTCCTTCCTGTTCATATCGTCTGCAAATGTTCTTACCGTGCTGCTTCCCACCTCTTCCAGCTCAGTACTAATGAAGATGTTAACCAAGAGAGCACTAGCACCAGCCCCTTCACTGCTTTGCTAGACAACTTCCCACTTCTGACATGTTGTTGTGCATATTTGCCCTGTGCTTTGGGGCCTTAAACCTGTTCTCAATCCATGTGACAGTGACCTGAACCTGCACTCAAGGTCATCTAATAGCGCTGCTGCCTTAGAGGTGGGAGTTATCTTTTGTTGCATCGTATTGCTGCCAAAATGAGACAGTCTCCTGAAAGGCGGTAGGCAACCTTGTTAGTACTACATTTAAGGGGAAGCAACTGGGCTGCAGATCTCAAGTGAGTGAGCATTCTCTTGAGATTTCTGACTACCTGAGAGATGGGCATCAACCAACTGCTATGAATCCTATACTTTGGATTCAAACTTTGTAGCTGGCCCCTCTCATTAATCGTGATTGCATAGTGATCACAGCAATCCTAGTTGCTTTACATTCAGGTATGAAGACAAAGGCCCCAAGCAAAGAGCTAACAAGATGGGGCTTCCGTCTCCATAATGAGCCCAATGAAGCCTTAGAACCACACATCCCTGAACTTTGGGGAACCTCAGCGCTGGATTTGAATTTCCCATCTAAGTTTCTGTCTGGCCAACCCTACACCCTGATTCAAACACCCTCCAGAATTCAGGGAAGTTCAGATTCACAGCTCTGGTATGATCCATTGTGGAGATAATTGGGGGGAGGGCTTTCTTCCCTGTATTTAACTCTTTGGCAGTAATAGTGACACTCACCCTGCATTGGACAGTAACTGGCTGTTGTCATATTTGATTGCCTATGCCTATCCCGTATTTGAATAAGTATAAACCTTATGAAAGGATTGTTTTTTCTGTCCTTGTTAAACTGAGAGCTTCCTCAGATTAGACACAGAACATAATGAATTAATGAATGCTGTGGTTTTCTCATGATCTATGTGATACCAAATATCTCTTTTAACTATTCAGATGAAAATAGAGAACAGATAAATCAGAATTAGCTACACCTCTATCCCGATGTAACACGACCCGATATAACACGACTTCAGATATAACACGGTAAAGCAGCGCTCCGGGGGGAGGGGGGAGCTGTGCGCTCTGGTGGATCAAAGCAAGTTCAATATAACACGGTTTCACCTATAACGCGGTAAGATTTTTTGGCTCCCGAGGACAGCGTTATATCGGGGTAGAGGTGTAGTAACTTAAATCTCAACTAGGCATAATTAGGAACAATAGTGCCAAAGTGAAAGTGACCAACAATATTAAAAGAGAAGTATGAGAAAGACACAGGTTCCTATCCTGAAGTCACAGGTCTGACAGAATTTCTGTTACTCCATCAGTGCAGTTCTAACAGAAGGCAATGGCCCCACCCATAAAGTCACTTGAAAATCTTTTTGGGAGAATTAGACCAAAGATGTTATAACTTCATGAAAAACGGATGCCATGTAAGATGAACAGGGACCTATGAAAAGAAAGGGAGACCACTTTTATATCTCGTGCATTTCTCTTTGCAGAAATGGGCCATAAAACAAAATAAATTAACCCACCGGAGATCATTTTCCATTTTCATAGTGGTTGTTTAAATGCAGCCTGACTCACTGGACTATAACAGCTCCTTAGGAGCCACTTACTTCTATTTGGGAGTACATATTTAGGCTTTAGTAAAATTCCTTATGCAATGTCTTTAAAGGGTACTTACTGGATATACTTAGCAGCCATTTTCCCAAAGTGAATATCTCAGATGTTTGCAGCAATTGATATTAATTTCTTCAAATTACAAAATGATATTAGCCTGGATAGTGGGGATGTGGCTTGCCAAGTCTGTTTTTCAACCTCAGTTGCGAGTGGTACTAGTGAAAGGATGCATTAGCTAGAAATAAAACCACCGTGAGGAAAGTGAGGTAAGTAGGGCACATTCAGCTGTGGTCATTGCACTCTGCGCAGTTCCATTGCGGGACGTAGTCAGAAGTACATTCCATGACTGTGTGGTCTGAGTCAGGAGCTAGGGAGAGCCTGTGTGGTGACAGTAGTTGGCATAGGATGTGTTAATCAGTGCTGAAGAGAAAGGCAGAACCACAGGGGCTCTCTGTGTCCAGCAGCCTCAGTAAAGCCTCAGTATCTCTTGGTAAGGTTTCAGTTCACTTCAGTGTCTTTGGCCAAAGATTTACTATAAAGTAGCATTATCTAAGGCTATCTCTGCCCTGCACTTTCGTTGGTAAAACATTTGTCGGTCAAGGGCATGGAAAAAAACACACCCCGACCAACAAAAGTTTTACCAACAAAAAGTGCCGGTGTGGACAGCGCTATGTCAGCGGGAGATGCTCTCTCACCAACATACCTACTGCCCCCTATTGGGGGTGGTTTTATTTTCTTGGCGGGAGAGCTGTCTCCTCCCGGCAAAGAGCAGCTGCACTGCGGACCTTACAGCGGCATTGATGTAGCGGCACAGCTGTGCCACTGAAAGGTGTGTAGGAACCATGCTACGATGGAGTCCCTTGTGCATCACTTGTTTCCCATGTGCAACCATGGCAATCTATCAGTGTTATCATTTTGCCATTCTTACCTGATCTTTGATATGATGGGGGGATGTATTACTCACCGTACAATTTATATTCAGAGTCTGAAATCCACTAAAGCAGATTCCATCTATTTGGCTAAAAGGATATGTGTGAAAAGCTTATCATCTCTTCATTACTGGAATGTTCTACAGTGTCACTATATCCCACATTTTTTACAAATTCCCATCTCAAGAGGTAGTGACCTTGATCCCTTAATGGGTGCTGAATTAGACATACATTTTTCTGAAAATACGAATTCTATACTAGTTATCAATATTTATTGGTAGGTTACCAACATTTTAATACTAACATGTAATATAACTAAAGATAGGCCTGACCAGATCCTGGATCAGAATTCTCCTGGGAGAGTTCAGATCCACTTCCAACTGCAATGAGTTGAATCAAAACCCCAGACAACTTCAGATTCTGGGGAAGTTTGGATCCAATCCAGGTTTGACTTTCACAGCTCAAGCCCTCTTTGTATGTAACTGCTAGTAGGAGCAAACGCCAACGGTTCTGATTCATTTTTTACACTGTCCTTACTCTGCGAAGCCCTCGCTGAAGTGCCCGGCTACCGCATCAGACCCTTGGATTATAAATTCTTAGAAGGAAGAACCATGGTTTATTTGATGCAAATTATAATAAATCACATTTATTAGTAATATTATAAAATATTTATTTAGTAATGCTAATTATTAAGTCCTGCAAATGTTCTCATTGACTTTAGGGTCACTACTCGCGTGAGTAAGGATTGGGCCCTATAATGCAAATCAGGCTGCCCATGCTCCAAAAATAATCAGGGAGGATAGAGATCCAGCAAAAGAAAGTGCGAAACCATATCTCTCAGGGTTAGCTTTCTTTGAAAGGTTTGCACTGTGAGGCTGTTTACCTGTTATCAAGACATGAATCCAGGAATGTGTGTATTCCTCAGGCTCCCCTGAGTAACATCCCAAACCCCTAAAGCAGAGCCGGGAGCTAGCTCCATTCTTCCTGCTGCCTTGGGTGCTAACTGTGATGGGGGAATCTCAGAACCCTGGATCTCAGCAAGTGAGGAAAGGAGAAACTGACTTGTTTAAAAGTTGATTTATTTGTAATGATTATCCCAGAAGTGCAAGGGGCTCAGAAAGTTCCCCGCCAAGTGGGACCTACATGCAGAGGACCAGCTGGGAAGCAGCTTTACAGGGGACTCCACACTACCTTTGAACAAAGGAGTTGGTCTCCATTCTAGTTTGACATAGGCCAGCAGGGATGGGGCAGGCCAAGGAAAGGATGGAGACATGGCCAGTGGCTCAACCCCTCCGCATGTGGGTCTGTGGGAATTGCAGCCCCTATTCCAGCCAAGGGGTGATAGGCAGCCATAGAAGGACTGTGGAGCTGCCACTGTTACTGCGGTGGATCCCATCTTTCTTCTAGCTCTGTGGGATTCCTCTGGGCCGCCTTTCCCCTCCCAGTGAGCTGAGGTTTTATTTATCTGAGCTTTTTAAAAGTAACAGTGCGAGTCACCTTTAAAGTTTTCATTTGACTTCATTGTCATAACCCATCATTTCAGATTAATGATTAATTGAAGAGGACATGTTCTGACTCCAGCTCGTGTCCTGGGGTGTTTGTCGCAGCAATGATGCACTAGGTAATTATTCATCCCCTTAACCTGACAGATGCATTTCTTCTTTTGGCTGGTTAGTAACCTTGACCAGGTGTGTGTGGAGGGGGATGGGAGAGGCAAGGGGCGGGTTTGTAGGACATGGGGAATGGGCAAATGTCTTTAGATGGGCTGCATGACCTCTGTTTTGCCCAAGCAAAAAACTTACTGTGCAATGGACAAAAGGAGTGTCATTCCTAGAGTTGGGCGAATAGTACAAAACAAGAATTCATTTGTGACTCTTCATCTAGATTCATCTAGATTAGGTAGTACTGCAAATAGTCCTGCAAATAGAATTGGAAAAAGTATAGAGAAGTGCAACAAAAATGATTAGGGGAATGGACCAGCTTCCATACAAGGACAGATTAAAAAGACTGGGACTTTTCAGCTTCAAAAAGTGATGACTAAGCGGGGATATGATAGAGGCCTATAAAATTATAAATAGTGTGGAGAAAGTGAATGGAAATGTTTTATACCCTTCACATAACACAAGACCACAGGCTCACCCAATGAAATTAATAGGCAGCAGGTTTAAAACAAATATAAGGAAGTACTTCTTCACACAACATACGGTCAATCTGTGGAACTCATTGCCAGAGGATGTTGTGACGGTCAGAAGTATAGCAGGGTGAAAAAAATAGATAAATTCATAGAGGATAGATAGGTCCATCAATGGCTCATAGCCACGACGGTCAGGAACTCAACCCCATGCTCTGGGTGTCCCTAAACCTCTGACTGCGAGAAGTTTGGACTGGCTGACAGGAGATGGACCACTCCATAATTGCCCTGTTCTGTTCATTCCCTCTGAAGCATCTGGCACTGGCCACTGTCAGAAGACAGGATATAGGGATAGGTGGACTATTGGTCTAACCCAACATCGCCATTTTTATGTTCTTATGTAAATATCTGTTCACATGAGTATTCAATCCAGCCATCTTGAAAAGTCTTTGTGGGTCAGGTAGTCATCCCATCAGAGGGTAAAAACAAAGCTAGGTGACTGAAGTGACCAGTTATATTATATGAATAACAAATTGTGATAGTTAATATTCTAAGCAATAGTTGTGAATAGCTTATGAGCAACCAATAGACTGTTAGACTCAAATATTTGTTGAATCATTATGAATGACAAACAGTCCTGTAAACATCAGTGTGTTCTTGGATAAGTCACAAAAAGAAAAAGTGGCTAAAATTGTCAGATGAATTGTTCACTGCAAATTGTTTACTCAGCTCTCGTTGTTACTTAATGAGTCACAAATTAAACTTGATAACCAGAGAAAACTTAATTTTGCCATGAAAACAAATGATGCTCGCAAACTCCCTTTCACTGTACTTGGACCCATTTCAGCCTGAATGCACTAGTTATTCCAGAGATGATTTTGTTGTGAGAATGGTGAAACCGAGTTTGAAGCTGTAACTATTCAGGTGTGAAATATTAAAATGTGTGGGGAAATGCCTTTTATCTTAACTCCATTATATTTCCCTTCAGTATTTTTATCCATTTGTTCATTGCTTTTTAGAGTGCTGCTCTGGACAGCTGTTCTCTTAGCTACAGAGGCAAAGGGCCCTGCCCAGTCTTGCATGTCTCATGCAGGCTAACACCCAGTAATGTGAGTGGAAGTTTGCCTGAGTAACCTGCCCGGAGCCAGTTATCATCTGTGCATAAATTAGGCTATAAAATTCCTAGGCTTCATGAGGTTCTTTTTGATGGACAGGGAGCCTATGAATGGTCTTTTGGTTGGAATTTGTGCTTTTCAGTTGCAGGTATGGAGCCTAGATAAAATGGTGATGGGCAAACTATAAACATCTAGTTAGTTAGCCATTAATTTGAATGATTGCTATTAAATAGTTAGCATTTGCCAATAGATACCACACAATGATATCTGAGATGTAACAATTTCCCTCTTTTCCTTGAATCTATCTATCTATCTATCTATCTATCTATCAATGTGGTATAAGTGATAATTTGTTGTACTGGATATCAAAAGTTACCTTTTAACAGCTTCTTTTGTAGATAGAATAGATGAAGGGGGAGAGGAAAGAGACCTATGTATATATTGTGCCATTTGACATGTAGAGAGAAGCATGTGTAATTTACACAATGATGAGGATAAAGACATTACTCTGGATATCTTGGTGCTGACAACATAGCCCATTTCTTCTGATGTCTTTTGATAGCAACTCTGTGTTTTACCATGCGTTGAACTAAAATAAAAACATAAATAAATAGAACTGAAATTTCTTAGCCCACTCATCTAGAATTTCACCTGTTAATAGACACCATCTCTCCTTAAACAACCCAAGAAATGTATGTGAAAATAATTGTTTATTGTAGGCATTGCTGAATTGCTTGCTCATTGTGACCACATTGTTAAAAAATCAAATGTGAATTATTTACAATCCTGGCAACCTTTACCCATATTCCATCCTCTTGTAATTAGAGATTATCCTCACATTGCAAAGTTTGGAACTGAGCCCAATCTAAACATCCCCAAATTTGGGGACGAGGCATTCTGGTTAGGGTGTGGTATCTGTAGTTTCAATAGCAAATTTGCTGCCAAAAATAATATTGCTATTTTAAAATGTAACATATGGTTGAAATATCCACCAGCAGAGTGTATTATTAAAAGCAGTTCATGTTTGGTGAGGAGTAGACCTGGGTGAATAGTGGAAAACAATGTGCAAACCTGGAAGTTAAATCTGAATGGAACTTCAGTCTGACCATTATACTCCTTTTCTGTTTTTCAGATATTTTTGCAGTGGTGTTTTGTTGACAGGAACGTTTAAGCAGAAGCTTTTATTTGTGTAAATATGGCTATTTGTACACACCTAACAACATTAGTGTTGGCAGAAAAGCCTTGCTTTATGTTATCCAATCAGAAAACAGAAATCATTGCATGTGACTGAGTTGATCAATCAAACAGTCCCAAATATTTAATTGCATGCACAACCTGGAAAATGCACCGTGAACACTTGTCTAACAGCCCATCAGCCCAAAGATATTTGGTCAAGTGGTTCACTGAACTGTTACGAATAACGGACACATTTGTAGAAAATGTGATATGTAATTGTACAGAGGAAAGAGCCAAATCCCAAGAATCAGCCATTCACAATGCAAAGCTTGACACTAGTGAGCAGAGCTTCTTTACCTCTTGAACATTGCAAATGTTAAGACGATTGGACAGAGGGTGCATAAGGAGTCAAGCTCAGTGAAATTCCATCTGAAATTACTTTTGCTGTAGGACTCTCCAGCTGCAATGCTATGGGCCTCCTTATTCCAGACACAATTAGATATTTTTCTTTATAGGTGCTTTTCTTTATTAGCGTCAATAAAAAAAATCATGCCTAAGCTCTGCCAAGAATTTATTTTGCTGCTGTTAATATACAAGGTCCTTTCTCAGAATTTAGGTTAAGAAAGAATCTTTAGAACTAGTAGAGCTGGTCACAGTATGAGGTTAGCCTGGCTTCAACAGAATAGAATAGAACAGTTGTAACCCACTGGTCAGGGTGTGTGATGCGTCTCCATCTATATCCGATCCACAGAGGATGTGAGTCTGTTACAGCCCCACTGAGCTAGCTTGGCTTTTTAGCTGTAGACACTCAGGGTTTTAATTCTGGAGGTCTCTGGTTCAATCTTGGTGTTGGCCAGGATGGTGACTATCACACAGTCACTACGGGTTTTGTCACCACTCTTCCTAGGGATGAGCGGCTGTTACCCAAGCTCAGCACCCTATTGAAAACCTTGTGCAGAAATGTATAACACTTAATCTGTGTACATATACGGCTGTGATTTTCCTGCCACAAATTAAGTAGTTTTGTTTGTTGTATAAACAGTCATTAATATTTGGGTGTTTGAGTGAATTTAGTGTTGGCAAAAGGGGTTGGATGGACACCCAGGAAGCTAAAGTCTGCTTTTTATCCGTAAGACTGGTAAAGGATGGGCACTGGTGATGTAAGCCTTCCTTGCACTCTCCCACTGCAAACATGCTGAATTGCTAACCTGGGAGGGGACACCTCTGGGCTGTGAGTGAGCTTCTGACTTCATGGCCTATTAATCATTGGCCTCTCTACCGAGACAGCAAACATGGGGGCCAATTAGAGCCAAGTGTGATGGTGGGTTTCTTTGTGTGAGGTGAGCATGTTTTCTCTAGGAACCAGACTGAGACAAAGCAATCCCTTTTCCATAGGTCACTGAACAGCCATCAGACTGTTACTTTCAGTCATTAGTAACCCAGTCTGGATTGGAAAGATCAGCTTAGAAGTGAAAGGCTACATATGCCATTACTGATCTAGCCATTCCATGCAACAGACTTATGTGCATTGATTGCAATCTGTGAGAGAGTTAAATGCGTTTAACTATCGTCATTCATGACCTTACTGACAAGACAGTATCGTAGGGGCCAGGTTGCCCATTCATTCAGTAGGGAAAACTGTGAAAATGCAGAAAAAATCAGGTGGAATGCAGAATGTCGAGTCAGAATCTCAACTAGCATCACTTGGCATGTCTCCACTGAAATCAATGAAGCTCTGCTGATTTTTGCCAGCTGAGCATCTGGCCTGTTCAATTAGGTTCTCGAACTGTAAAAGTGAAACAGGGCTTCACTTTGTTTGCTGTCCTTGTGTTGAGGTGAAACTTGGCTTGAAAATCGTGAGCATTGTTGAGCCAAGGTGCCCAGGGAGCAGCTGCAAGGAGCATGATAAGGTTCCGTGGGAGCTTGGTAGAGTTTGAGCTTTCTTTGGAGTGTGAATTTCATTCCATTCATAGGGACTGTACTTGCATCTTTGAAGTCAATGGGAGCTTTGGTGGGTTCTTCAACTGGAAATAGGATCCAGCTCATTCGTAGTTGTAAGGCCCAGCATTCGTATGATCAGTGGGTATTGGGGATTTCCAGCACCAAAACTCTAGCTCCTCTCTACCCAGGTCATTACAGTCAGGATAGTTTATAACTCTTGCACTTTAAAGGAGCTTTTAAAATGGGCATGAATTACATTGCACTGTCAGAGTTCTGGCCAAAGCAGGACTGCCTCATAGTACGGAAGGTGCTTTTGGATCCTTCTGGATGATGTAGTGTAGTTAGCAGTCTATTCTGTGACTGCTTAATCCAGGCCAGGACATAGGAGGTGCTCTAGGTGATGATGCTAGGCAGCACAGACTGTGTGTAGTCAGTTTGGAAGCTAGAGAGTCAGAGAGAATGACAGAGTCAGTTCCAGCAGCCTCAGTGAAGAATCTCCTTTATGTAATTGTGTCTAAGAAAGTCCTGCCTCTTTGTTCCCTTGGGAGCTGAAACGGATGAAAGGGGCTATGTAAACGCAACATCTAGTCATGAAGATTTGAATTCTGTCAGCTATGTGAGTGATGGGTTGTTTTATTCATTGTGTTGTGTGCTCCAGGTGGTGACTCTCTGAGGCATGTTGCCCATGTGTTTTCTCTACAGTGTGTTATAGGCGTAGTTTATGTTGTGCTAAGTCTTCCATAGGCTTTGGGGTGCCATAACATTGAGAGATGGGCGCAGATCCAAACACCCCTGAATATTAGTTGGAAGGATTGGTATTTGGTGGCTTGATCCTGTCTCTAGTCGCTTTTCTACTGGGTATTTGTCCTGCTTTTTTGCTGCTGGGGAGGCAGTGATGAAATTTTCACTGGGTGTTGCTGAGCCTGGAAAGGGATAGCGTGGCAAGCTCAGCTTTCCACTGAGCAGGCTAGGGTCTATTAAGTTGACTGCAAAGTCACCAAAAGCCCAGGGTGGCTTGTGGAGGAATATATCCTTACCTAAGCCTCTCAGTCCCTACAGGGTTACATCTAATTAAATTATAGGCACCCACCTCCTAAGTAGGCTCAGGGTCTGCAAAGCAATCATGAAACGGTGCTGTCGTCCTCATGCTCAATCTGCAAATGAGCTACCACCTGACTTTTAGAGGTAAACTACAGAGTGACTTATCCTATGAAATCAAGAGATCAGAGCAGTGGATAAGGCGTCTCAGTGTAATTCATTCATCTGAACTTTTATCTCTCCAGAGCTGTGATTGGTGCTAATTACAGTCACTGCTCATGAACTCCCGGCCCTACCACCGCACTAAAAATATCAATATTGTTAAACGGTTTTTATTTTATCCTCACTGTGAAACTAACGTGCAGGAATTGTGTAGTATTAAGTTCATACCTAAACTGTTCTTTACTATATCTTTAATATAATCTGTGCCTCTTTGCTTCATTATAAAGCTCTGTTTGAAAAACACTGTAGCAATTAATTTCCTCTGGGGGGCTCTTGCTGTCAGTTCCTGGGACTGAACCATTCAGGAATGGTGGCCGGGCTTTTCCAGCTGAAGCTCTGCCTTTGGAATTCACTGCCCTTTGTGATCTTCCAGACCCTGCCAAGGTTGGCAGCTTTGATAGCACAGGGAGTTTATTTTCTTCTGGTTTCATTTGTTTGGTTCCTTTTATTTTATTTTATAAAATTTTATTCCGGATAATTGAGTTGCTGCAGTTTATTTGGTGACAACAACTGTTGATTTATGTGACTGCTGTATTGGCTAGTGTGTGTCTCCCCCAGTACTCTCTACAGGATGGAATCAAAACTGCTTAGCTGTGTGTCATACGTACTACTGCTGATGACTAATGAAGATTCTTGTTTAGCTCCAGTAGTAGAGGTCTAGGGGTTTTGGATCAGGAAGATATGTATTCTTTACCTGCTGGTGCCTTACCGTTGTGAGTGGCTGTGTTGAATAATCCAACCCATTGTGAGTAGTTTACATCATTTGCCTTTTTAATTTTTGTATGATGATCCCAGTTCATGGTAATAGGTGAAATAAATAACCAGTAAGTCAAGTACTAATCCCGCCATCCTCAGAGCAATTACGATGGACTCTTCCCTTGCCACAGAAACTGCTCCTTTGCTCAAATCAGTTTCTTTTTATAATTATGAGACATGTTCAGCCAGCCAGGTCCCTAATGGAGAAGGATGGCCCTTGGGGTGAAACATTACATGAATGAAGGTTTGTCATTCCTGATCAACCCATTTATGCATCTGGTCCAGTATCCTGTGGTGGTCAATACCTGATGCCTCTGATGTTATCTATAACAGCATTTCATTACCGCAGTGGGCAAGGGGGCTTGCAAAGACTGGATTGACATTTTATTAACATTTAAACATTTATTTTGTATCATTTTACTAATCCTGGACCAATTTCCATGCTGACTTACCCCCTCCACCGACTACTTGTAATTACTTTATGTGCAAGTAGCTATGTCACCAAGGAGAGGAATCTTAATGTACCCGGTGCATAAAAGGGACTGAAAAGCAATTATGGCAACACATTGAACTAGAGAATTTGTCAATACTCCAGAGCCAGTTAAAACCCAAATTGGCAATGTTATATGGGGGTAACTCAGTCTCAATGCCAGCCCTTTTTTCTTTATTACTGCTTTGACTTTTAATGCAGTTTCTCCTCTCCAAGTGTGTATATATCTCTGTGTTGCTGCCCTTAGTATTAATGAGAGCTACATGGATTCATCAAGATGAGAGTAAGCAGTACTGGGCCCCTGAGTCTACTAATGTAAAAAGTATGAAAGCAGTTAATTTCTCTGGTGTCAGGCTATATCTTCAAGAAAACCAAGTCAACAAAGAAGAAAGTTACTCGCTCTAAATTAACCCTCAAGTCTATACTGACTCCCCGCTATATAAAGCCTCCAGCCAAATGCACTAGCAACTGAGCAACATGAAGATATCAGAGGCCCCGTTATCCCAATCAGGCCCTTTCAGCTGAAGTCTATCCATTAGTCAAATTCATCAAAGGGCTTGAATGCAAAAAAGGAATTTTTCTGCCTCATGCTTAACCTTTGTGTGATTGCACCTCTTTGGAGAATAGGCAAATCAAGTGGAAATGCCCTCCCATTGGAGTCATGAATGATTTAGCTGTATCCAGTTTCTGCTGAGAGGTTTAAAAATAAATAAATAAATAAATAAAGGGATTATGGGGAAATTATACAAGAGCTAAATTACATAGTGATTGGTTTGGGCAACATTTTCTTATATGCTCCTAATATATCCTCATCATTAAGACCAGAAAAATGTCAGACTGAAACACGCTGGCTGTGGTTTCAGTGGTATGTAGAACTCAGGTGAGCCTCCCGTCTAATCAGTCTGGTGATTGTGCTGTATAGATGGTTTTGGTGATGGAGATGTATGACTATACCGCTGCAGAGTTATAAATGTTCTCCTTGGGAAGCCTTTGAGATGACGGCATTGTTATTGCAACAAACAGTCTCATGATTAACTGTCTCATCAATCTGTGTTGTAAATGTTACTACACGTGAGGGAACAATGCAATTAAAATGCCGGAGGGCAATCCAACAAGGGAGTGGGGGATATCATTCTCATAGGAGCATATGAATCAAACTATGGTATCCTCATTTGGCTGGGAGTTTCTAACAGGATCGCTTTTGTTTCTGAGTGTGTTGGGTTTACTTTGAGTAATGATTTCTCCTTCCTGAATGCCAGCAGTCTGTATGTTTTTTTAAAAGAATTTCTGACTTTCAGCCCTTATAGAAAAGCTCTATAGAATGTAATAGAAAATTATAGCCATTCCAGAGCACCTTTGCACCATCCTATAGAATGTTTGGCCTTGTCTACACAAGAAATATTTTTTTGGTATAACCAAAGGTGTGAATTTAAACCAGTAAGGCTATACTGGTGTACCCCGCTGAGTGGGCACTCTCATTCTGGTATAAGAATGAACTTTTTTTGTGTGTGGTTTAGCTTATGTCACTGGGGATTTAACCTAAAACAAAAAAAGCCACTCTTATACCAGAGTAAGTGTCCACCTGGAGGTTATACCGCTATAACTATATCTGTATAACTGCACTGGTACACAGGTAAAAGGCCTAATGAAGAATTATATCCCTTCTATAGAATTGTTCAACTTACCTCGAGACAGGAGATCATTCTCTCAGAAATTCTGTAGGTGTTTGGAATAAATTCTAGAGAGCCTTATTTGTTCAATCCCTGTTAAATTTTATAGGGCTTTTCCATCAGGGTGAGGGTGAACAACTGCCCCTTCGTGCTATACTTTCTCTTGAATAAGGGTGTGATGGCTTTAAGATGGCAGCACACTTTGGTGAATTTCTTTTATTTATTTTTTTGTAATTTCCCAGAGTATTTAGTTTAATTCTTTTTTGTAAGTGCATTTAGTGCTGGTGAAAGGTTCTGGATTGAAAGCTCTGGGGACTGAAGCCCTAACAATTGGGCATGCTTCCCCATCAGTGTGTTCTCACCCTGCTCTGGAGAGACCAACCTGAACACTGCTTTGGAATATGTGTTTTGGTCTCCAAGGTGCAGTCAATCCTTGGCTTCTCTTTTGAGACTGCCAACGAGGAGACCAATTTTAGTGCCAATTCAATTGTGGCAGCAAATGCTCAACAGTGCTTTGCAGCAGTGGCTGATCTTACCAACTAAAACGTGTGCTTCACACTTGGCTGCTCCACTGGGGATTTGGAAATAGCTTTATATGAAGTTGTTCAGTTGGAAATAAGCAGGAAAGGGCGGTTGCTGGGAAGGAACAGACATGAGCCCTTAACTGTAAATCACAGAATAAAGGAAAACTCAGTGTGAGGTTCACACATTTCCCATGTCCTTCTCCCAGTCACTACATCTACAAAGCAGAGTTGGAGCAAGGTCCCTTTGTAGAGATGCAGCCAGCTCTTGGCCAGAAGTTTTAAACTCTAGTCAGTCTGGAAAAGCTTGGAAACCTAGTGCCCCAGAGAATACTGTAGTTGGATACATTCAAAAAACCTAGGTGCCTGATCCTGCCTCAATTTCAATCAACAGGTGCTGGGTACATGTACAATAGTTAGATATAGATTCAAATAGCTATAGGTATAGATCCAACCTGTTAGGCTTAGGCTGGACAAGATGTATGGAATCTGTATCATCATAGGAAGTCCTAGCCAGGCACTAAGGTACGAAGCTCGTGCCTGGGGCGGCAAGCCACGGGGGGCGGCCTGCCAGTCCCCGTGAGGGTGGCAGTCAGGCTGCCTTCGGCGGCATGCCTGCGGGAGGTCTGCCGGTCCCGCGGTTTCGGCGGCAATTCGGCGGCAGGTACGTGGAAGACGCAGGACCAGCGGACCTCCCACAGGCATGCCGCCGAAGGCAGCCTGACTGCCGTGCTTGGGGCGGCAAAATACATAGAGCCACCCCTGGTCCTAGCAGCTCATCTCTTTCGTAAACCTCCCCTTCCTATGACCATATAGGATTGTTCCTTATAGTATGTTCTTTAGTCCAGTTTTAAATTGGTCAAGTGATGGCGCTGGGAGAAGACTCCATCATATAATACATCTCGCTCTTAGTATGGTGTGACTAATGTTTCTTTTCAGTTCTTCTTTGCTTACCTGTATTTCTATGTTTATCTTGGTGGGGGCAGTTATTTTATCCAAGAGCAGTGACACCAAGCCCTGGACAGAGGGAACGGGCAGAGCCCAGAGCCACCCATCACATTTGAGTTCCTTTTATTTTTCTTGGCGTGTTTTCCCTTGGCTTTGATGACAATCTCTCCCCTTTGGTGGTGGTCTTCAGAGAGCGCTAATAAAAAGAAAGAAAGTGGGTTTGCTTGCCGAGTGGGCATTATAGCGCTAGTCATTATAATCCTAGCTGGGTGAGTTCAGCCATGGTTTTCCAATTCTGTACCACAACAAGCCTACAACTTATAACAGCCTTGCCATGCCATATCCACACGCTCTTAGCTGGCACATGCTGATATTGTTGGGAGATCAGTCTAACTGTTAGCACCTTGAATAGTTTTTTTGCTATCGCTTTTAAGACTTTTTTTTTTTTGGTTTATTGTTTTTTGACAGCCTCCTTAACCTAATGAAATGCCTATTTTTGAAAGGTCTGCTGTGACCTGAAGATTAAATCAGAATGGATCAGGGAGGAAGAGCAGTGAGAGGCAGTGTGGTCCAGTTGATAGGGCACTCAAGAGATGTGGGTTCTACTCCTGGCTCAGCCACCAATCTGCTGTAAAATGAGCTTGCCCCTCCACCCCTCTCTTCCTCTGCTTCCCCTTGCACCCTTATCTGTCTTGTCTATTTAGACTGAAAGTTCCCTGGGGCAGGAACTGTCTCACACTATGTGTTGGTACAACTCTAGCACTGTGGGGATGTGATCGTGATTGAAGAGTTCTAGGTTCTACTGCAATACAAATAATAATAACTGATGCACAGTGGGCCTAATGCTGCATGGCACTGAGCGCCTGTTAAGTCAGTGGGAGTTGTGGGCAACCCCAGTGAAAAAGCATTGTTTGGACTGGTTAACATTACACTCATTCACCTATGCAACCCATCATTTCTATCAGCAGGTGCCCAGGGACTGCAGGGGGTTTAACCACCTAGCAGAGTGCCCCATCTACTTTTGTGTTCATTGTGTGTGATCCATGCATCAGAGACCCTCAGTCTAAAGTCACTGGGCTCCCATTGACCTCTGTGAGAATTAGATGGTGGCCTAAAGCAATAGGAGCTGGACCACAGATGGCTCTTTGCACTTACACTTCCTTACCTGCTCATTCACTCCCTAGCTCGCTCACTTGTTCTCCCATTCACCAGTTTGGTCACTTGTTCGCAGGTTTACTCACAACTTCTCTCAATCTAGGGGAATGGGATAAAAAGTAATGCCTCGCAAAGTAGGCTGAATATCAGGAAAAGCAGCCTCAGGATGGGATCAGTAAGACTGGGCATAAGATCCCCCAGTGAAGAGGGGGAAAGCCCCATTACTTGCTTGGGCAAAATGCTAGAAAATGTCCTATAGGAAACAGTCCTGAACTGATCACTGGGAGATGGTCCAGATGGGATCTGAGAGGGTTTTTCTGTTTCTTAGTCTATGTAAAAGTAAAGCACTGCCTTGCCTGACAGTAAGTCCTCAGTACACGAGGCCCCAGTGTTGACCCGTAAGGTGAGACAGTTTCATCTGGAGTTGGGAGTCAGGGTTCTTGGCTTCTGTTCGCAGCTCAGCCACTGTCTTTGTGTGTCCTTGGGGAAATTGTTAACTTCTTTATGCTGAGTCAGTTCCCCATCAGTGAAATGGGTATAACAGTTCTCACTTATCACAGAGGGGTACTGCCATTCTGAATTACTATGTGTTTAGATAGTGCTTTGGGATCCTGCAATGGAAGGTACTATACAAGCTGCAGAATATTATTATAATGATACTGTGCAGACACCAAGTATTATTAGTATGTTTTCCAGAAACAGGTCAGTTGTGGATTTTAGTAGGGGAGCTTTCCTTTCCTTTATGAAAATGTCACATAGGAACTGGATCAAACCAGTGGTTTATCTAATCCAAAATTCTGTTTCTGGCAGTAGCCAATACCAGTTGCTTGATAGGAAGGTGGAATGAGCCCTGAAATGGACAATCATTCTGTTCTAGTCAGATTCTTATACTATGCCCATTATCATGATATCTGAGTCCCTCTGTGGTATCGGAGAACCTATAACCTGGTCACAGGGGAAGTTGTTTCCTAACCCCAAGAAGCTGGTGGTTGATTTATGCCCTGAAGCATAGCAAAAATTAAACAGTAAAAATTAAACCCAAAGTTTCTAATAAGAAATGGATGCTAGTAAGAAATGAATTCTGCTCAAGGCCTTTGCCTTCTGCTGTTATTGCACAGAGAGATCACTCAGGGGAAGACGTCATTTACACCAAGTGGCTTCTGTGCTTTTGGGCTCTTCAGTTCAACACAAGTAGCTGACAAATAAAACTGGTTTTAATGGGACCTAAGACTTTGGTCTACAAGTACATACAGAATTCATTATGCCTCAGAAACAAAAGCAAATTATCATCTGCTGTGTTTTCCTAGCTGGAAAAGTACCAACCTCCATAGTTTGTCTCTGTTGCACACTGATATTGTTTGTGTAGTGATGAGTGAACTTTAAGAAGCTGGAGGAAGAATTGGGCTTGTGCCATGACATACGAGTCCAGATTCCACTTCCCCTGTTCAGGTCCAAGGTTTTATTCAAGCTCCGTCTCCTGTTGGAAAGATAGGTTTCAAAAAGCATCTCAAAGTTCAGCTGCCATTGCAAACTCATCCAACCCTTCTTGGGCTGAAAATCTGGTGAGATCAAGCTTTCTCATGAGACTTCTGGTACTTCCTACCATTGGCTTGGTTTGACGTGCCACATGAGAACAGCCTTGCTCATATTGTTTCAAGTATGTTGAAGCCTGGATGTGAGATGCATGTTGGATTAGAAAGAGAGAAAGTTCATTTAAGTTTTTGAACTTCAGAACGGTTTTGATGGATTTGGTTTGCATTTTTGGCCAAGGTGCTATCTCTTTGTCTATATTTATCCAGCTATTTATATCACAGCCATCATTATAATATCTGGGTTGGTGCTTTTATACTGACTAGTAGGCCATCTCCACTGTCATGAGAGATGGCTGAATTGAAGACCTAAGGTGTCCATGTAGAGATGGGGATGAGCCAGAAAGTTAGTATCTGGGTTTGAAATGCCTCATGGGTTAGGTATGTCCAAATCAGGTTTTGATTCAGCTCACTATAGAGATTGGAGCTTTCTGGTGTGTTTGGCTCTTGATCTGAATTTCCCTAGATTTTATAGGATTTGGTTCTAACCTGTCTCTCGTTCATTGTCTGTTGTTGCTGCTGCAGATGTCAAGCCCCATCTCTATAACCCTGCCTTGTACTAGTCAGGCTGCCTTACACGTACAGCCCAATGTCTCACAAAATGAACCAGAGAGAGAATTAGACTTTCGCTTCTAGGTTGTGGCATTTTTTTCAATGGGTGCAACATATGTGATGGCTGGAGCCTGAATCCTGCCAACCTGCCTCACTCCTTTTTGGTTTAGATCACACCTTATTTGTGTTCTAGAAGTCACAGCCATCTTCACTGGATTTCGTCAAACGGAATCTCCGTTCCTTTGCTCATGTCCCAGAATGAGGGCAGGAAGGAAGCCCTGGTAAAGCAACTTGGAGCCTTTTTTCCATCCTGTGTCACTGAAGAGTGAAAGTGAAGGAATTTAGGCTTTCTTTACTCCTCGTGTATCAACAAATGCCTTTCAGAGTCATTGGACTCTGACATCTAGTGAAAGAATCTTTCACATGCTCACAGTGATAAAGGAAGGGAAATGTCCAGCAAACGGCCTTCCTTACCTGGCCAACAGAGAGTCTCTGTCACCTACCATCGCTGACCATGGTGCAGTGCTTAGGATTTGAATTGTGTGGGTCAGGCTCAGGTTACTCTATCCTGCCAGCACAATAACAAATCTAAAAGAAAATCACTCTGAATTTTGTTCTAAGGAATATTTTTGTGTGTGGAGCCTGTGCCCAGGAATAGCATATGTGGAGAGGTAGAGGGAGGCGGGGTGATGGTGGTGAAGAGGATTAAGCCCTTTGTACAATAGCCCTGTTTCTGGATCATCTTGAAAACTAGTATTCAATATGGTAATTAGCCACATTAAAAACTGGTAGGTTTTACTTCTCTTAAGGTGTTAATACACAATACAACTATGAATTAAAATACACAACACTGCCTGGGTAGTGTGTCCTGAAGAGAGACTATCCACAATTAATTAGACATGAAAAATGCAATGGAAACAAACGTACATAAAAATGGGATGTGGTTAAAACATGGAGTTGGTGGTTAGGAGATCTAGATTCCATTCCGAGCTCTAGCACTAACTTGTTGTGTGACATTGGTCACGTCACTTAAACTTCTCTGTGCTTTGGTTTCCCCATCTATAAAGAAAGCTAATTCTCCTTCTTGATTTATCATAGGGATTATTGGCGACTTAACTGATTCGTGTTTGTGAGGGCCTTGGGGATCTTCTGTTGTGTTAGAAAAATGCCAAGGGTTGTTATAAGGAAGTCCTGTAGTAGAACCTATTCCCTCTCCAGAGCTGGGCAAATTGTTTGAAACACATTGCACAATTTATCCAATATATTATTTGAAAATAGGTTGGTTGAATTATCAGCCCAGCATTCCAGTTGTGCAAATAATGTTTAAAAACATTCATTGAGTAATTAAGGAAAATATAAAGAAATTTGTCAAATAAATGATTTGACCATTATTTGACCGGCTGTACCCATCTGAGAAGCTTCTCCAAAGCATGTCCTGTAATAAGGGTGCTGTAAAGAGGCTAGACCCATGGGTTGGTCATCATAACCTGCATCATTTTTCCAGACTAATTCTTGCCTAACTACCGTAATGCTAATTCAGAGCCCAGTGTTCTAATAGGCTGAGCACCTCCTGTGCGGTATGAAGTGCCTTCAACTCCCATTAAGTTCAGTTCGACCTGTACCTTGCAGATGGAGCTGTGCACCAAATGCCCAGGCTATGACATCTGTATGGAAGTTAAATACACATCAAGGTGCCTTCTACATGGGTAGATTAGGTGCAGTGCTAGTCCCATTACGGGCTTCTTGTTAAATAGGTCCCCTTATCAAGCTGGGCCCTAGTGCATTCTCTGTCCTCAGTGTGCGATTGTAAGGAGTTTGTTTTTGATGAATTTCCAGGGAGTTCTAGAAAGGGCTGTAAAACAGACATTTGTAGAAAGAATATTTTTTCTTCACTTGTCTCTGGACTTGAGGACAAGTAAATTGTCACTTTTGTTAGCAAGTATTTAATGTGTTTAGGGCTACTGGTCCACCAAATCTGGATGTCCTTTGGAAAATGTTGGAACCTGACAATATCACTGGGAAAACTTGCAAATATAAGCAACCTACTGGCTTTATGAAAAAGGCAGAGGTGCAGTCAAAGGGCCTGGGCACAGGACCTCCTGAGTTCAGATCCTGCCTCTGAAACTGACTCCTTCTGTGGCCTTGGGGATGTCATGTGACTCCACTCCCTCAGTTTACTCATTTGTAAAATGGGTGTAACTAATCTTACCTTATCTACTGTAGATGGGGAGAATAGTCCGTGCTTGTAGTGTGCTTTGACGATGAAAAGCATTAAGTATCAAGATTGAGCTAGATTTCGTTTTCTATGCACAACTGATTCTGATAACTGAAGAGTTGAAAGCCCACCAATATTTTTCACAAACCTATGAAGCTTGACTTCTTAGAGGAATGTCAGATCAAGGAATGGGGTAAAACAAGTCCTGCAAATCTACTCATGAGGATCTGTCTTCTTATACACTCAGAACCTGTGCAATAGTGGTGAAAGATTTACTGCAAGTTCCTTCTGTGCAGGCAAATTTTTGATCAGATATTTCTTTACTGACTAAACTTCTAGAAGAGGAGTCAGAATCCTCTAACAGTTCGCAGGGCCTCTGCTTTCATGTAGCCTCCATGATGGGTTGTTTTCTTTTGTGTGTCTTGCATTGTTAACCTAAATTGAGTGGACGTCTGTGACTGTTAAGTTCATGCCATGTGGAAAGTCCCTAATGGCTGCAGAGTTGGGTCTCTTGCTTCCCGAGATGAAATACTGATTTGGAACTGAGCCCATATCAACCACATCTAATACATCTCAAGCTACAGAATTAAAGAGCAGGGTTTGAGGAGGTGATCCGAGAAAAGCTGTGTAACTAGCACATGTAAAGCTGTCCCTTCCTGGCATGGTCACCAGGCTGTGTATACCCATCCAGTCTTATCGCTCAGTGTACAGTTCGTTCACTGAACAAAGCATAAGCAGAATTTATTTTCCTGTTTAAAACTGTGCGCATCCTTGTGAAAAGCAATGGGTGATCCCAGTTACGGTTGGATTGTTCTCATCTAGACATGTGAGGAGGAGGGCTGACATGACTCATTCCATGTTAATCAGGGGGTTGTGGAGGATTAGATGGCTCAGAAAACTGTTAATGGAAAACAGAACCTTTCACCTCTAGGTCACGGATATGAATGTACCCTAACTCAAAAGAGATTGAGTGTTCCGTGTTCATTGTGGCCTGGGGGAGATGAATTCGGGGGCCTCCGTCTAGTTTCTAGTGGACAGGTGTTTGCATCATGAAACCCATCACCACAATCAGCACTAAACTGACACTCTCAGCAAACCGACCAAGGGTTGAATGGGCTATTGAGTCTGTTCTTCCCTCCAGCTCTGGTTTAAGACAAATCAGTAGGTTGGGGCAGGGAAATTTTGCTCTGCCAAATGCCCATGCTGCACTTCCTCTGTAGATCGAAGATTTCCAACATGGTCATCCATTAATTGGAATTGTCTGCAAAATCTCAGCCACATCAAGATGGGAATATACCACTTTGCCAAGCAAAATATAAAAGACTGTCCTGTTCCTAATTATGCCATCTTGGCAAGGAATTTTAGCAACACCCAGATATATACTGTGCTAACTAAAGCATACATGAAAGCCTAGTTCCTTGAAAAGCATGTGTGCATAGGTGTGGCTCAGAGGTAGGGTGATGTCTTTGCTTGTTAATCACGTAGGGCCTGATCGTGAGAAATTCCGAGCCCCAGCAAACACTGTTCCCTTTAGCACCTCCCAGTGTCAGGACCTTAGCAACTAAGAAATGGGATATTCTATCTATTTAAGGGTTTGAATAATGTATTATTAGTGAAAATGGGGGTAGCAATGACAATGATAGTAAATGGGGGGGGTTGTTTATTCTAGCTGAGTGTTTTGTTTTTACATTGTGTATGTGAATGTTTTTGGGTCCCCGGACAGAGTGTTTGCTGACTGTCTCTTGTTTTGTTTTTAAAGCTGATCAGTGGTGGTTCTATTGTAAGTGCTGAGGCAGTATGGGATCACGTCACCATGGCCAACCGGGAGTTGGCGTTTAAAGCAGGAGACGTTATCAAGGTCCTGGATGCTTCCAACAAGGACTGGTGGTGGGGTCAGATTGACGATGAAGAAGGATGGTTTCCCGCCAGCTTCGTAAGGGTGAGTGGCTCTCTCTTCCTTATCTCACTGCACTGGACTGTTGCTGTCACATATGAAATGTGGGGCCAATTTTTTGCATTTAAAACTCCCACTGGCTTCAGTGGGAGATTTGGTTGTGCAGTAAATGTGGGATCAAGCTCCAGTATTTGTATCACTGATGTTCCATGTGTATATCCCAACAGTGCGGCCTTTCTCCATAACCTCCCCATAGCAGACACAAGCAGTCATCTTTGCAAGGGACATGGACCATTTTCCATTATCTTTGGTTTTATACTGAAGCAGATTTTTGCTGTATCCACCCAGCTCTTGGGGTGCCCCACCAACCCACCCTAACAAAGCAAAGCCTTTCATAGTTGGGAATGACATCAGAGCTTTATTATTATTTTGTCTTCAAAGAACAAAGGCACACTAGGAAACCTTCCTAGCTACTGTCAGCTCTTGCCATTTTAATAGGGATCTCTCAGTTCTTCATCAGAGAATCAGGAGCCAGATGTTAACCGTGTCCTTTTTCTTCTTCTCGTGCTTTCTTTCTTTACTATAGTGGTGCGGGGATAGGCAGGATCATAGATTTTATTCCTTTGAAGCCTAGAGGTTGTGGTGCAAAAATGAAGATTTCTTTTCTCTTGTAAAATCATTTAAAGATGATGCTTTCCTTTTAACGTTTCAATCAACTTGACAAGCTCGGTGCTGGTGGGAGGAAAGGCTGTTTTATATTCAATATATGATGAGGCCCAGGCAGTATCCAGCAGTGATGCTGTTTTGTTTTATTTCTCTGCTTAAATCACCATTTTCGACCCACACCCCTCCCCCAGCTCCTTTTCTGGGGGTTCCTGCATTATCAAGACTCCTCCTCATGTTTCTCCCATGTTTAGCCTTTGAGGCGCCATTATTTGGCAATGACCCTTCTGGCCAAGGAAGCCTGGATAAAACCCATTACCCAGTGCTCCTTAATGGCATATAGAAAACCAGCCCTACTCTCCGCTTATCTCCCCCACACACCCTTCCCACTGTGGAATTTCAGCATGTTGCTCGTGATCCTTTCTTAGCTCTGGCCAGACCTGAGACTAAGAGGTAAGGGACAGGAAATCAAATGTGGGTCACCTGTGTGGTAATGCAAAGTCTGATGATTAGACCACCAGGCTAACTAACCCTCCTTCCTTCATTTTGTTTAATGGGATACTCTGGGCTCCACCTTGCCCCCACTGAGATCAAAAGGAGGTTTGAAAATGTATTTATAGGGGGGCAAGACTGAGCCTTGTCAGATAATGATCCCATTTGTGAAAAATTCCCCATCTGTGTTGATGAGAGAACCTGGGGTTACAAAGGCCAAAGTTTTAAAATCCAAATTGGTTTTTGTTATTGTTGGTTTTGTTTTTTTTTTTTGTAATTCCACTCAGTAAAGAGTGAAATTAGCCTGGTCAGTTTCACTTGCCTATTCTCATTCAGTGCTGGTGTGCTTGGATTGGCAATTAATCATGTCAGGTTGTAATAGGTTTCATAAACAGCCCCACCACCCACGACCATACTTTTTTTTAACACAAATAAACAAAACCACTTAATGTAGGGGCTATACTACTTGATCATTTGGATCAGTAGCCTCTCAACAATTCCCCTAGCCCATAGCTATTCGAAGGGTATGATGTTGATTTTAGAAGACAATAAAGACAAATGAGATCAGTTAAATGAATCCAAAACCTTAATACACTGAGGCTTCAAAAGATGCATTAACAGTAATTCAAGGAGCATTCTTGTGCCGAGGGAAGCGTTGGCCTTTACGTGTGAGTTCCTTGCCTGTGTTGTTTAATGTCACAGCCTCTTGGCCTGCTCTTGCCTGCACTGAAATCAGGTCACCCATTAACTTCACTGGGAGAAGGATCAAATCCTCCATCTGTGAGATATGTACTCAGCTGGGTTTGAGCTCAGAGTCACTCCCTGGGACTGAATGATGGACACCTGACAAGGCATAGGAGAAGGCAGAATCCATACTGCTGCCACAACTGTGCCAATTAATACTTTACAATGGATACTAGACATTCCAAAAAATTGCAAATGGAGGTCTGCTATGGTGAACCCCAAGTTCTGCATGGGCAGCTGAAAGGGAAATTCAAACACTTACATCTACAAAGCAGTGACACTTTTTCCACACGGTACCACAAACCTACAAGATACCACAAACCAAGGCACTCTGTCCTGGTTTATCAACTGCAAGAACAACTGCCATTTGAGCTCTCATGTTCTTCTCCATTGTCTGAGGTTGCCACTAACCTTTCTTGCCTCTTCATGTCTATTCTTCAAATTCCGTTTTTCTCCTTTTACTGACCAAGAAAACCCTCAGGTGTGATTCTCACCAGATGGTTGCTATAGCTTTGGTGGTCTTCAGAGGCAGTGGCTGTAGCCCCTCATTAGCTTGCAGCCCAAGCACTGCACTGTAAAAATTCGTGAGAATTTGAGAGTCAGTCTGCATGCTCCTTCAGGGATTCATCGAGAAACTAATCAAGGGAGATTTTGGCTTTTCTTTCCCTGCCATCTTCTTTCTATACTGTGTACTTTATATTAAACTTGTTGTTTTATTGGACAAGAGGACTGCGTGTGTTCCTCTCTTTATTTTGAGTCCCAGAGCTAGTCTACACTAAAAGCGCTGCACTGGTGAAGACCCTCTATGCCGACAGAAGAGAGCTCTCCCGTTGACATAATAAAACCACCTCTGCAAGAGGCAGTAGCTATGTTGGCAGGAGAAGCTCTCCCGTCAACATAGCGCTGTCCACACCGGCGCTTAGCTTGGTGTAACTTACATTGCTCAGGGGGGTGGCTTATTCACACCCAAGAGACCTAAGTTTTACCTACATAACTGGTAGTGTGTACAAGCTCCTACTCTATGTATATGACTGCACCAAATTCCATGGGCTGGCTAGAGTTGTTCTGTTATGATTCACATGACAAATATTTGCACTGTCTTTTATGTCCACATTTTTATTAAATAATGATAGAAGGAAACAAAGCAATATAGAGTCCTGGAGAGGATCAAAGGCAGTGACACAAATATAATCCCAGATCATATTACTGCAGACAAGATGCATCAGAGAACTCAAAACACAGACTGGGAACTATCCCATGGAAAAGTTGTTTTAGAATGAAGCAATTTCACAGATAGATACGGTGAGGCAATTGGTGACAGGTGAACCTCATGTTTAGGAATTGCTTTATAAATAAGCACCCTGAGGTTTAGATCCTTGTCAGAACCATCTGAATCTCTGCTAGCTGCAAAACTGAGCTGGAAAAATCTTATTTCTGGAGAGAATTCAGATACTTCCTGCCTCCTGTCAAACCATGTGAACAGCTTTTTGCATGGCATTTGGCACCCACAAAGTCTGACTGTAGGAAAAAATCACATTTGCAAGTGCAAGGGAATAATTCTGACCTACAGATTAATTTGTACCTTCTGCTCTATGTTTATGTACATAACTGTGAAGGGTTTATGCACACAAATACCCGGGACTTCTAAACTGCATCTGCAGGATTAGCATGTATACCTGTTTTGTATGTACAAAACCTGCCTTTATCTTAGGTGCTCTGATTGTAACTTGTGGTTAACCCGGAAGGAGGGAGGGAGATCGGAAGGAAGAACAGGGAGTGGCTGTGAAGTTTGATTTTCAAGGGAAGAAACTAGATGTTGGGAACAGGGAGTTGCTGGGGTCTGAGAGGAAGCAAAGGAGAGGAGGGCATGTGGCATGGTGAACCATGGTGGATGATTTGCTATAGGAAACCATCCTGCCACTCACTCGTGGAGAAACGAGGCTACTGAAAGCTCTTTAATCTTAGAGAAGCAGATGAGGGCTCCACAGTTCTTCAGATTGAAGGCTAGATAGAGAGCTTGGTTTGGGTCCGATTGAAATATCTACCTGGTAGTTAAGTGCATACTGTCAAGTGAGCATTCCAGGAAACAGTACAGAACTTATCTGTCAGGGTGCAAATGTCAGCCCTGTATTTAGCTGCACACTGTCAAGTGAACATCACATGAGCTGACTGGGATGGGAGTTAAGTTTGGAAAAGTGGGGGAATTTTACTAAAGGAGTCCATGGGTTTATAGCTGTGACACTATCTGACGTTGGTGGCTCTTCCCTCTTTTCAATAGAGGTGTTGCTCCTGCTATAACATTGCTAGAATTGTATGTGTGCTATTTGGCTTTTTGCTGCATTCACATCATGTTCTGTGAATGGTTCCCATGTGATAGTCCAGAATCACATTTGTGAACTCAAAAGGTTTCTAATATAGAATAATGTCTACTCTACAAAGGCACAGGAACTGCAGAGCTGATAATCACCACACAGTTGGGTTCCTCCGAACAGAGGTGGGTCCAAACCAAACCCGCAAACTCCACATCCAAATGTGGCTCCCTGTAACGTGCCACACCGAGCCCAGACAGGACTCAAGCACTCCCGAAACAGATTAACTAAACACGGCCAAGTTTGGGCTTAGACATTTCCCATGGAAGCAAATTTCAAAGAGGAGAAAACCCTAATGCTTATCACCATGAACCTCAACCTAGAGACAAACAGCTCATGCACTGCAGTTGAATGCACTTGGCCTTAATTCTGTGGGTTGCCAGGATGAGTCACTGGGATGTATTTCCCAGCACCTGAACAGCAGTGATTCTTGCTCATATTCATGAGGTTAAACTAATTAGCAAAGAAGGGTCAAGAAGGATTTACCACCTCTTCCTACCTGTCAGGGACCTGGAGGGGGAGGGTAGGGCTTCCCTCGAAGCATTGAAGTAGGCTCGTGTGCAGATTCTGGTCATTTCACTGTGGTTTTGGTGTGTGGGGAAGGTGCATTGATAGCCTTTGTTCCTTCGTGTCATTCTCAACGTTTCCCTGACTGTTGCAGTTCTAGGCTGACGTACTTGCTGGCATGCTACCTTTGACTCACATTACTTCCTTTCTGGTGGCGAGGAAGTGCAAGATAAAGCTTTGCAAGCTTTTAAAGTACTGTTTTTAGAGAGGTACTAAACCAATGTCTTGTCTAAGTGCTTAACAGCTCATATGCTCTATTTGGTAGGGGTGTTTAACTTTCATTAATGGGTGCTGTGATTCTCCTCTCTATTGCACACACATCATTCCAAGGGCCATGTCTAGCTGGCTTTCTCATCCTGCATTATTTTAGGGCTGAGCCCTGTTGTGTGTGGGCATCTTGACGGGATAGCCAACCAACCTCCAGGCTTTTATTATTTAATTGGCATTAATTTAGCACCGGCCACTGTGATACCTGGGTGAGGTTTCAGAGGGTAGAGAAAGGGGAATGGCATCAAAGCAGTACTCACCTGCTGAAAGTGTAACGTTAAGAGTACTTAAATAAAATGGTCTGTACTGCTGGGCCAGCACATTGTAAGGGAAATTTTAGTCCTCTCTCCCATGGCAAATCCAGCATATCAGTAGCCATAGGGATATAGTCATATGCAGAGTGTATGGAATCAAGGTACCATAGGGACAGGATGCATTACAGACAGACAGAAAATGATGGACTTTTAAAAGCTGGTCTCCCTTTCAGCAGCCACATAGTGCAGATACAAATAATTGCAGGTGCAATTAATGCCACTTGATCATCTCAGTACCTGATTTGTGGGCTCAGTCGGATACTTGAAGGTTCACATATAGGTAACTGTGCCCTCGTTTATTTGCACCAGTAATTTTGCAAGCACAAGAAATGGAGATTGGATTGAGACTGGTCTTAGAATCAGGCCCAAGATGCATAAGTCAGTGCAGTCCATCCCATCGCCTCTGCTGTGCACCTAAGTTGGCTGGGAGGAGCGATCCAATTTCTGCTTCATAAAGTGACAAATGTATTGTCCCGTCTCACTGGCTCCTGCATGTCTGCAGTGCCATGCTTTGCGTAGCCATCTGTATGCAGTTAACTGAGGGCTTGTCTTCATGGATAGCGCTACAGTGGTGCAGCTGCACTGGTGCAGCTTAGTAGGGGCTTCGCCTCGCAATAATGTCACAAATATGCATGTGCGTGTCTGATGGACTTTGGCGTGTCCTAGCACCTAGCCCTTCGTTGCGTCCTAGCACCTGCTGCCACTGGGGACTCCTGCTGGTGATCCGCAGCAAACAGGGCCAGATCCAAAGCCCATTGAAGTCAATGAAGGACTTGCCATTGATTTCAGTGGGCTTTGCCTCAGAGGGAGAAATACAACCTACTTCGGGGGCTATTTTTGCTTATCCCCTCAGATGCAGAGTATAGCGTTGTCTGCACATGCTCCCTGCTGTCTGCTCCCGCTTTTCAAGCCCCAGAAAGAAATAGGGGGTGTTGCTGAGCTCAGGGGGATGAGCCTGGGATGGGTTTTTTGAAGCTGATGGACTGCAGAAGGGAAGGGAAGGGAAGAGAAGGTGTCTGAGCCCGTGTGTGGTGAGTGGGTAAAAGTTCCGAGCTAAGGGAGGCAATTCTGAGCTGTGGAAAGCCACATGGGAAAGGGGTGGGTTCTCGGCCTGGGGGAGAGGGCGGATGGTGGGGGCTGAAGAGAGCTGAGGGGGGTTGGGACGCTCTGAGCTGGGAGTGAGCCTGGAGTATTGGAGCAAGGGGGAATGGAGTCACTTGGGGGTTGAGAGTGGTGCAGATGGCAAAGTATGAGCTAGATGGGGCGGGGGGAGGAGAGTGAGGACTAGGAGAGAAGAGTGAAGGGGTCCCAGAGAGATAAATGCTGCTTTCTTGCACCCTGCCCTTTACTATCAAGTGTCCCAGTTTTTCCTCCTGAAAGGGGAAACGGGGAAAAGATGCTTCTTTCTCCCCCCTCCCACCACTGCAAAGCACTGCGCTGTGTGACACCCCGGCCCAGTGTCTCCAGTTCTCATTTTGGAAATACGATGCACCTGCAGGGAGGGGGGCGAGGGTGCAGATACCTACCTGCAGCCCTACCAGCTGCCTTGCCACACAGTGTTCTCACCTCCCCTTTCATACCCAGGGGAAAGGGACTGTAACTTCGACCCTGCCCGGACCATCAATGGCTTCTTCCCAAACAGCATCTTGCTGGCCCAGTGATTTATACTGGATAGGATGAGGAAAGTACATTGTTTCTGAAGGGAGTCCTCTACCTTGAGTAAGGTATAGCTAGGTCCCCTCTTATACAGAGTGCAGAGTCTGTGGAGAGACTGTCTTAGTTATTTGTCTCACCAACGCCTTGCCAATGCCTTGATTGGGGGCTCTTTGCACTGCTGGAGTACATGTAGCAATATATCGTGTGGCTGCAAACACACAGACAAAATGGTCATGACATTGGCTAACCACAAGCTTTTAGCAGGAGGAATCGAGTTCATACCTGCAGCTCAATATACACTGGTGTAGCTTGGTGAGTTAGAGGATTGTAAGGTATAGCTCTTAGTCTTGGGGCTGCATGCAGCAGTTTATTTATGCAGGGTCACTGGCGTATCAGACAATGGCTTGTGATTGCTGTGTTGTCATTGAGCACTGAGCTGAGATACTAGTTGGTTAAACGCAGCTTTTAGCAAAGGCTGGGCCATTCACACTGGTAGTTACTGTAGGGTCACTGGTGAGTGCTGGTTCAGTGAAATGGCAACAACTCTGTGAAAGGACCTGCTTGCATCATTAATCCATCATATTACTTAATTGTGAGTTAGAATCCAAGATGACATATTATCTGTTATTTCTGCCATTGCAAATCTCTAATGGAAGGTAATTAATAATCCAGATGGCTGATCACACATTTGTTTTCTCATGCACTCTAACTGTTCTGAGATGATCAGCCTTTAGTGTGCATTCAGGTAAAATGCCCTTTCTATAGAGCATATGCTTTAGGTGAAATATATAATAATTACAGGTCAGCGAATGTTGGAACTATGCCATTTGGTTATTTATGCATAATTTGGGAATAGTTTCAAATTAATAAGTCACATTTAAATAGGTTTGATATGACTCGCATGTAATATTAACCAGCACAACGAAACAATCCGCTTTCCTTGACTCAAACTTATGATCTTAAGCTGAAATTTGTATTTGGCATCAGTTTTTGTGAATGTCTTGCTTTTTTAAGTTTGTGAAGGACTGAGCCTCTGCAGGTGATATAATTATGCAAGTACTTGCCATGACTCCATAATAAGGATTGCATTTTGAACTGGGCTTAACATAAGGCATCCATCGCTATAGTTCTGTCTGTGTCGGTGGCCGTTCAGTGGGAAATTTCCCTAATGTTAACTTTTATGCATCTTGAATTTTCTCTGTAGTTTTTCTTCTGATTCTTTTAATACATTTTTAACTGGAAGTGTTTGAAATTGGTCTGTAGCTGAAATTTACTGGGGCAACGTGTACCTTTAAAACAATGGTGTGGTGCTCATTGACTTATTACTTTAGGGAAGTGCTTTGCTCATCGTTTGCCTAGTGGGGGGTTGTTTATGACAGCACTGCACGCTGGTTTATTATTATAGGGTTGCTGATGAGTACCCGGGCTGCTGCTGCTATTTTTTCATAGGATAAAATAGCGCAGGGTATAGCGGTCCAGGCTGGTGATCCAGGCTTATTCCTGATCCTGGCCATTGGCCCAAATTCCCTATGCTGACAGAGGATGGGAGCCTGGAGAGACCTCCTAAGAGCACGCTGTGTGGGAGTGATGGCAGGCAGTCCAGAAAATTGTATCCAGATCTCCTTGTCTGAGTGAAAGGCACCCAAGCCCAGGGCCTGGCGGCTGCAGTGACCTGGGGCTAGGGAAGAATGGAAATCTCAGATGAAGCTGGAAACAGGAGAGCACTAAAGTGTTTGCTGTTTATGCCCTAAATCCACATTTAAAAACTGCCATAGCCTTTGTAACCAAATGATTTGGGTGCAGTGCTGCTACAGCTGGCGTCAATGGGATGTAACCCCAGGTGGTGCCGGCAGCAACAAGGCCCAGGTTCTAGATCTAGAGGTTCCTCTTAACAATACAAAACAGAACCAACTCGAGCCCCCACCCACTCTCAAGGGCTGAGTCCATGTATAATAAAAGAAAACTTGTATTAAAAGGGAACGGGAACTCAGCATTAATTTGGGAAAACACTGCAACAGTGACACAAAAGTACGTAAACCATAAGTAACCCCCCCCCCATACGTTGGGCAGTGTCCTTTGCCTCAGTTTCCCATCCTGTGGTGCGAAAGTCCCTTTAACATGGAGCTCCCTTTCCCTCCGCTGCATCCCACTCCCAGCTGGCTGTCCACGGTCAGCAAAGACCCAGAGTTCAGAGATGCGTTCACGTGGCTTCACCTCCCACCCCTGAAAGGAGGTGGGGGCTTCAAGCAATGGCTCCAGTGCTGCTGTTGCTTGAAACTTGTCACCGCATCTGCAGCTGGCTCACTGCTGCTGCTGCTATCTCTGCTTCCACCTCTGCCAGAGCCGTAGCACTCTGCTGCTGCTGGCCGCCTGCTGCCGCTGTTATCTCTGCCACCACCTGCCACCTCTGTCCCTGTTATCTTTGCTGCCGCTCCGATCTGCCACTGTTCTCGCTGCTGCTGCTTGCCGCTCCCTGTCTGCCACTTCTGTGTTGCCGCCTTCTGAGGTTCCACCACTCACCACGCAGCCTCTGAGTTCTCTCACTGCAAAACTGTCTCCACACCAGGACTAAGGTTTAGTCGCTAGACCTGCTCCTCCGTGATTTCAGCTCTAGTAATCACTGAACAGAAACAAGGATCTCTCGGAGTCTGGGCAGCTCCGTCTTTAAATGCTGGAGGAGGGTGTCAAATGGTATCTAGGACTCTTTAAACAGAGTCCACATCACCAGCTAGGAACACCTGTCCCCACCCACTCTGATTTTTCACTGGCATTTGGCGTCCATATGCCTTGCTTAACAAATGAGGTTCCCTTCAGGGCGACCCCTTTAATCAGGGCATGCTAAGTACAGTTCTGCTCCCCTTTACTCATACCCACAGGGTAACATTTCTTGACCCCCTGCATTCAATAATAAAGTGAGTTTTAACTCAAAACAGCTAAAGTGGTTCACTTTGGCAAAGCAACTGTGTGTAACCCTCCGCAGCCCGAACACAGCACAGCTACTTCTTAGCAATAGCCTCCAGGCGAGAAGGTACAGGAGGTAATCAGGGTTCATACAAAGGCAATTGAATTCCCAAAGCTATAGTCTACATTCAGTTTATGTATAAGCGTCTCTATGGACCCCTTCTCCATAGCACCTGAACACTTCAAAAACATTTGTAAGCCACCCCCATGGTAGGAAAGATTATTTTACAGCTGGGAAACAAGAAGCTCAGAGAGATTGTGATTAACCCAAGGATACACGGGAAGTATGTGGCAGAGCTTTGAATCCAACTCAGATCTCCCGAGTTCCAAGCCAGACCATAGAATGATCCTTTCTCTCTTAAAGAACTACTCTTATCAGAATGGCTAACCACTCTGTAGCGGGATCAAGGTTAGACAGCAAGGGAAGGCTGGTTTTATGCAGTGCCAAGTGAACAGAGGAGATCTGGAAAGTTTGGATCAAGTCAGATAAACACTCAAAAAGTAGAATGCTTCCCCAGAAGGTCTAAACCTTTAGGGTTAGCAAAACTAGACTGAAGTTCTTGTGAGGAAAGACTGACAGAGTTTCCTGATACTTCCGAATTCTGGTTCCATTGGAAACCTAGAACAAAACCAAACCAAACCCAGTAAAATGTTAATCAAATGTCCTCGAAGTGCAGAAATGTTCAGATTAAGATCAGAAACAGAAATGTCTAAATACCATGAGAGATGGCCTCTCCTTTTGAAGCAGAGACATGAAATGTAGAGTATGTGCTGTAGGCTATGTGCTGGTAACTATGAGTTATGTTTGTTTTCTGTGTCTTGCACCTTTAAATGGAAGGAAATTTGCTGCCTGCTGTGTTCTTAAGCAGTTCAGGCTGGATCATACTAAAGTGAAGAACACATTCTGCTTTCTCTAGTCTGGAGACTTCACCTTCATTTTTTCTTTGTTTTTCCTCAGTCCAAAATAGAACTCAGCTAGACTAAAAATACATGTTTTGTCTTTTTTTTTATATAGGAAACCCAATGGAAAATAGCAGACAGCTGATGCAAAACCTGTCCTCACAAGGGTCCCCATATTGTGAATTCCAAGCATTCAAACATCATGACTTAGGCCTCCAAAATCACAGGATTGACTTAAACATCATGAGAGTTTTAAAAATAATAAATGTTGGGTTCTTATTTGCCTTTTGGATTCTGAGCCTTTGGGGGTTCATGCTTTCACACTTTTCTCCACAACCACAAGGACCAAAAACTTACCTTTTTTGGTTTTTGAATGACAGCTGAGAGTCTCACATGATCACCTGACTCCAGGAGCTGGTGCTTTAAGAAAAACATCCAATATTGCAAGCCTTGCAAAAGCACCATGAGATTGACAACAGTGAGGTCCCAATCTGGTATGGAGACTTTGCCAGTCTGAATTTGTTGACCTGCAAGAAACACTTTAATGATGGGAATAGGGTAGGATGAGGAGAAACTTAGAACTTTAGCTAGCATGAGCAGAGGCTTTAATATGAACATTTGCCCTGTTTGATTTTGAAGGTGTATTTGGGTTTGAACAGTGATGATCACATCATTAGGATTTCTCTCCCAGCAGAGCGCCAGTGCAATTGTTTGTTCTAGAATTTTAGCCCTGTTTCTATTCCAAGCATGAACCCAGGGTCTTTAAAGCACCACCCCCCGCAATCAGTGTGATCTATATAGCTAAAACAGGCCCCAGAGAACACTTTGAAAGCCTACCCCATCATGTTAGAGTTATTCAGAAGCAGGATGCGGTGGTTTATTTTTCAGTGTAACACATTACTCTGCTTGTGTATGTGCAACATTGCTCCCTCCAGTCTTACACAGAGGGATGCACTGTTCACATTGCTGGAGGAATAGCCCCGCTGGGAAGAACCATGCTATGTGACTGGCTATCAATTGTCCCTGCAGACTTCGTTCAGGGGCAGTTTTTCTTACCCCATTTTCAGGTGCTGGGAAGCAGGCTCTGTGTATCTGAGTTCTGCATCTTCTGCTCGAGCTCCAATCCAGTGCATCAGGCACCCAGGCAGAGGGAACAAAGGGCGTCAACCCAATGTTCCAGTTCTGTCCATTTGGCAGAAATCCTGCAAAATGCCCTTGGCCAAGGAAATTTCTCTCAGCCAGGAACCCTACACAGCCCGAAAAGTGGGTGTTGCGGGGTGGGAAACAGAGCATGGCCACGTTTACCAGGAGATGGAATGATTCAAGTCCATCTTTTCAGCAGCCTCCACTTTTCAGCTGTTTCGCGTGCCGCGGCCGCTCGGGATCTCCCCCTCCCTCCCGGGTTTGAGAGCCTGGGAGGGAGGGGGATCAGCGGCATGCGAGCGGCAGCAGCGGAGGTGAGTTAGGGCGGCCGGGGCACATTTTTAGGGGCGGCATGGCCCACGCCAGAATGCTGCCCCTAAAAATGTGCCGCCCCAAGCACCAGCTTGTTTTGCTGGTGCCTAGAGCCGGCCCTGTATCTAGCATCTCTCTACACTAGCATTTGGCTCCTCTTTGCTAATTACTGCCCAGTTATGTCTTGGACTTACACTACTTCCTAACATGGGGCTTGCTGATGGATTCTGCCAGGTAAATGCCACATTTGCCCTTTGCAATAACCATTGCATTTGTCCCTGGCATTGCCGCTGCCGGACTCATTATTGCGATGGAAGTGTGCGACGATTCTGCATCCATACTCCCCCGATCCACCTTGCATGCACTAGAACATAAAAAACAGGAACTGACAGACGTATTCACCGTGTTTCCTTTCTGCTCCATCACACAAGACATTAAACGGACTATCCGCTCTATTGTCATGGGGACAGGTACAAAGCATTAGTAGTCAGTGGATGGTTTCCTTATATAACAAAAGAACAAAGGTGTTGTTTTGAGGGGGAGAGGGAGTGCTTTTGTTTTCACTTCACTTTCTAGACTGCCAAGCTCTACAGGTGCCTCAGTCATCCCGAAGTGCACCAATAACTACGGCCTCACCAGGCAATGCTAGGGATATCTGCAATATTGGGGCGGGGACAGCGGTGAGAGGATGTGGTTGGTAGGATGATTAGAATAGTCAAGACACCTGGATTCTATTCCTGGATTGGCCAGGATCACCAGGCATGTGGTCTTTGCTTCGGTATCCTCATATGTAAAGTGGTTATAATAATACTGGGCTAAATTGTGTCTTTAGGCAAGAGGCGGTGTGCAGGGTGCATCCTTCCAGACACAGCCCTGGGAGGTGTTGTGCCTCTGAGACACTGCACCAAGGAACAATGCCCTGACCCAGTGCTGTCAGGGACTAGGCGGGTGCATTGTAATTTACTCAACGTCTGGGTAGCCCACACGGGGGAAAAGAGGTGTTCTTACTCCTCTGTATGTCTCTATGCAGGCAGACACAGACAATATAACAGGCAGTCGAGCTACTGCGCTTGCCTCATAATAATAATAATTCCTAGCTGTTATAATACCTAGCTTTCGATCACAAAGCTCAGGTGACTGCCATTATCCCCTTTTTACAGATGGGGAAACAGAAGCACAGAGATGAAGCGACTTGCCCAAGGTCACCCATTAGGCCTTTTCCAGTGAGTCATGGTCCAGTGCCTTATCTATTAGACCATAGTGCCTCCCTCAGAGTGAGACGGTTAATTTTATTCATGTTTGCAAAGTGCTTTATGACTCGCGGATACAGCTCACTATGGGCTCAATCCTGCTCTCGCTGAAATCAATGGGAGTGTTTCCATTGATTTCAACGGGCACAGGATCAAGTTGTATATAAGTGGAAAGTATTACTAGCATTTGTTAAAAAGTTGGGCCTGTCAATATTGCTTTAGTCTCACAATTTATTTAAGTGTGTAAAAAACCCTTATAATACACAGAATTCTTTAATTGTTTTAAAACAGTGACTAAAACTGGGATTACATATTTATTTATTTATTTATTTTATTGTAAACATTCCTTTCCAGCAATCTGAACTACCCAACATTTGTCTGTTTGTCTCTCCGGGCGTTTGGGTCACTATCATCACTTAGGTATCCTAGTGCCTGAGAATTAGAAATTCAAAGTGACTCGAAACAAAAATTAAAATGACCAGTCAGTTGTCACAGCCCAGATTAAATGCAAAAAGTAACTGTACTGCATAAATGGGGGAAAGTGAGGCTTTCTATTGCATATTTCAGTTCTCTTATCTACCATGTGGATCTCTGTGTTGTGGTTCACTTCCCAACAGCACGATTCTCTTGTGTTCCTGTGATCTCTTATCCTGGAGGAAGATCTCTACTGCCTACTCTGTGGTTGAGACATTTGGCATGTATAGCAGGAAGGATAATTTTCCCCTTATTGTTGAAAAGAACATTTTTATTCTTTTGTGTTTACTATATCATTAGACGTGCTCACAAAGAGGTGGGTATTCTCCAAAATCTCCAGTTCCTTGACCTTTAAAGCTCACTGTAGGAAGACAAAACACTGGAGCTGTGATAAAAGAGGTGTTGTTTAGCACAATGAAATCATCAGTTAGAAAAACAGAAAAAAATCTAGAAAAAAAGGTTGTGGCATTTTTTTCCCTTTGGCAATTTAAAGGGACAGTCAATTTAAAAATCATATATTGGAAACAAAATTCCTTACCCATAAATATTTAGGTTATTAAAACAGAAAGAATAGTATAAAATTAAATTTTCTCTTCACTCTTTATGCTTTTTATTTACTTTGTGCCTTTTTCTCAGCTTGGACAATGAGTATTCATGAAGTCAGTTTCATATTTATTTATAGGTAGATTTACTTTCAGGTTCTCAGTAATGCAATTTTTTTTTTTTTTTTGATGCAATGGAAAGGAAAATGTATTTATTTGAAAACAACTTTCTGTTAGGTTCTCATGATAAAAAAATTCTTTCTGTTGAGTTTGGGTTTTACAAAATGTTTGTACATATGCTAAATGTTGGGCATTATTGGAGTTGATCAGTAGAGTGGGGCTATTTTTTTTTTTTTTCTATTTCTTCTTTTGTCAAAAAATGCACTTTAGAGGGCCTTTGACAAATAGTTTGGGTTTGGAATTTTTTTTTTTTTTTTGAAAGAGTCAAATGTTTCACTTTGATCATTTTAAAACATTTTATGTCATCTTTTCAAAATTTAAAATTTGACCAATTTAAAAAAAACAACAGAAAAGGATGAAAAACATCAGAAACAGCCAAACTGGAAATAAAGAAGTGTTTTGAGTCGACTCAAAATGTTTTGGTTGATTCTTTTAACTCATCAATTTGATGAAAAAATGTTTTTCAATTCAAATAGATCCAGTTTTATTTTATTTTATGGGTTGTTCTATTCTATTAATTTAGATGAAATATATGGACCAAAGTATCAGAGGGGTAGCCGTGTTAGTCTGGATCTGTAAAAAGCACCAAGAGTCCTGTGGCACCTTAAAGACTAACAGATGTATTGGAGCATAAGCGTTCGTGGGTGAATGCCCACATGCATCTGATGAAGTGGGTATTCACCCACGAAAGCTTATGCTCCAATACATCTGTTAGTCTTTAAGGTGCCACAGGACTCTTTGTTGCTTATATGGACCAAAGGTGTTAAAATAACCCAGTCAGTGTCCAGCATTAAATAGTGTTACACAAGATACAGGGTTTGGTATATAGAGACCTCAGCCTGCTTAGTGCCATGCCAAACACACCATTCAACATCCTTTTAACCAGTTATTAAAGATACAGACAAGGAAAAACAGTTAAAGCATTTGAGACGTTAAAATATTAAGTAAGGCTTTAATTTTATCAACATCCCTTCTTCCTTTTACTGGAGAGAGTTTTAGAAGGGGAAAAAAACCCTTGTTGGACAGTCCCTTAGATGTATCAAAGATGGTAATAACTGGCCTATTGGGGGAAAAAAGAAGAAGCAAGTTAAGATGGACTGGAGCTGTTGTTTTTGCTGCTATTGTTAAAGTCCAATCCTGTTTCATCTCTGGTGGTGTTTGGGGTCAGCTGGAGCAGGTAGGTGTGACGGTGTCATCTGCATCCCTCTCTCTTTAGATTGGTCTGGTTAGGACATCCCTGAGGATTAGGGAAACGAAGGTTCAGGGTCCCAGGAAATGGGAGTTAAAGGGTGGCAACCATGATGGTGAACCTTGCTGTAGTAGTCTCTGTCTGTTCTTTCTTTCTCCGTCTGTTCTTCCTTTTAATCTGTTTTTCTATATTCTCCCCCCAAATCTCTTTCTTTAAGGACCCGCAATGGGAGTGGTGGCCAGAATAGCGCATTGCATCGTTATTTTGTCCACTAATTACGCCTAATATCTGACACACCAATTTTGGTTCATTAATTTCTGGTTCCACATCTTTTGTTTTTGTTTATGTTTTTGTTTAATTAAGCATGATTTCAACATAGTCTTTGAATTATATCAACCTGGCCTTTTTTGTTTGGCGTAATTTAGTCTCTCTATCTGGTTCTTTTGTACCTGTTTATAACATTCATTATGGAAATCAACTTGACTTGCTTTTTATTGACATTTGTTATAGGTTATTGTAACATTTTATGAACCTTTATAGACTTTTTACAATTAAGCTCTCAACTAAGGTAAATTTGTAGATCTCTGAACCAAAAAAATCCATTATTCACTCAGCTCTAATTAATAGTGCCTTTTACCCAGTTTCTAGTTTACGGCAAATGTAACAAATGGAGGGTTTTTATTAACAATTAGATTCATATACTTGCAAACACACTGAGGTTTTCCTAAGACATAAGAATTAGCTATCAACCAGATATACTTTTTATTTTGGGAGATCACTGCATATTATGTTTATTTGGTGATGAGAGGGAAGTTTACTGCTTTGAGAACATAGCAACCCTTATTTGTTGTTTTTTTGCAAGCGATGGAACTTTAGAATGTTCACTGGCCAATCCAAACCCTTTGAGAATGTTCACCAGCCAATCCAAACTCACCCTCATTCCACAAATACTTTTCAGAAATTCTGTTCATCCCAGGAATTGGCTATGGACCCTGGTGTAATTAACGCAACAGAATCCCTTGATGTTAAGGTAGGGCATTCTGACGGACTGAGGCAGGTTTTTTATGAGAAACATAAGGATCAGAAGAAACTGCAATTGGAATGAAAATCAGTATTCATTCAGACATCATATATTATAACGTTTACTTAAACCTCAATGTCCCATCAGGGTTTAGACTGAAATGAAGTTCAGATACATTCAGATTTCTGAACCAGACATACTTTGCCCTTTTCAAATCAGTCTCCTGTGGTGAAAGCAAACAGCTTATTTCTCCTTCAAAAGATTTATTCCTTTCACAGCAGATCCCAAATGGTGTTATATGAGACACAGGAGCTTTAATGATATATGCTTGAAACAGGTCTTTGTTCAAAGTGGATTGATTCTATGTATGGGTTTATTTTGGTTCAGTGACCTTTACAATGTTGATTAGACCCCATCTTCTTCATTTTATTAAATTATTATTATTTTATGTTTGGGATCAAAATTGACCTGAGGCAAAGTTATTTAGTGAGGGAATTCAGCCCTGTGCTGCAGCCATTTTGAGCCAGCCATGCTGGTGCAAAAAAATGGCTTCAAAGGGGCTTTAAGATGCTGCAGGGAACAACACCCTGGTGCAGGAGGCCTTCCTGCTAGATGCAGGGCTGGCCACAGTGTCTCAAGCTGGAGCCAGACATAGTGGATGTTCTGGAGGCAGGAGGAAGTGTGGCTGGGGAGCATTCCTAGCTATTTACCCTGCAACCACATATAGCCCATATTGGCTATGGCAATCTCAGTGCAACGTAGGGAAGCCCTAATCCTTGCCCTAACCAGCTGAACTGTTCCCCATCCAGTGGCAGCCTCAGGATAGGGAAGGCATATGCTGTTCCCTGTGCTGGGCTCTGCACTGGTGCAGGGATGAATTTAGATCTATCTATTGTAATTGGAACCTTTGCAGTTAATAATCAGCACCTTGAATATCATTAGCATCTGGAATGGCATCCCATTCAGAGCATGGGGCAGAAGTAGAATATGCTCCCCTCTAGCTTTCTCTTCTCAGAAGGAGAGTAACAGCTTTCTGCACTACCTGCAGATTTCAAGGGGCCTTCTAGATCAGACCCAGCCCCCAGGCAGTGTGCACTGCAAGAGTCTAGCCTAGAGGGAATGCAGGCATGGATGACTAGGCTGGGTCCCACATCTAAGAGGACAAGCTGCGTTGAAAGCTAAAAGTTGCTACCCTATTTTTCTTCTCTAATATTCCTCTCTATAATTTCCCATTGTTACCATGTCTATTTTTATTAATTGGGCTCCTGATGTTTTTACTAATAAATGTGTTGTCATTCCCTCTTCTTCCTCACAGCTATGGGTGAACCAAGAAGACGGAGTAGAGGAAGGAACCAGCGAAGTACAGAATGGCCATTTGGATCCAAGCGCCGACTGCCTCTGTCTCAGCAGAACCCTTCAGAACCGGGACCAGATGAGAGCCAACGTAATCAATGAAATCATGAGCACAGAGCGGCACTATATCAAGCACCTCAAGGACATTTGTGAGGTATGTGGGGGCTGTGGGGAGTCTTCAGTTGCTAGAACAAAGAAGAATAGTGTGTGACCAGGATCCAGACATCTAGACTGTACGTGAGTGGTGGGGAAAGAGAGAGAGAATCTCCAGGCTTTATCAAGAGACTTGTGTTTTATTTTTAAGTGCAAGGAAAGGTCATTAAGGGACAGGACTGGCCAAGCCATTGTATGAAGCATAACATCAGCTTCTAAAGCAATACACCCCTTCCAATCATCAACAAAAAGAAAATGAGGGCCAGCCACACTTTTTCATTATTTCACCCAGGTTTGGGGCCTGACCACAAAATGCTTATTCCTAACAATCACCAGTGACTCAAAGACCTGGAAAAAAACATGGGAAATTCCAACATTAAACAATTGTTTAAGGTTGTTGTACAGTTTGTTGTTGTTATTGTCCTTTTTGATAATTGAATTTATTTTATTTGGTATCCATAAAAGAAGAAATTGTATGAACTGTGGCTGGGAACTGCAATAGACAGGGGCTTTGAAATTCACCCATCCTCCCACAAACAGCTTTGCCAGTGCACCACAATCCGGTGCCTTCAACACGCCCCTGCTATTTCAGTCATGGACTCCCCACACATTTCTGCCAATGCAACACAATCCACACCTGCTATCCCAGTCCTAGGCTCCCCACGAAGCTCTGTCACTGCACCCTAATCCTGACTCAAAGCCCCCACTGCTATTCCAGTGCTGCATGCTCACACAGCTCTGTCTAAGCACCCTCTAGGCCTGCCTCACCCCTCTTGTGAATTTACTTTCATCCTGACTTGGATTGTCTCATTCTGTTCTAGTCTTTAGCCTCTCTCCCCACTCCCCCGCCAGGCTGATAGATATTTGTACCAAGTCATCCTGTGTTTGTAGTTGTGTACAAAACTAGAGTGAGGGCTCCAAAGTCTTTTCACCTGCTGACCTAAGCCTGGTTGAACCTGGCTTTCTACAATCGAAAATTCAGTCCTGCACTATTCCAGCTAGCCTTATCTACTGGAAGGGGATGGCTCATATCCAAATAACCAGGCTTACAATACTTAGGATGCCTGAAACCAAAGACTGGATCCTGAGAAGGTTCTGCTCCTTCTGAGGTAGATTGAGTTCCAAGCACTTTCATGTGTAGAAATCATCCAGTTGAAACCTTCAGAACCAAGATCCTGTCTGCTCTCCATGGACATTAAAGGTCCTATGACACTTCTTTGTAAAAGTAGGTGGATTGTCACTTTCATTGATCATACTTTCCTCTCCTCCCACGGCTATCCAGCTTGCAATGCAATGCCTCTCTCTCTCTCTCTGGGGGTGGCTACGTGTGTGTGTGTGTGTGTGTGAGAGAGAGAGAGAGAGAGAGAGAGAGAGAGAGAGATCTATGAGTAAAGATTGAAATGTGAACTCTAAGTAACAGATTTAGTTGAAAATTGCATTCAAATTAATTAAAAATGGGACTATTAAGACAGTGTTCTGACTTTTTTTCATACCAATTCTACTAACAAATGGCCAGATTTTTGTCCTTCAGACATTCCATATAATTAAAATTCAGTGCCAGCTACCTTTGAATGTACATGTGAAGAAATTAGGTTGTAATTAAAGCAAATTTAGTATCAGTTGCTTTCGCCTATCTTTTCTATTATGTTCACAACTTTCCTTTACTCAAAATGGCTGCCATTTCCTCTAATTTACAATGGGATTGAAACTCCACAAGGGGATTGGAGTGACTTGTGCCCTCGCTACATTTTCTCACTGTGTGAATTAAATCAATGTAGTTGTTTAATTATATTATGTACAATCTAAAGGATACCCCAGGTGGATTGTTATCAAGGTTTGAAGCCAGGACCTTGAGATCCTCAGCCAAGATCTCCTTCATGATACTACAGTAACTGTTATCTTCAGTGTGGGGGAGAACTACACACAAGTCATTAATCTCCTTCACTATATAGCACAACACCTTAATTACAGCCTCAGCAACATTAGCAAATATTCAGATTGACACATGTACACAAGTTAAGTGTGCAGTGTGTCATGTTATAACACGTGAGGTTATAATTACAATTTTGTGTTATATACTGCAAGAGAAGTTAATGTGTTGTGTGTACCATGCTTTCCTATAAGTAAGAGGCAGAAGTAAGTTCCTTGTGATGAAATGGAGTCTGTTATTGTCAGAAGAAACATGCTGTGGTGAACATTAGACTATGGTTAAGAGGCATTTCCCTTGGCATTTCCTTCTATTTAGAGTTTATGTTGCGGGGGTTTAAGGGATGGATGTTTATATATAGGGCCAGATCCTCGGGTGATGTAAATTGGTGTAGCTCCATTGACTTCAGGGGAACTTTGTTGAGGATCTAGCCCATAGCTTCTAAAGTGTATTGGGATCTGTCAGAATAAATGGTACATAGAAGTATATTGTTACCATGAACTTTGTTAGGTCAATAGAGTCTGATAAACAGTCTACAAATCTGGCTAAAATTAGAAATCAGATTCCTACTATAAGAGAGCTAGAAAGGAAATGGTTTTCTTGTTCTGCAAAAGTTTTTGAGATTTCAAAAAATTTGAAAAAGCAAAATCTCAAAAATTTTTACAAACTGAAAATCTGTTCTTTTAATAAAAAGTTGGAATCTAAACATTTCATCTCAATAATTTTGAAACATTTCCTTTAGCTTTCAATCATTTTTATTCATTCTTAATTTTTACTATAATCAGCTTATATTTCAAAATGAAAAGTCATTTCAGACTGGAAAACCAGAATTTCTCATTTTGAATATGTTGAAATGAAAAGTTTTGACAACTTCAAAACCTTTTTTCAAAATGTTTTTGAGTCAAGAAATTTGTCAGAACTGACCCTTTCCTGGGAAAAGTTTGGGTTTAGATTAATCGGCATTTTCAGAGAAAATTTTTGGTGAAAAATTCCTGATCACCTCTACTCTCTAAGCCAGATGTATCAATTTTTCTAATGTTTTCAGACAAATATTCATTGCCTTTGAGTGAAAGGAATAGCCTCTTTCTTTTTACAGCTCCTTCACTCTCTCGTCACCCGTCCTCCTCCTTTCAGAGCTTCATCCTCTCCTTAGTCTTAAAGACCTATAATCAAAGTCCTTTGCTTTGAGTTAATGCCACTGACATTTTAAAATTTATCAGTCCTGTGCCCAGCCTCTGGAGAATCAATACTGAAAAGTCCCTAATGACTTTATCGCAGAGAACTTCCTCCTCCTTTGCGTTAAACTGGTCCTGTTTCTGCTGATAAGGCAAAAATCCATCCAAAGCAGAAGGGAGATTTTTCATGCTTTTTCAAGTGTGGAAGAACCTTGGGATTTCAATTTGGGAGCAAGTCAGTTTAATTCAACTATGTCGTTTCGATCAAAGGTGTTTGACCTGAAGAAGCAGCAGCTTTACTGTGTATTGTTTCTTAGCCTCCGCTGGCATTTTTCAGTTTAACAAAAGAAAATCTGAATTTGCCACTTGCCTGCCATGTCACTGGGCTTTCTGGGGCCAGATCCTCGGCTGATGTATATGGGCATAGCTCCATTGACTTCAGTGAAGCCACATTGATTTACATAAGCTGAGGATCTGGCCCATTGTGTCAGGAGATGTGTATCTCTATGACTCTTATCTTGCTGTGAATGATACCGAATATAATTGTAGGATAAATCTTACTAGAAGGTGGAGTACCAATAAAGGGTTCAGATGCCTTTTTAAACTAGAGAAGACAGGAATGAGCATTCTCATTTGCAAATGTGATGGGTCATGCGTTGCTGGAGAGAAGCTCACCTTGCTCAAATGAAGTGTGCAAATCAGAACAATCAGTTTGCTCTGAGAAGGCTTGGAGACAGCTTAATCACTCCAGACTCTATCCAAATAAGTTGACTTGACTGCATGCTTTTGTGCTTAAGTGGAGTGTGGCTAGACTTAGAGATAGCTAGGACAGCTTGATCTCCTGTCAGCACTGCAGGGTGAGCACAGACAGAGGTGTTATCCTATGCAGAGTGAATAGTCTTCTGATAACAAGCTGATGAGGCACAGAAGCGCTGCTGACATAGGTAAACTTTACAAATCCCCCTACTCTTATTTCTAGGAAGGCAGGGACAGGATTGCATTATTATAAATTGAGTCATATGGAAGAAGAAATCTGACAGGCTTATGAAAGTCAGGACTGATTTAGTATAGAGCAGGGGTAGGCAACCTATGGCACGCGTGCTGAAGGCGGCACGCGAGCTGATTTTCAGTGGAACTCACACTGCCCGGATCCTGGCCACTGGTCCAGGGTTCTCTGCATTTTAATTTAATTTTAAATGAAGCTTCTTAACATTTTCAAAACCTTATTTACTTTACATACAATAGTTTAGTTACATATTATAGACTTATAGAAAGAGACCTTCTAAAAACGTCAAAATGTATTACCGGCATGCAAAACCTTACATCAGAGTGAATAAATGAAGACTCGGCACACCACTTCTGAAAGGTTGCCAACCCCAGGTCTCGCTGCTAACATGTAATCACAGAACATCTTCTAAAGTCAATAATAATAATAATTAATAAAGATATCCCATCTCCTAGAACTAGAAGGGACCTTAAAAGGTCATTGAGTCCAGCTCTCTGCCTTCACTAGCAGGACCAAGTACTGATTTTGCCCCAGATCCCCAAGTGGCCCCATCAAGGATTCAACTCACAACCCTGGGTTTAGCAGGCCAATGCTCAAACCACTGAGTTAACCCTCCCGCCCAACAGCTCAAGAAATGTTAGATTGCTGCAGGTCTTGGGTGAGTCAAGGCACTCGACTTGCAGCTTCCTGTCTTAAAACACACCCAATGCCAGTATGTTCTGGAGCTTCACAGGTCTATTATTTCTTATATCCAAAAAACAACATTAAAAGAACATTAAGGTTGCAAAGTCAAGCGCTCAAGAGTTAGGGAATGCCAGTGTTAAAGTTGCCTGTTGCCTCTTTGAACTGAGATTTTTCAAAGACTTGGCCAAATTTGGGTGAATTTTCAGTGGAGCAGCAAAAGGCATATCCTTGCCATAAAGGTCACCACTTTGCTATGTTGCAGGCCTTGCTCCACAGTACGGAGGCACTAGAGCCGTGGTTCTCAATGTATTTATCATTGTGGGCCAGATATGTGGCCCACAATGTGTTATGTGGGCTGCAGGTTGAGAACTACAGCGCCCCCCTCCATTAAAACTCCCCACAGACCCCTACGCTCAGCGCCCCCCTCCCAGAGACTCCTCCACAGAGTGGGGCAGGAGCGAAACCCAGCACATAGGGCCAGGCAGCTGGGACCCGAACTTCGCCCCTTGTGGGGTTGGGCAGCTGGGACCCCGGACCCCGCCCTGCGTGGGCTGGGACCAGATTTTTTTTAGCACGCAGCTGGGCCGCAGCTGTGTGTTAATTGGGCTGTGGGTTGCACTAAAGCTTCTCAACAGAACAGTTGCAAGAATTTTTTAACTATGAGCAAAACAATGTATTTCTGCCCTAGCCTCATTCTCAGAAATGGCTGAACCATTTTTCAGAACTTCATAAACAAATGTAGCTTAAGGTAGTCATCTTGCATAGAGAATTTCAGCCCAAACAGTTAGAGTTTGGCAAAGTAATAAGCAACTAAAAATAGGTCTTATAGTGGGAACTGTCAGACAACCTTAACCATATGCTGCACTCTAGCTCCACCTAGAATAGAAGACCTTAGACGGACATGGACTTTTGCAGACATATAAAAAGATATAGTCCCTACCCCAAAGAGTTCACAGTCTAAAGTTTTGATCCTGAGGTGTGCTGTACACTGGCACTTCCCTTTGAGCTAAAGGGCAGAGATACAGGGAGGAGTCACACTGTGGAGAGTCTTGAGCATGAAGATGAGGAGTTTATACTTAATGCAGAATGACCCTGGGAAGCCAGCAAGGCATTCAAACAGTGGAATAACATGAACAAAGCAGTGGGCAAGGAAGATGATTTTAGCCGCAGCATGTTGTAGGGATTGCAGATGGGAGAGTGAGAGGTAGGAAGGCCAGAGACAAGGAGGTTTCAGTACTTGAACAGAGAGATGATTAGGACATGGCCAGAGTTTTATAAATAGGGTGAAGAATACAGGGCATACTATAAAGAAGAGGTAGAAGGAGAACCAGTGGAGCCTGGACAGAGAAGGAAAGAGAGATCAAAGATAACCCTAGTGTTATGAGTAGGTCAGGGAGAAAAGGCCATGCAAGTTCTTTCACTAACATTTGCCTCTTCTCTGAGCTCACAAAACCTCTATGACACAGGAGCAAGTTTTACCAAGTGTCAGCATGTTGATGGAATTCCACCTGAGAATTGTCTTGGGGCTAAAGTGACTCTGAACATTTCATGGCAAACTTTCTACATTGCTACTCAGAATGTCAAGCTGAGTTTGTTGTTTGAGGTTGATCGTATAAGACCTCCGATGGGGAGAGCCTACCGGGAGGGCTAGTTGCTGCTGTCTTCATGCATTCTTTCAGGGAGGTGGGCCACCTTTTGCTTGCTGTTTCTTCGCCAGCCAGCACCAAATGTTGGTGGCAGTGAGTGGCCTGGGTGCAGTGTGCGGAAGAGGGCTCTTTATCACTCCCCTCCTTCAAAGGACCAAAGAGCTGAGGAGGCAGTGGCCCAGCCTCGGGCCCCTTCTCTTCCTAGAGGACATCAGACTGGAGAGTGATCCATCCCCTGAAAATGTCAAAGAAGAGGGAGTAACCACAGACCATTCCCTGTTAGATTTCATTGGGCAGTGGTGCAGAGAAGGCCCTGTAGGAGTGATGTGAATGAACTGTGTGGACAAAGAGCTGCATTGCCAAGGTGATATGTCCTAATAGTTCCAAGAAACATCTAAATCCTGACCTTATTTACATTCCTCATCCTACCGGATGAAATATTTTGAGAACCGAGCAGTGGGGATGGTCCATGAGGGGAATGAACTGGTTCATTGCTAGGAAGAGGGGAACCAACAAGCGATTTCCTGTCTAGTATCTTCTCAGTTTCATTTCCTTCTTCTGTTTTCTCTCTCCTTCTCTGTGGAAGAAAAAGGGAGATGGGTCACATCCCATGCCTCTTTATATACCAACTCCAGGGCTTAGAAAATTTAGCACTTAATCTCCTGCAAATATTCTCCAACTTTGCTATTCCACAGGGGCAACATCAAAAAATACTTTAAAAGGAGACAGTTTGTCAGCTATTTGTAGGTCTTCATTGAGCAAAGTGTTCTCCAACATCTGCTCATCAGTCAGCTATCCCTAGCCTGAGCAAACCTGATGGAATGAGTGGCAGAAAGATGACATTGTTTTATGCAACAAAAGTAAATTTACTGGAAAAACTCTGCAGCCTTCTAGCTGGTGCTTGCTGTGTATTATATGTAATCAGTGGTCTCTTCCAATTGATTGCTCACGCTGGAAGCTAGCCATCCAAACGTAGAAACCGAATACAAGAGAAAGCCCGGGAACTTTTTTTGAATGCTGCATTTATTTATTTATTTATTTATATTCCCCAGGGTTTGATAGACATCTCTATGGAAATTTGCTGCTTTACTCTCTGAGTAGCATGTGGCTTAGGCAAGCGGTGACATAGCACATGGAATGTGGAGAATATTCAAGGCAGTGGTCACAGTGAATAGCCAACTAGCAATGGCTGAAACCCATTTGTGTGATTCATCCACTGAATGATTTTATAAAAGAGGAATAATAATTCTTTCCTACTTCACAGGTGATTTGCAAGAATCAGTTCATATTGCAAAGTGCTTTGAGATCCTCACGTGGGAGTGAAAATATTATAGCAAAAATTCCCATGATTTCCCATCATTTATTTGCTATACAGCTGCCATACCGTAAAAATTGTTTGGCTGTGAATCAGGATGTTCCACTTCCTCGTGTCATTTCATCCTTAGAATGAGAGGGGGAAACCCAAGGAGATGAGTCATCGAGTTCCAAAGCAGGTCCCTGGAAGAGCTGAAACTCAGATTCATCAACTGTGTAATGTATTCCATGATCAAACCCTAGGCTAAGGGAGGAAGAGAGGATGGTCTCCAAAGGCAGCTATGGTCTGGTCTGATACGATGTTAACTAAACCGGACATTTAGGAAGTTGGCCATTAGCCAGGATGTCTCAAGTCATGTTTATAATTCCATCATCTTTTTAAAGTTGTCATTCCAGGAAACCACTTTGTGAACCCAAAGTGCAGTTTATTACCCCTTTCTAATATTTTTCATTGTTTAACTTCAGCTGTGTGTCACTAGCTAGTGGTTCATCTGCATGACTCAGTTCCCAAATTCAGCTGTTCAACTGGACCTTTCTTTATTTTGTGGGGCAAGGAAACCAAGTACAAGGTTTCAACTTACAGGGTGTCAGTTTTTATTATTTATAATTAGGAGGCCTCAAGTGAGAGTGTGGCCCCACTGTGCCCAGCAAAGTCTAGAATTTAAATAGACAACACAAGCAAATTGTGTGAGGGAAAACAGATGCCGAGAGGCGAAGTGATGTACCCAAGGTCACGCAGCCTGGCAGTAGCAGAGATAGCAATAGAACCCAGGTCTCCTTACACCCCAGGCAGTGCCCGCTGTGCTAGACTGTGCTCCTCCAACCAGTAAAGTTTAGATTTCTTGTGCCTCAGATAAATACTCAGATAAACTGGTGGGCTGGTAAGAAAGAAATGATCTGCAAGTAGGAAGGCAAATAGAGGCTTGTGTGTTCTATCCCTTTCCCATACCTCCTGTCTATCTTGTTTATTTAGATTGTAAACTCTGCAGGACAGGGACTGTCTATTAATCTATGTTTGTACAGTGCCTAGCACAACGGGGCCTGTTCTCAGTTGGTCTCTAGGCACTTCTGTAAAACAAACAACAATTAATAGTAATAATAAGAGGCTGAGGGAGAGGAAAAAAGGATGATCTGGTAGCTGTGACACTAGACTGCGATTTAGGAGAACTGGGTTCCGTTTGCAGCTATTCCACAGACTCACTTTGTGGCCTTGAGAAAGTCACTTAAACTCTCTCCACTCTGTCACATCTGGGGACAATAATTCATCCTCTTTCTCCCAGTCTTCATCTTTCTAGGCTATTTACACTATAATTTTTCCAGGGCAGGGACTGTCTTTTACTCTGTTTGTACAATGCCTAGCACAACGGGACCGCAGTCTCAGTTAGAAGTCTAGGCAGTCCTAGAATACACATAATAAATAATACATTAAATAATAAAAGATTATTTAATAATAAAACAGTAGCCAAGAAAATGGGAGAAACTTCCTCTCTCAATTCCACTGGCATAACCCCCTTGACTTTAATGCACTAGTGTAACTGAGGAGAATCTGGGAGAATAGAAAGGAGGGGAAAGAGAAATGAAAATGTTGCTGTTTTCTTCCTCCAAGATGACATTTAACCATCGGCTTTTAGCTTCCATCACTGCTGTTCCCTCGTTAGGCAGCCAATAAACTGAAACCACCATCAACCCTTTATTTTTTTGTTTTGTTTTAACATTCAGAGTTCCCACACACTGACATTTGCAGAACAGCAAAACCTCCTGCCTTTGTTTCTCATACACAGGCAAATAAATAATGGTGGGATAAACCACGTTGCGTTCCAAGTCAGGGATGTCCCATGAGATTTGGAGAGGTGGCACAATGCCTTTGCCTAGCAGTAGGTCTCAGATACCTTGTGCTCAGTGCAGTAGCAGTGGGAAGGATGGTTTCCATTAATGGAATATTCTGCAGTTTGATTGGCTGCTTCCCTGTGCCGATGACTGTGGCTGTGGAGGGGAATGAGAGTGGCCAGCCTATCGGAAGATAGACCCATGCAGCTGTCGCAGTAGGTGTGCCCTTGATCAAAGTGTGAGAATGTGGCACCTTTTCTGGGGACAATGTTTGCAGCAAGAACCAAAATGGATGGATTTGTTTGTATGGCGGTAATTTTTAAAGGGACTGACGATGGCAGAAATGAGTAACCAAATCCCTTTACAGTATGAAGGGCCAAACGTGGGGCTTGCTCCTCTCTGCAGCATTGGTAGAGATAGGAAGGCACTGAGCAGTGTTGGCTAAGCTCTTTTCAGGAGTACTCCCTTTTCACAGAAGGTGCAGGCAGAGTGCGCTGGGAGTGCGGGGTAGCTCTCTGTATTGCCCTCCCTATACCTACTTTTGAATGGATCAGCATGTACTTCACTGCAGCTTTTGACCAAGACTAGCAAGCCTATCAGGATGGCAGGGCCCTGCCCATGTTCCAAAGAAGCAGCTTTGTCATACCCCAAGGGGCCAGAGAGCGCAGGGGATAGTCACTTTTTTTGTCTGTTGCTGTTTCCAAGGTCCGTCTGGCATCATGAGTGTTTTGGGTTATTTTACAACTTCCTCCTCTTTCTCCTCGCAGGGTTACTTAAAGCAGTGCCGGAAGAGGAGAGACATGTTCAGCGATGAACAGTTAAAGGTCATATTCGGCAACATCGAAGATATCTACAGGTTTCAGATGGGTTTTGTCCGGGACTTGGAGAAACAGTATAACAACGAGGACCCCCACCTCAGTGAAATTGGACCTTGTTTCCTGGAACATGTAAGTTTTTAGAGGGAGTGAGAAGGCAGCAGCCATTTCACATGACTGGATCTTCACTGTTCTGGGTGGTGGATTCCTCAGATTACAGACCAGAGGCTACCTTGACTATTGGTTTCTTGTTGCTAGATGTGGAAATGGGCAAACTTCAGAAGTGATGCATAAGGTTATAGGACGTAGAAAAAATAGTCAGTGAATCTGCTCAACATCTTACATGTCTTGACCCAATTGCAAGGAGTTCGAGGAATGAACAGGAAGAACTGGAAGTACTAGTAATTAGTAGCTAAATTATGATTTCCTAGGCATCACTGAGTCTTGGATAAATCTCATGACTGGAATATTGGTATAGAGGGGGATAACTTGTTCAGGAAGGACAGGTAGGGAAAAAAGGGAGGAGGTGTTGTATATATTCTTGATGTATAATACACTTGTTCTGAGGTCTAGGAGGAGGTGACAGGCAGACCAGTTGAAAGTCTCTGGATGAAGATAAAAGGGGGGGGGGAAAGCAGGGACAGCATCATGGAAGGGGTCTGCTACAGACCAACAAATAAGGAAGAGAAAGTTGTTGAGGCATTTCTAGAACAAATAACAGAAAAACCAAACCACAAAAACTGGTAGGAATGGGGGGCTTTAACTACCCAGACATCTGTTGGAAAAGTAATATGGCAAAACACAAAATTTCCAATAAGTTCTTGGAATGTATTGGGGACAATGTTTTGTTTCAGAAAGAGGAAAAAACCAAGGGCACAGCCATTTTAGACTTGATTCTCACCAACAGGGAGGAATTGGTAGTGAATCTGAAGGTTGAAGGAAATTTGGGTAAGAGTGATTATGAAATGATAGATTTAGTGATTCCAAGGAAAGGAAGGAGTGAAAGCAGCAGAATAAGGAAAATGAACTTTAAAAAAGCAGATTTTAACAAACTCAGAGAACTGGAAGGTAAGGTCTTATGGGAAGAAAATCTAAGAGACAAAGGTGTTCAGGAGAAATGGCAAAGATACGGTATTAATGGCGCAACAGCAAACTATCCCAATGCAAAGGAAAGACAGAAAGAACAGTAAGAGGCCAATATGGCTCCATCATGAGCTATTTAATGACCTGAAAATAAAAAAGGAATCCTTCAAAAACTGGAAACATGGGAAAATTGCTAAGGACGAATACAAAAGAATAGTACAAGAGGTTCTGACTGTTACATCACTTATTCCTCTGTGCGTCAGTTTCCCCATCTATAAAATGGCTATACTACTTACCTGACAAATGGATTGCAACGCTTGATTAGCTAATTTTGGTAAAGTGATTTGAGAGCCACAGTTCCAAATGTATTATATAACTACAAAGTATCATCATCATCAGTATCCCTCATATCAAAGTGCAATCTAATCTAAATCAACCAATAGAGTTCCACAGAAGTGAAATAGGGCTATATAGAAATTATTCATATAGAATTTAATAAAGAATGAGATCTTTTCCTTTGTCTTTTAAAATCACACTGTGGTATATAAGAGATAGAAACCTTTATTCAATATTACAGGATGGTTTAAAAATGTTGCAAAAAGGTTATCATTCTCTATTTAATTCTGAAGGCCTTTTCCAGAAGAGGAGATTATTATTATTATTTATTGTTATTTATTATTATTATTAATAATAATAAATACATAAATACTAATATAATAATGTGGCTACCCTCCAAGCTAAATTTCATGTCTGACACTTTTTAAATGATTTTTTAAAAATCAAGAGTTTTGGCAGGGATAGAAACCTTCATGCTCCAGGGCATAAGCTGATCTCTGACTAATATAGGTTTGGAAGACTCTCCCAGTGGGCATGTTGTCCTGGAATGGCCTTCTGCAGGGTTTCTTGCACCCTTCTATGAAGCCACTGGTACTGGCCACAGTTAGAAATGGACTATTTATCTGAGCCTGTCTGGCATTTCCTACATACCTATGTTCTTCAGGTACAGGGGATACCAAAATTTAACTGTATGGAAGCAATTTGGGAAGCTCAGACAGCTGATAGGTAAGGTCCCATGGGAATCAAGACTGAGGGGAAAAACAACTGAGGAGAGTTGGCAGTTTTTCAAAGGGACACTATTAAGGGCCCAAAAGCAAGCTATTCCGCTGGTTAGGAAAGATAGAAAATGTGGCAAAAGACCACCTTGGCTTAACCACGAGATCTTGCACGATCTAAACAATAAAAAGGAGTCATATAAAAAATGGAAACTAGGACAGATTACAAAGGATGAATATAGGCAAACAACACAGGAATGCAGGGGCAAGATTAGAAAGGCAAAGGCACAAAATGAGCTCAAACTAGCTACGGGAATAAAAGGAAACAAGAAGACTTTTTATCAATACATTAGAAGCAAGAGGAAGACCAAAGACAGGGTAGGCCCACTGCTTAGTGAAGAGGGAGAAACAGTAACAAGAAACTTGGAAATGGCAGAGATGCTTAATGACTTCTTTGTTTCGGTCTTCACCGAGAAGTCTGAAGGAATGCCTAACATAGTGAATACTAATGGGAAGGGGGTAGGTTTAGCGGATAAAATAAAAAAAGAACAAGTTAAAAATCACTTAGAAAAGTTAGATGCCTGCAAGTCACCCGGGCCTGATGAAATGCATCCTAGAATACTCAAGGAGCTAATAGAGGAGGTATCTGAGCCTCTAGCTATTATCTTTGGAAAGTCATGGGAGACGGGAGAGATTCCAGAAGACTGGAAAAGGGCAAATATAGTGCCCATCTATAAAAAGGGAAATAAAAACAACCCAGGAAACTACAGACCAGTTAGTTTAACTTCTGTGCCAGGGAAGATAATGGAGCAAGTAATTAAGGAAATCATCTGCAAACACTTGGAAGGTGGTAAGGTGATAGGGAACAGCCAGCATGGATTTGTGAAGAACAAATCATGTCAAACCAATCTGATAGCTTTCTTTGATAGGATAACGAGCCTTGTGGATAAGGGTGAAGCGGTGGATGTGGTATACCTAGACTTTAGTAAGGCATTTGATACGGTCTCGCATGATATTCTTATCGGTAAACTAGGCAAATACAATTTAGATGGGGCTACTATGAGATGGGTGCACAACTGGCTGGATAACCGTACTCAGAGAGTTGTTATTAATGGTTCCCAATCCTGCTGGAAAGGCGTAACGAGTGGGGTACCGCAGGGGTCTGTTTTGGGACCGGCTCTGTTCAATATCTTCATCAACGACTTAGATATTGGCATAGAAAGTACGCTTATTAAGTTTGCGGATTATACCAAACTGGGAGGGATTGCAACTACTTTGGAGGACAGGGTCATAATTCAAAATGATCTGGACAAATTGGAGAAATGGTCTGAGTTAAACAGGATGAAGTTTAACAAAGACAAATGCAAAGTGCTCCACTTAGGAAAGAAAAATCAATTTCACACATACAGAATGGGAAAAGACTGTCTAGGAAGGAGTATGGCAGAAAGGGATCTAGGGGTTATAGTGGACCACAAGCTAAATATGTGTCAACAGTGTGATGCTGTTGCAAAAAAAGCAAACATGATTCTGGGATGTATTAACAGGTGTGTGGTGAGCAAGACACGAGAAGTCATTCTTCCGCTCTACTCTGATCTGGTTAGGCCTCAGCTGGAGTATTGTGTCCAGTTCTGGGCGCCGCATTTTAAAAAAGATGTGGAGAAATTGGAAAGGGTCCAAAGAAGAGCAACAAGAATGATTAAAGGTCTTGAGAACATGACCTATGAAGGAAGGCTGAAAGAATTGGGTTTGTTTAGTTTGGAAAAGAGAAGACTGAGAGGGGACATGATAGCAGTTTTCAGGTATCTAAAAGGGTGTCATAAGGAGGAGGGAGAGAACTTGTTCACCTTAGCCTCTAAGGATAGAACCAGAAACAATGGGTTTAAACTGCAGCAAGGGAGGTCTAGGTTGGACATTAGGAAAAAGTTCCTAACTGTCAGGGTGGTTAAACACTGGAACAAATTGCCTAGGGAGGTTGTGGAATCTCCGTCTCTGGAGATATTTAAGATTAGGTTAGATAAATGTCTATCAGGGATGGTCTAGACAGTATTTGGTCCTGCCATGCGGGCAGGGGACTGGACTTGATGACCTCTCGAGGTCCCTTCCAGTCCTATAATCTATGAATCTATGAATTTACAAATACCTGGCTCACCATATGGAAAGTTTTCTTCAAAAAATGGTTCTAAAAATAAATGTCAATCTGTTCTCAGACCTGTATTAAAGTCAAGAACCCGAGTTGTTTAAAAAAAATCTCAACCCAAGAAACCTGGCATTTCTAATTGCACGCCAACTGAGCGGAACGTTTTGTTGCAATGTAAGCTGTCAATGAATTGATTCACAAGAAAGGAAAACACATGTTTGGAGTCTTGGCTGTAGCAACACGGCACATTTGGAAGGAATACGAACCCATCTGACTTTGTACCCCCCTTCCCCTTGTGACTGTGTTTCTCTGCTGTGTGGAAGGATGCTGGCCCACCAGGCCTCATGCTGCCTAAGTGACAGCAAGGCAGCAGATAGCTTACTCATGCTAAACACACAGTAGCTGACAATAAAGCGCTGGAGGCTTTAACCCACCCCATCTTGCCTGTTACATAAGCTGTATATTACGGGAGCTGATAAATTGGCCAGTGTTGTAAATATGTCAAGAAAATTACAGTTCTGCTTTTTTAGGCTTTCCTTTAGGGAGAACGAAGTGCTATATCGGAGCTTATGTAAGAGGTGCTCTGATCCAGGATGTGAAACCTTTTATGTTGTACCTGGGCTGAGCTACGTTTCACCTCAGCAACACTTCAGTTTCATTAGAGAATCTCATTGGAGACATTAATGAAATTTCAGTGGGACACCATTAAAACCACTCGCAGCTTCTACTAATTGCTGCTGGCCTTTGCTGCAAAGAACATCTTTCTTTTTGGATGGACAGTATTGTAATAAAAACATCCCTCTTTATATCTCTAACGGTGGTGCTGAGATGCTCCAGTGATGGGCATGTTAGAAATCTGCAGAGGGCCAACAGACTGGAAAACTCATAGTTTGAAGTCGTGGGAGAGTTTCACTACCGGGCTATATTCTCATGGTGGGGGACTAACCCCCTCCTGCAGACAGGTGGGAGAGTTTGAAGGAGGGGAACTGTGAGGCTCTTCTTGAAGGGTTTCCCCCAGGTTATTCTGATGGAGGGAAGCAAGGTGTTTGGCTCCTCAGAACTCCCGCATTCCTTGAGCTCCTGGAAGCACAGGGTCATCTGTCTGGAGTCTCTGTGCCTTCACGGCGGTTCTGGGGCCACGTTTCCTGATTCCCAGGTTCTTGTTCTATCCAGGAAGCCTGTCGTGTTTAAGGAAGTAAAATTGGAGCAAAACAGGTAGTACAAAAGGCAGAGAGAGCAAACTGATCACATGCAGGGGTCGGAATGACATTTTCCCTTCATGTACGGCATGAAGGGAATGCGATTTCTGGTCCCACCCAATTATGTAATAAGCATTGCACTACTGGCCAAGTGTGTTTAAGGAGTGAGCGTCTCCGTCCTGTGCATCATTTGATAGCAACCACAGCTTGCATGCAGCATATCAAAAGCTGGTCTTGTGGCTGAGATGTAGGACTGTGACTCGCATACGTGGGTTCAGTTCCTGTCTCTGTGATATTGGGTGTTCTCTTAATCTCTCTGTGCCTTAGCTTCCAATGTACTTGTATGTATCCTTTTCTCCTACCTCTGTCTGTATAGCCTTTAAACTCCTAAAGGCAGGACTGCTCCTATTACTATATGTTTATACCATGTCCAGCACAATAAGACCCTGACAGAATCTAGGCCGGCCTCTCGGCAAAGTAATATAACTAAATACTAATACTAACAGACTTGATGGACTAGTGCAAAGGAGGAAGAGGTGGTCTTGTGATCAAGGTGTGGTACCAGGGGTGCTGGACCAGTTTTTATAGTGGGGGTGCTGAAAGCCATTGAACCAAACTGTAAACTCTGTATATAATAGAAACCACTTCAAGCCAGGGGGTGCGGCAGCACCTCTAGCTCCAGCACTTGTGTTTGGTACTGTCTTGGTGTGTAACTGTAGGCAAGTCCCTTCACCCCTTCATGCCTGAGTTTGATTGGTAAAGCTGGGATTACGGGATATTCAAACCTATCCCACGTGGGTGGGGTGAGGCTTAACTCAAAGATTTGTCAAACACTTTGGGGAGCACTTGCTGGAAGGCACTCTGCACCTACCATTATTACCGTGCTGCGTGTGCTGCCAAAGGCCAGAGCTGTGACTCAGTGTCACCTTTGCCATTTTAAAGAAAGAAAACCCCATCTCTTGAGATGAAACAGAAAGCTCCCACATGGCTCTCTTAAGGGATCATCTTACTACACTATTGTATCTCAAATGTACCTGCAACAATGTGTCAGTGTAACGGATTCCCCGCAGAGACACAGTGCTAATTGAGTGCTACACAGAGAACAGGACAAGGCCTGCATGCTAGTAATCCAACATCAGATTTCTGCTGCTGTTGCTGGGGTGTTTTTCTTTTATTTGTTGTAATTTATTCTTTAGTGTGACAAGCAGTTGTCTGATGCACTCTCCTCTCTTCCCTCTGTCTCTTTCTGTGTTCATTCCCCCCACCCTCACCTCTCGCAGCAAGACGGGTTCTGGATCTATTCGGAGTACTGTAACAATCACTTGGATGCATGTATGGAGCTGTCCAAGCTGATGAAAGATGGCAGGTATCAGCATTTCTTCGAAGCATGTCGTTTGTTGCAGCAGATGATTGACATCGCCATAGACGGTTTCCTTCTGACACCAGTGCAGAAGATCTGCAAATATCCCTTGCAACTGGCAGAGCTGTTGAAGTATACTGCACAGGATCACAGGTAATTAGATGCCTTTTTTTACTGTACTTGTGTTTTTGATGGCTTTTACTAACTGAGGACTTTTGGTAGCCTATTTCTTTACATGGCATCTACACACACTAAATAACAAAGAGTTTTCTCTCTTACCTCTTCTTGCATCCAGCTGTTTCACTTCATGATAACTTGTTAAAATTAAGGCAGGGCAGAGGTTCAGCAAACTAGATAGAAAGCCTGCCTGAAGCACTTATTCCCAGTGGAACCAAATTGAACTCCATTGTAGTCAGAGACCTGAAGTAACGATAGTTAGCTGTACTTTTAGATGCTACCTACTACTCTAGATGAATTATTGATTCATGTACTTGGTTAAGAGACATTAGCCAAAAAGGTTTGTTTCCCTCTCCGGACAGTGAACTCATCACAGCTGGGAATGGGAGCACGTCCCATGTTTGGATAGAAATGGGCCAGACCAGTAACTTGGATCTGAACTCCCTACATCTGGGGGGAAATCAGATCCTGGTCTGATTGTCGCAGGTTGTGTCTGTCACTGGTTTGGGAATCTGGGTTTGGATGTGAGAAGCACACAAGAGTTTGTATGTTTCTCTGAACTAGAGCTGGCCAGGAATTTTTCATCAGAATGATTTTCTGATGAAAAATGCCATTTTTGCAAAACTGAATTTTTCTCTGGGAAAATTTAAATAATGGCTGCCCACCTGGATGACTCGTATCAGTTTCACTTTCTGCTTGTGCTAAGGCTGAGCACCCTGACTCAGGGTCCAACTCTTGTGTCTTATTCTCCTTTCCAGTCCCAAACCATTGTGAGGTCACAATGGCATTTGCTGTTTTGTGATGTAAAAACAGGCTTCTGACTTAATGTAGGGAGAGGCAGCCTCAGGGAGGAGGACTCTGTGATGCCTCGTAGGTAATTAGTACTAATACCAATGGCGAGATGTACAGTGTGATTACACCGAGAGTAAATTACATTTTTGGGTTCAACATAGTTTAAAGCATGCCTTTTTCATTGAGGGCTCTTAAAATTACTATGTGATTATATAATCGGGTAGACCATGCATGTTGTGATGTTCTGAGGGAATCAATGCATCCTGTGGTTAAGCTACAATCGTCTGAGACAGAGGCCTTGTCTACACTCCCACTTTATAGCGCTGCAACTTTCTCGCTCAGGGGTGTGAAAAAAACACACCCCTGAGAACTGCAAGTTTCGGCGCTGTAAAGTGCCAGCGTAGACAGTGCATCAGCGCTGGGAGCCGTCCCCTCATGGAGGTGGTTTTTTATAGGGCTGTGCTGCGACTACACAGCCACATTAAACGCACACATTGCTAGTGAAGACATATCTAATGTCTTTTATATCTAATATTTTTTTTATATCTAATATTTTTATATTGGTGTAAATATGGAGCCACATCACTGGAGATACTTTGGATTTACACTGGTGTTACTGAGATCAGAACCTGGTGCCAGGTATAAGTACCCAAGTTCATCAAAAGCACATTAGTTATATGGGGTAGTGTGATAGGTAGAGAATTTTAAAAATACTTTTAGGTATTTAAGTACTGCAAAGACACAGCTGTGTGTTAGCAAGGAACTGGGAGTCAGCATAGTGTCAGTGATCTGAGAACAGGACAATTGTTTATTGGACAATTCACTTAGCTGCTTTGTGTCTCCCTTTCCCTATCTGTAAAATGGGGATAATACTTTCCTTCCAGGCATTAGCAAAAGGAAGGCCACTTGAACGTGTAAAATGCTATATGTGTGAAATTCACACCTGCACAGTAGGCCATGACAAGAGCTAAGCCCTAATTCCACTCTGCAAGCATTAAGTATTACTAGCCATATGGGTGACCCTCAAAAAGTTTGTTGGTTCAGTTTGCTTTGAAGAGGCATCCAAACGCTTGGTGGGTGTTATCAATAGCTGCCCATTGTTTCTAGACAATGCCCATTGTCTCTTATTCAAAGGTCTTAAAGCCCTTCTGAGATATTACTCAGTTAGGCCTCACAGCTCCCCTGTGAGGCAAGTTATAAGGGTCTCAAATAGGGATACAGAGGCACAGCGGGGTTAAATGACTCACCAGAGGTCTGCATCAGATCCTTGTAGAGAACCCAGGTCTCCCTCTCTTTTTGGAGTTTGAAATTTCTCTGCTGCTGCATTGTCAGGTTTTCCATTACCATCACTTTGGGGTTAGTGCTTAGGTTAATAATTGCCTGAGAAGTAGATCGAAACATGAATAATTATTAAGGGATTGACATATACAGAAAAAGAGTGATGTGACCGCAGTTGGGGGTGCAGTCTGTACCAGTACAAAGATAGAATGTAGGCTATGGCTACACTATAGACTTTCCAGTGGCACAACTGTACCACTGCAGCTGCACCGCTGTAAGGTCCCCCGGGTAGCTGCTGTATGCCACTGGGAGAGAGCTCTCCCATCGGCAGAATTAACCCACTCCCAATGAGCGGCAGTAGTTATGTCGGTGGGAGAGCGTCTCCTACCGACATAGTGCTGTCCACACTGGCCCTTCTGTCGGTGAAACTTATGTCCATCAAGGGTGTGTTGTTTTTTTTCAAACCCCAATGGACAAAAGTTTTACTGACAAAAATGCTAGTGTAGACATAGGGTACATCTACACTACCCGCCGGATCGGCGGGTAGCAATCGATCTATCGGGGATCGATTTATCGCGTGTAGTGTAGACGCGATAAATCGATCCCTGATTGCTCTCCTGTCGACTGCTGAACTCCAGCTCGGTGAGAGGCGGAAGCAAAGTCGACGGGGGAGCCACGGCCATCGATCCCGCGCCGCGAGGACACGAAGTAAGTAATTCTAAGTCAATCTAAGATACGTCGACTTCAGCTACGCTATTCTCGTAGCTGAAGTTGTGTATCTTAGATCGATCTCCCCCCACACACACACCCTCAGTGTAGACCAGGCCATAGCCTTAATTTCTAAAATATCTAACATCTCTAAAATTTCTAATATATCTAATATATCAAATTTTTTGTGCCCACAGGTCAGGTTGTTAGATATCCTAAAGCTATTATCTATACCCCAATGTGTTTAATCCCAATTTGATTGTGGGAGCAAAGCTGAAGGAAGAAAATTATCTGGTGGATTGATGCTCATCATGGGCCAGATTGTTAGTCTCTTCCTCTGAGTAGGACTTTACTACGCAAGAAGTAATGGGACTAATTACTCGGAATGAGCCAGGGTCCCATGTAAGGAAGGATCTTTGCATCATTTGTGAGCGGATACCATTAGATCTTTTCCTCTCTGGTTGGCTGAAATCATTCTCTTATTGTATCACTATAGATGTACTATATATAGGTCCAGGACAATGGGCCTGCATCCAAATTCCTGATCATTCCAGCCCAAGTTAGCACATGACATTTTGGCAAGAGCCCACACTTGCATTCTCACTGAGCATTGAAAGGAAGTCATTGCATCCCAAATATATCTGACGAGCAATTTATCGGCCTTAATTTTATTTTGAACGCTATCCTAATATTAATCCACCAGCCAAATGCTTTCTTCTGCCATTTTTCTTCTAGGTTCTTTGTCAGCTCAACCGCAGACATGGGCTCAGAGCCCAGAAAGTTCAGTCAGTGATTCTTGCTTCATTAATGTACGAAATGAAAAATGTACCTGCTGTTTCCTCTTCAAATGGAACATTAGAATTAGTAAATTAGCGTTACCAGTATAAAGCCCAGCTTCATTGGCACCAGCCCACTCCACGTGGAGGCAGGCTTGGGGGTGTTTTAAAATCTTGGCTCTGTTCAATTGTTCATTGTCTATGGGCCAGTTCATCTGATTTTTTCACAAAGGCACATCTGTTCAGCGTCCCAAGATTGAAACCAGTTTAATATTCATTAAATAGCTGAAGGTCATAAGTTCAACATTGCCTTGTGAGCAACTGGCATTGTAAGGCCACTGTGCAGTGATTTCATCAGGTTCCCTGATTCGGAGTTTCAGTGCAAATAAGAAGTTGGTTTGGAATCAAAGGCAACCAGGGTTTTTTCCTGGACGTTTGGCGTTAGGAGTAGTTTTCATAATTTTTATAAAAGTGTAACTTCCTTCCATTGCTATGCAGATAGTAACTAGGGCCTGACCCTTCAGGTGTGTCTATTGTGGGCTCATTGGGAATGCTGTCAACTCAATTAAATAAATTAATTTCTATGCTATGGGATATCATGCTGTTGTGAGAATAGTCCCAAATGTCCCCTCCTGCAGATCAGAGCCAGAATTAAGTGTGTGTGTGTATTGGGGTGAGGGGGAGCTTTTCTAATCTTTGAACTGAAATTAGCCACCCTTACACTCACTCAGCCCACTTGCATGCGTACAACTACTTGAATTGTAGACTTGATCCTATTTGCATAAGCCACACCCCTGAATTGTGCTGCCATTTTATCAGGGTGTCCCCAGTACGTATACACACACGCCCTTAAGAGCATTGGCTCAACAGACTTGTCACTATCTACCACACACACATTCCCCTCCCTGAAAGCGTCTTCTTCAGCCATCATCCTTAATTTATAGTCTAAGAGCCAATTCCTGGAGTCCTTTACTCACTATTTACACAGTGAGTGGAAAGTTTTGGAACAGTAGGAGTTCTTTTTCATTCAGCGAGGGTTTTGCCTAAGGACCAAGTAGAAACTGAATAAGGACATCAAGACCTGAAATAATGTTAAAATAATAAATATATTTTATTATGAAAACTATAAAAATATACTGTATATTTTATTTTAATATTTCCCCAATTTATATCCCATTTGGGGAACTTACTGAGTTTCTGGATCTAAAATCATGGTAGAGGAAGGAAGCTCTGAAGTACATAGAGAAGTGGATTGGCTGTTTTCAGTATCCAATACTGAAGTATTCACAGCTCTAAACTTACATGTCCCCAGATGTTGGAAAATAGTCTTCAACAAAGGTTTCAAGTGCAGGATATTACAAAAATACCAGAGGAGTTGACTCAAAATGATATGCTAGTTCTTTCACATAATGAGCAGTGGGATAATACCAGATGCGTGTGGGAGTCTGAAGTCAACTTGGGTCTATAATGAGCAACTCTGCTCCTGAGAGGTATTTCCTGTATATTCTGGAGAATCAGGCTATAAAAATCTACTAGAATACAAAGGGTTAATCCCCTGTTCTAAATGTCACTGACAGAATCGTGAGCAGTAACCAGCAGAGCCATTTCCTTAGCCGCTGCATGAGAGCTCCATTTTTCTCATTAGTTAGAAGTCAATATCAACCCTTAAGTTAATCATAAATTATGGCAACATTATATCAGCTGGCCTAGTCTGTCTTCCCAATAGAAATGAACATTAAGGTCTCCTGGAATGGAAAATGAGGCACAAGGTGGAAATCAATAGCATTGATTTCAGCATCACTTTTTAAAAAGACTGATCATCATCCTTGCTGCCCTGACGGGAGGCTATTTTTGGTCTGTTATTACACTCACACGCAGGGCCGGCTCTAACTTTTTTGCCGTCCCAGGCAAAAAAGAAGAGCGCCACCCTGCTGACCCCCCCCCCTCCGCCCTCCAGCACCGCGCCGCGCTGGGCTGGGCCGCCGAAACCCCCGCCCCCATTGCCACGCCAGGCCTCCCAAACCCCTGCCCGAGCGCCGGGTCACCCAAAACCCCTGGAACGCCGGGCCGCCGAACCACCCCCGAGCACCTCGCCAGACTGTTGAACCCCCCCGAGCGCCTCGCTGGGCTGCCAAACACCCCCGAGCGCCTCGCCCGAGCACCTCGCCAGGCCGTCCAAACCCCCGCCTGCCCCCCCCAAGCGCCTCGCCGGGCTGCCCGAACCCTCGGAGTGCCACGCTGGGCCGCCCAAGCCCCCAGAGCACCGCGCCGGGCCAGCCAAACACCCCCCCAAAGCGCCGCGCCGCGCCAGACCTCCCAAAAACCCACTACTATTTTTAGCACACTAGCTCAAGCCCCACTAACTTGAGTCTCTCCAAGCTGCAGTGTAGAAATACCCTTTCTGGCCAGAAAGGGTATTTCTAACACAGCTGAACTGATTGTGATCCAGCCTTATGACTTAAGGGTTGTAAGATCAATGACTTGTGTATTCTTTGCTGGCCAGGGCAGTTACCTCTGTATTCAAACCTGATATAGTGTGTTATAGACTGACGTTTTATAGTGACACATGTTTTGTCTGGGGACCCAGGGAACACCTCCTTCCTTCCATTATTCAAAGGCAAGGATAGTCAGATGCTGGGGCCAGAGAAGCTCTGAAGCCAACCCTTGCAAAAACAAGCTCTGGAAGGAGATTGTTACAATCCAGAAATACTTTGCCCTGACTTTGCTTCTGCCGGAAACACTGGTATGATCAGGGAGGCATGAGCAAGTCTGATTTGGGACTATAAATGTGTGTGACTTTATCTACAAATGTACGTGGTAGCTAGATGTACATGCACACATAGAGAGGGAATTGCTCACATACATAATATGACTATGAAACTGGCCAGGTCTGTCCCAGATAACTTGAGAATCACACATCCAGAAGTTTGGTCTGGGCATCAGATACATTTATTATAAATCACTGTAATAAGGAAACTAATTTTATAAAGGAACATTAACATGGAAATATTTTCCAACTTTCATTTGAATGAAACAACCCAAGGCTCCACAGTACGAGGTCTCCCAACATCTGCCTGCAGAGTAGTAGCGTTAGGAATGTTCAGACAGCCCCGGAATGTGGCTGTGCATCCTAACGCATTTTTTAAGAACAAGTTCAGTGTAACTCCATGTAAGTCAATGAAGTTACCCTGACGTACAGCAGCTGAGGAGTTGGCCCATTAATTTTATTAGCATTTCACAGTCTCAGTTTGAAACAAGTTAATGTTGTTTGGAGGGGGAGAGGAGGGAGGGAGGGGTTGACAAGCCAAAAAGCGACCAGCAGAGAAGGAGACATATCAAGAATAATAACAAGGGGCAAATTGCTGTTATTCCCCTTTCCTAACAGGCGCGGCAAGATGCTGTTAATAGATGCTGTTAATAATGATGAACCCTTGTACATTTCCCTTGTGTGTCAGGTGTAATTCCATGGGCTCCCTTTTGTGTTTTCTAGTGACTACAGGTACGTGGCTGCTGCACTCGCAGTCATGAGGAATGTGACTCAGCAAATCAATGAGCGGAAACGGAGACTGGAGAACATTGACAAGATAGCTCAGTGGCAGGCCTCGGTCCTGGATTGGGAGGTACAGTATGCATTGGGCAGTGATGGGCTCCAATAGATTCCAGCACAAGAGGCAGAGGTGAATGATTCATATCAGGCTTGGGCTGCAACTAACACAGAGATGCCATGTTTAGGTGCTAGTAAATGAGCCATCTCTATAAACGGTGTATATGTAGGTGTAAATTCCACATGGCCTCCAGAATGCTCTAGAGGACGTGGCTCACCTCAAGCCCTTTGTACAGGACAGGTATGTTTGGGAGTAAATTGCAGGACATTGGGGTAACCTGGGTTAGACAGAGGGGCAGAAGGATGCATTTTGTCTTTATGAGACTGTCTGCACAGCTGCTGGGAGGTGTTACTCCCAGCTCAGATAGATAGGCACGCACAAGCTCTGCTTGAGCTAGTTCCCTAAAAATAGCCGTGTGGCAGCGGGGATTTGAGCTAGCTGCCCCAGTACAATCCTGCCCAACCCCTGGGTATGGAGTCAAGCAGCCAGCCCAAGCCACCACCCATGCTGCTGTGGCCATACTTCTATTTTTAGATGTTAGCTTGAACAGAGCTAGGGCATATACATCCACCTGAGCTGGAAATCACACCTTCCAGCTGCTCTGTAGACATACCCTATGAGAGAAGAGAGCCTATTCACGCGTATTTGAGGGAGGGGCCTAAATTGATTCAGTGAAGGAACGTTAATGGATGCTCCAAAGGAAATCTAGGGCCTGGTTCTGATCTCATTTTTACTGGTGTAAATCTGGAGTAACATCAATGGAGTTACGCTGGTGTAAGTGAGATTGGAATCACACTCCTAATCTCTATGCTGGTTGTGTGCTTTGTACTTAATCAGGGGGCAAGAAGAGAAAGGAGTGCTAAAAAAAGGGGCACGGGGGAGTGACGGGGCTAACAAGGCAGGTAAAACCCTGGTGATGATTTCATTTTCTTCATAAATATAGTATTATTATTACTTATGTATTAAACTCCGTAAGTGTGTATGGTTCTATACAGACATTTAACACAAATAATAATAGAAATAGTCCATGTCCCAGAGGTGTTAAAGTCTAAAGCGCTGATTCAGTGATTAATCATGCATGCTGAATTGAAGTAAATGGAACTACTTACGTGCTTAAAGTTAGACATTGAATATGTACCTTCCTGAACTGGGGCCTAATTGTGATCACGGCATAGTGAATGATCACAGGGGGATGAGCTGGGGAAGGGAAGCTGAGGGATAGTGCATCCACCAGATCTTATAGGTTACTGTGGTTTGCTACGTGCTCATCTGGGAGTTGTTGAACTAGGCCAAAGCTGAGCACTTTTGTAAATCCTACCCTATATGGAATCATTAAAACACATTTTTAGCAAGAGGACTCTCACATTGATGCAACAAGTCATGGATTCTCTTCTCTCTTACACCAGTTTAGATTAGGAGAAATTCCTTTGAAGTCAATGGAGTTATGCTGGGGTAAACTGGTAGGAGGGAGAGAACTCCGTCCTTTAATAGTTTTTCCCAGACAAAACCTAGGAGGATCGGGGGGAGAGAGGGAGAAATGTAGGGCCAACTGCTACACTCAGTTTCACTAGTGCCTCCCCATTGACTTTGCTGGGGTTGCATTGGTGCAAATGAGGGAAGGATTAGGCCATAACTTGGTAGATAAAGAGTATAAGTGGAAATGATGCTATTATAGTTGGTTCTTAAATTTTGACTAGCAGTTAAAGCAGAGAATGCAGATGATTTGCTTTGTGGCTTTATTGATTGATTCATTGTTATTTATTTTTAAAAAAATCTCTGAGATTGACATGCAGGCTTGTTATTGCATTAGAAGACAATTATCGGGGGAGAGGGGTACAAGGTCATCAGATGCGTCTTTAGCCGTAAATCCATTATATGTGATGAGTTACAGTGACTCATGTATAAGAAATGCCAATTATAAATAAACCTAGATTAAGAACAGATCAGTTTCAAGACACTTACTGTTCATGTGTGAATGGAAAGCCAAGATGACCTGCACCTAGGAATGATGGAATAACAGTTTCCATTCCACCACCATCACCATGGGTGATAAATTCATTCTTATTTAGACACACCCATCATCTCCTCAGCCCCCACCCCAACAATTCATCCAAGTACTCTAATGGCAGATATGCCTGTCAGTCAAAGGAGATGGTGCTTTCTGAGAGGTAGTTGCAGTCTAGTAGATAGGGCATTAGATAGTAAATCAGGAGACCTAATTTCTATTGCTGGCTCTACCATTGACCTGCTGTCTAACCATATGCAGATCACGTCATCTCTGTGTGCTTCTATTTCTTGTCTACTTAGATTGTAAGTTCTTCAGGGCATCGACTTTTTTTCACTATATATTTGTATAGCACATAGCACACCAGCTTTCTGATCTCAGCAAGGGCAGCTAGATGGTACCATAATGCAAGTAAGTAATATTATAGGGTCAGTATATGGCAAAACAGTCTTTGAAACGGGCCTGGGTCAAAAGCGTACAAGAAAATATGAGGCAGGAGGAAAGCCAGTAGGTTCATTTTTCTCTGATCTGAAATCCAGATGGAGTATGTGATGGAGGTGAACCCAGTGCCAGCCAAACTTCAAACCACTTTCAGAAAGAAACTTGGTCTAGCAGTCTGAGAGGTGGTTAAGAAAACAGAACTCTTGACTTCTGCTCCTGGCTCTGACACAGTCTTCCTCTGTGCTCTTGGTCATACCATTGAACTTCTCTATGCCTCAGTTTCCCCATGTGTGAAATAGGCATAGTGACACCTTCCTTAACTGTTAATGTTTGAAAAGATCTACTATGGAGCCATTTAGCACCAGGTTCACAAGGGGAACGTAGATGCCTAACTGCCCCTTTTAAGCATCTAAGTCCAACATTTAGGTGTCACTGGCATTCACAAAACCATCACTCAGCTGTCGCCTAACCCTGTAGGTGCCTAAAGTCCCTAGGTGCATAAGTTTCTATCAGTAAAGTCCCCTCGTTTTCTGCTGGAGGGAATGTGCAAAACCAACCTGAGGCTACATCTACACTACAGGGGGGGGGGTCGATTTAAGATACGCAAATTCAGCTACGCGAATAGCGTAGCTGAATTCGACGTATCGCAGCCGACTTACCCCGCTGTAGGGACGGCGGCAAAATCGACCTCTGTGGCTTCCCGTCGACGGCGCTTACTCCCACCTCCGCTGGTGGAGTAAGAGCGTCGATTTGGGGATTGATTGTCGCGTCCCAACGGGACGCGATAAATCGATCCCCGAGAGGTCGATTTCTACCCGCCGATTCAGGCGGGTAGTGTAGACCCAGCCTAAGTCCTGACACCGCCAAGCTGGACAGCACTTAACTCACACCTATGCCCTGGTGGAATTCACAAAGTGGGTGTTCCTCTGCTGCAGGTCCTGATCCAACAGGCATGCTCAGAGCACACCTAATTCATCATCATCATGGTGGTGGTGCTACTACCCCTCCCTTATACTGAATAGCCCAGTGGTTAAAGCACTTACCCAGGTTGTGGAAAATCCAGGTTTGAATCCCTACTCTGCCTGGATTAGATCAGGGATTTAAACCCTGGTCTCCCACCTTCATGGGGGCACCCTAACTACTGGGCTATACAGTTATTCTCATGCACGCTGCCCCAATGATTATTTAAGTATTTCATATAAAGTGGAACAGCATCAACAGGAGAGAATAAGACCCACCTTAGACTACCGAATAGCGTAGTGGTTAGGGCACTTGCGGGGAGGATAGAAGGGAGGCACTGCTACCGTCTCCTCCATTTTTCATGAGAAAGGGCTGACCTGGCTTAGGTGCCTAACTCCACGAGAGGTTTCATAACTGAGAGTCATGGGGAGAGAGAGGCACCTCATTCCAGTATAGAGTTAAGTACCCAGCTCCCTTTGAGCGGCAGGGATTAGGCCCCAAACCTCTCCTTGACATTTCCTACTGGCTAGCCCCCGGCTCAGTGTGCTAGCTTCTGAGAGTCCCTTTTCTAGGGGCCTAATTCTTTCCATGCATTGGTGAAAAGCCTGTCGCCTAACTCGAGGCTGCGAATGCTACAAGGCAGAAAGGCATTTAAAATATAAGTATTATAGTGCTGGTTGTTGCAATCCTCAAGTCCCCCATGTGAATCTAGATCTTAGTTACTTCAATATTCATATACTCCTAGGACTCACAAAGGGAGGGTATATTGGGACTATAGACAAGCTGCTGATCCTAAAATAAGAAACATTCAGGGCCCAATTCACAGCTGATTTAAGTATATGCAGTTCTGGGGAAGTCAATGGAGTTGTGTCTGCGTATGTCAGCAGTGAATTTAGCCCTCAGGATTCTCCAGCTGATCTGGTGTTGAAGGTTAACTTTAGAGTCAACATTTGAAAAATGTAAATGGCCCTTGGTTGAACAAGGCCTGATTTTTCATCAGATGGTTCACCCAAGCCCTACTTAGCCTTTCTCTTCAGCTTTAGCTCGGTGCTCCTACAACGCTGCCCGGTGTGTGTGCGGGTGCTGTCTGTGCAGTGATCGTGATGGAAATTGGGAAGGGATGCTGAGAAGATGGCTCTGCTTTGCTGATAACAGCTGATAGCCATGCTCTAGCGTCCAGCACATGAAGTCCTAGAAATTGGTGTCAATGGGAGCTTTACCTGACTGAAGACTGTGGGGCCAGATTCTGATCTCGCCTACTGTAGTGTAAATCAGGAGCAATTCCAATCATTTTAATGAGGTGTAACTCCAGATATATGCTGGCATAGCTGACATGAATCTAGCCCTGATTGCGGACCTCTGGATCTGACTGTAACAGAATATCACCTGATTTCTGAATTCCAAAAATATAAATAAACCTAAAAAATACTGTCCCTGCCTACACTGAATTCTCTAGTGCTTTGTCCAGTTCACTTATTAATGACTAAGAATATTGGACTCCCACCGCTTCCCTTGGGAGACTGGTTCACAGTCCGATAGCTCAATGGCTCTCAACCAGGGGTCCATGAGTCCTTTCAGGGGGTCCACAGGGCCCCCTGGCTGAAACCCAGTGCCCCAAGCCCCGGGGCTGAAGCCAGCGCTGCCCACCCCCCGAAGCCAGGAGCGCTGCGGGGCTGAAGCCAGCCTCCCTCCCTTTCCCCCCCGAAGCCGTGAGTGGCACAGGGCTGAAGCTACACACACACACACACACCCCAAAGCCGAGAGTGGTGCGGGACTGATACAGGTGTGGCAGAAGAGTCTGTGCCACTACACAGGCAGCCCCCCAACCCTCCAAAGCCAGGAGCTGCGCGGGGCTGAAGCCAGCAAATCTCCCCCCGCCCCAAGCCAGGAGCAGCAGGGGACTGAAGCCGGGAGCCCCAGCACACGCCCCCACACCCTGCTGAAGCTGGGAACCACACTGGGAGCACCCCCAGCCCATACACATCCTCTAGCTACTCCCTGCCTGCACCCTGAGCTACCCCCTGCCCACACACAGCCCCTAGCTATCCCCTGCCTGCACCCTGAGCTGCCCCTGCCTGCACACATCCCCTAGCTACCCCCTGCCTGCACCCTGAGCTACCCCCCACCTACACACAGCCTATAGCCACCCCCTCCCTGCACCCTGAGCTACTCCCCTGCCCGCACACATCCCCTAGCTACCCCTCCCTGCACCATGAGCTACCCCCCTGCCTGCACACATCCCCTAGCCACCCCCTCCCTGCACCCTGAGCTACCCCTGCCTGCACACACACCCTAGCTATCCCCTGCCTGCGCCCTGAGCTACTCCCCTGCCCACACACAGCCCCTAGCCACCCCCTCCCTGCACCCTGAGCTACCCCTGCCTGCACACAGCCCCTAGCTACCCCCTCCCTGCACCCTGAGGTACCCCCCTGCCCGCACACAGCCCCTAGCTACCCCCTCCCTGCACCGAGTTACCCCCCTGCTCACAGACATCCCCTAACTATCCCCTCCCTGCACCCTGAGGTACCCCCCTGCCTGCACACATCCCCTAGCTACCCCCTCCCTGCACCCTGAGGTACCTCTCTGCCTGCACACAGCTCCTAGCTACCTCCTGCCTGCACCCTGAGTTATATTTTTTGGTTGTGTCCCCCCCACAGCCCAGACAGGCTGGGTGGCTCCTGAGTGAGTCAGGGGCTGGCGTTCCCTCTCTGGACCGTGTTGTGCAGAGCTGACTCGAGCCCCTCCAGCCCTTTCCACCCCAAAATAGAGGTGAAACTATGCCTATTCCCAATGGCCCGCCCCAGCCAGGAGCCCCACGGTCTGTCCCCCCCACTGGGCCCTGGAGTTTTTATAGCATGTTGAGGGGGGCCTCAGCAAGAAAAAGGTTGAGACCCCCTGCGATATCTCTCACCTGATGTTCGACCAACATTTCCCTTTGCTCAGTGTCGTCCCTTTACCTGTCGTTAAATGCGCTCAGACCCAGCTGCTGACATTCAGAAGTGGGTAGGCAAAACTGACGTGAAAAAGTTTCTTGGAGCCAGTTCACAGCAACATGCCAAGCTTCATCTGGCTCAGATTCGAAATAGGTCAGGCAAGTCCCACCCTGAGCAGCCCGTCTCCTCCTTGGCCACCTCTTGTACTTGTGCCCTTTTGTAATGTACTCTGGCCAGTGGGTAATGTAGTGAAGAGATCGTTCCCACAAGGTTAGTGGTCTTACATAAAAGCAACCCCCATTTATGTCTAGTCTCATCATTTACAGAGACTCAATTAAGGTAATTTGGGGAAGGTTAGACTATTGGTTCAGATACTGGCCTGGGACACAGGAGGCATGTGTTCACTTTCTTGCTCTGCCACAGACTTCCTGTGTGGCCTTGGGCATGTCAGTTAGTCTCCATATGACTCATTAAAGGCATACATTACAATGAGGCTGGGCAGAACTTAATTTTTATTATTTTTTTATAATTTTGACAGATATTTATTTTTAAGCATTTTTTCAGTTTTTATTGATTTAAATGTTCACAATGGCGGGAAATTATGAGAATGGTCAGACTAATTATTTAATGACAGTACACATTGAAATTCAAAAAGTTAACGCTTTATAACCGTTAAAACACAAATTGTCAACATCACATGCCAAAATATACAAAGTCAATATCTGTGTATAGTGAAATTGATATTTACTGATAAAAAATCTAATCCTTCCAAGCCTAATTACGACTGTGAGGGGAATCACATACTACAGTAATGGGAAACATATAGGTACTAATATAGACCTACAAGTTGTTATATTCTGATATACATTTAAAAGAAATTCTGAGAGGATAAATTTATTTCTGTAACCAGATTGAAACAAGTTGAAATAGTGGTCCCACTTTCACTGGTAACCACAAGAACGCAGAGTTTTGGGCTTTCTCTGCTGCTTCTGTGACAGCAGTTCAATAAAACTCTGTCCTCCCCTGTAATGTAGGTGCTTGTGAAACGCAGAAGACTGTGTGTCAGAACTCCACCTGGCCATTAAAATCCTCCACTGGTATAGGCTCCATGAAAGACCCTACGCCAGTGGCAGAACGCTTGACACAAGAGAAAATCTAGCTCATCTGTCTAAAAGAAGCTTGAATTGTCATTGCCCATTCCATAAACAGAGGACTTCAGTCTCAGTAGAATCCTAGACATTTGCACCCTGGATTCCCTGGGGTGTCAGTTTAGCAGTTTCCAAGAGGCTTAGATTCACATGAAGGAAAAAAAAGAATAAGAAAAATATAATTGACAACTGTATCCTTTTAAATGTTCTTTAGTTCTTGTTCCTGATGGATCCTCTAATGGAAGACTCATTGCCCTAATTATGTAATATACAATAGTTGGCTTCAGCTTAATATTGCATTATTGAACCCAAAGACTGGCATAAAAAATGATGCATGCAACGAATGTACTGTTTTCAAAGCTAGAGCAGCTTGATGAGAAAACCTCCTGGGAAAAATCAAATCTGGGACTGAAACAGATTTTTTTCCCTCAGCGACAGAAGGCATCAAAAATGAGCCTGATGAAAAGGACGACATTTCGCTTGCTTTTCTTTTTCTGATCTTTCCATCGCCCAGAGCGCCAATCAGATTATCAGTCACTAATTAGAGCACAGCAGTGTCAGTCAGAAAAGGCCCTGCTCACTGAAAGGAGATTCTCTGCCTGGCAGTAATAGCATGGACTTGTGTCAGGAGGTGGGCTGGGACTGGGGCTGGGGCAGGGGCAGGGGCTGGGGACGGGGTGAATGATGTTCAGAAGCTAAGCATCTTTCCCCAGCCTTTGGTAATGTTTATTCAGAGGTCCTCTTGGTCATGTGGGGGATACTGTCCCTCTGCCCACGCTAAAGGGTTCTTCCCTGTAATGCTGTTGTTCTCAACTCTTGTTTCTTCTTTGCTCATTATATGAAGCCCTTCCCCCCCCCCCCCCCCCCCAGTTTTCCTTCACTGCCTGGTTATGGAAAGCAATGCTCACCTATGGCATAGCTGGGAAGCTGATGATTGACAACTTTCATCAGTCACACAGGCATAGGCCCTCCCCTGCAGCCCTTGGAACTGGCCCTCCAGACCTTGTGTGTCACTTCTGTGATGCTTGCAGCCTAGAGGGAGCATGAAGCACAGTCTCAGCCTCCAACTGGTTGACCTTCTGGTCTATCCTACTGCCCGCTAAGTGCTCAGGCCCTGCCCATGACGGCTGGAAGGAGAAATGAGAATTTGACTTTCTTTTTTCTACACTTAACTTGGAGCAGGACACACACACACACACACACACACACACACACACACAGGCATAACCACCTTTTAGGCTGTATGGATGTGGATCAGATCCAGGCTGTGCATTAGTCTTTGCGTAGCCATTACATTGGTTGGTTCAGGGGAAGAGAAGGGATGCATTATCACAGTTGCTCGACCACACATATTAGAAACTGAGTTTCACCCCTAACAAGGGCCAAATTTTCAGAAAATTCAGACAAAATTTGAATGCACGGTTGCCATGATAAAATACCCCTACTTGCCATCGTAATTGCCTATAATTACCACTGTAAAACACGCCAATGGAAGTTGCGTACACAGCCGCCAAAATAAATTATGTGAATGCAGTTTTGTGCGCCGGGTCTACCAATGTGGCCCTGAGTGATTTCAGACCCTCCCCCCGTTTTGAGTCAATTGATTTGTTGGGCCAGCTCCTCAGGTGCTGTGAATTGGGCAAAGTCAGTGGAGTTATGCCAATTCACAGCTGCTGAGAATCTACCCACATTGTCTTTAGCAATTTTTCTCAATCTATGAGGCTGGCTCTGTAGGAGAGCTAGGCTCATGGCTGCTTAGGGAAAAGGAGAAGAAAATGAATATTCTTTTGGGACATGCCAGCATTGACTGTTCAGTGCTGAATACTAAATGGTCACTAGAGAGTTCCTCACTGGTGGACGTGAGCTGGCTGCCTCCATCCACATGACTAGACTATACAGCCTAAATACACAGTCCCTTAGCCTCAGCATCCCAGCTTAATTCTGTTAGGAGAGGCCCACGTACCTTTAGGGTATGTCTACAAAGCAAGTGGGAGCAGGCTTCCCAATGTGGGTAGACAGACACATGCTAGCTCTAGTAGAGCTAGCGTGTTAAAAATAGCAGCATGGTGAGACCCCTGAGTACAAACCCACCCATTCCCCTGGGCGTGTACTCGGGTGCCTCGTCCAAGCCGCTGCCTGTGACACCATAGCCACACTGCTATTTTTAGCACGCTAGGTCAAGCACACTCCCGGCTGCTGTGTGGACGTACCCTTGCTGTGCTTACAGGAGGAATGCTAGGAGGGCTGTGCTGGGAAAGCATGCCTCACTGGGTGCTGCTGCTTGTGTAATGAAAACTGGTCAGTTGTGTATTAATTAATTTAAAGCTAACTGCAATACATCTTTCCTAACAAACAAAATCTTGGAATGCATCCATTTATAGCTGATATACTGTTTAAATTGTTTCCCTAGCATACACAATGTAATAAAAACCCTATAATTTTAGATCTCATTTTTACATCCCTTGCAGGGACTACACAGTTTGGATTCAGCTAATCAAGTAGAAGTGTTTACAGAGTCCTCTCTGTGTCCTCAGGCTTTGGATGCTACCACTGGAGTAAACCGGTCTCACAAAGCCTGCGTTCTATTTTTAGCAAGCAACCTCTTCCTTGCAATGAGAAATTATTATCGATGGGGTTGTATGAATCCTCCCTCGTTGCATAACTGGATGTATCCTAAGCAAGGGCAGTGATTTCTGGAGCCCCCAGGCTTTTGAGAGGTTCCTTATTCAAGGTTCCTTATTCTATCTGTAGAGCCTCAGCAACGTGCGTGCAACTCATGGCCTCTATAAGCAGAAGGCTCTGACCAGCAGGCAACTCAGCCTAATTCCTAACTCTGATTTTGAACTCATTTGAGGTGCCAGAAGATATACAAACAGCTCTACTCCCTGCTCTGTGCAAGTGTGCAGGGCTCAACCAGCTCTGATGAGGTGCACAGAGACCATGGTGATGAGCGCAAGATAGACAGAGAAATACCTCACTAAGGCTGCACGGGAGCTGTGTGGCAGTTGCTGCAGCAGTGGGAACTGAACACGCTGTGACAATGCATTAGCTATGACTCAGTGAATTTTCCCTTGTCACTGGACCCAAACATTCATTTAGAATAAATGAGCGATCTTAACTACAGATTGGCCTGAACTGGGCCTCAAGTCTAACCTTCCCACACAAAGAAACGGTGGGGGAGGGTTCAATTTTGGTTCTACCTGCACATGCGAATCCAGAAGGGAGCCTGTTTTCTGGAACCCATTTGAGTGTGACTGAAGTGGCACGAGAACAGCTATTCCCACAAGATTTCCACCATATCAGGCTGAAGCCTTACTAGCTGTTCATCATCGTCTAACCCTAAACTGAGCCCTGGTCCAGCCACAAATCCAGAACCTAATCTGGATCCAGATCCAAACAACTGTCTACTCACTTTTTAACCCTTGCTTCTGAGTCCTGTCCCTGCCCTGTAGCCAGAGCCCTTCTGAGTCTGCCTGTGAAGCTTCAGAGTAAGGGGTGCGTCTAGGGCTCACAGAATAAGACAGATACACAGTGCAGGTGGTGGAGAATTCACCCGTTTTAATAAATAGATTTTAATTAACTCAAACGTCCCTCCTCCCCCAAAAATCAAAATCTCAGCCCAATTAGCAGAGGGTGAATGGATTTGTTCTCTCAGAGTGGGAGAGGAGCTGTGTTTTCAAGACCATCTGCTCATGAGTCCTTTAAAAAAAATGTTGGAGAAGAAAACAAGCTTTAACCTGAGGGGGAGAAAAGAAGGGGGAAGGCGTTCTGGCAGCCTGCGGCGGGGGGCTTTGACAGCGTGTGGGGATGGACGCTGCCACCCTGAACAAGGGTGGTCCTGACAGCTTGGACTGGGGGCTCTAATCCCCTGCAAAGGGGGAGTGGTTAACAATCTGTAAGGAACGGCTTTGACAGCCCCAGGAGGCAGGGAACCAACAGTCTGTTTTGGTTTACTCTGATGCCCAGCCCTACATGGGGGGGGGGGGGGCCTTGAGATGAGGAGATCTCCTGAGAGCCTGAAGGGAGAGGGGTTTGACAGGGAAATTGCTCCAGTGGCCGATGGGTGGAGGGGCTCTGATTGCTGCCCAGGGAGAAGGAGGGAATTGCTTTGATGGCCTGAATGGCACAGCTCTGATAAGTTAAAGAATGGGTGGTTCCCCTCACAGCCCTGCCTGAGGGTAGCCTCTCAGAACCTGCATTATTGGCTTCTTCTGACAGCCTCCATAGCTGAGAATCTGACCACCTGGGGAAGAGGGGTACTCAGGCAGCTTGTGATGGGAAGCAGGGACACTGACAGCATGGAAGGGAGACTTTGTGGTGAAAGGGGACCTCTGGCAGTTTGTGATGGGAAGCAGGGACAGTGGCAGGCTGTGAGGGGAGCCTGTGTTGATGGAGGGAGCTCTGGAAGCTTGTGAAGGGCAGTGAGGATACTCACAGCCTGTGAGGGGCATTGGTGGAGGTGAGGGCTCTAGTTTTCTGGTTAAAAAATAAACAGTGGTGCTTTGATGTATCTAGTGGTAGGAGAATCCCCTCGGAATCAGTGCTTCTCTCCACTCCACCCCATATGCCTGCATACATCTGGCTTGGCAAAGTGGCTCACTCTGCCTCGTTCTCTGTGCCCCCTAGGGAGATGACATCTTGGATCGGAGCTCCGAATTGATCTACACCGGGGAGATGTCCTGGATTTACCAGCCTTATGGACGGAACCAGCAGCGCGTTTTCTTCCTCTTTGATCACCAGATGGTTCTCTGCAAAAAGGTAATGAAACCCACATGAAATCAGTGCTGTTCAGGGCACAGTGAGGATGAGGCATTCAGTGCCGAGCATCTTTCGAATGAAGCCATCCCAAAATATTTTCCAGGGCTGGAAGGCAGCAACTCTCACAAAGGGGGAAATGTAGCAGGGAATAGAGCTGAAATTTAGACCGGGTAGAGTTTATTTTTCCAAGCTAGTTACCATGAGGGGAGACTGCAAGAAACAGGGTTTCTGGCTGTCTCAAGATTTGTTGGGTTGTCCCAGTTTTATTAGGTGGAGCCTGCAGGAATTTTCACCGGTCATAAAACCAGACATCAGAGCCATGAAACATAATGATGTTATGACATTGCATCAGAGCTTGAAGATATTTTGGCAGGACATGATGATGTTGGATTAAGAGGTCACAGGGAAGGATTTGGCCAAGAAAAAGTCCAAAAGGTGGGAATGGTTGTTCCAGGGAGGGAGCAATGGAAGCAGGAAGTAATGGGGGAGGAAAGCAAGTGAGGATGAGTGTCCCACTGTAGGGGAAACAGTAGAAGGCCGGACTGGTGAGCATTACAGTGAGGAATGGATGGAGGGGCAGAGGAAAGTTACAGTGAGGAGAATAGGCAGAGGGGACAGAGGGCAAGGTCACATTGAGGGGAATGGACGGGAGAGGTCAGTGGGGAAGGTCACGGTGAGGGAATGGATGGAGTCACAGGGGAAAGTTACAGTAAGGGGAATAGATGGAAGTGCTGGAGAAGGTCACAGTGAGGGAAATGGACAGAGGGAACAGAGGAAGGTCTTGGTGAGGGGAATGGCTGCTGTTTTTCCTGTGGAACAAATATTTCGGTTATGAAGCATTTCCCATATGAGACCTATAAATATGTGCATGAGATGTTTGTCGATTTCTGAGAGAAGCGTAAAAGCTCTGACTGTATGCTGTAGCTGTTCCCCCAGGATCGGTGGCAGGCACTGAACACCCATGTGGTCAAACCTGAAAATTGCTGTAAAATGAGCAAAAAAATCCACACTGCTGGATGGCTCGACACCCCGAGCAGAGAAGCAAAAAGTTGTTTTTTTCACACAAAGGATCATGAGGAATGGAAAACAGTGACTCAAACGCTGTTGAGCCGTCTCCTTAGCGTGAGGCCTGTCCCTCCATTTTAGACCCAGATTTCCTTCATCCCACCCAGATCTGGCCAGCCTGCACTTCTATCTTGTGCATTCTAGACACCAGAAACACTGAATCACGGAACAGAGGTTATAACACACTGAGAGGATTTTATGCTAGCAGCAAATCCCACCTCCATTTGTCAGCTGCGTGCCTTGCTCATTTTCTCATGTGTCCCTTATTTTGGCTCTTTGCCCCACGTTCACTTTTGGGTGTCGGTTGCAGTGTATGATCTGGAATCAGATGACCCCAGCATTTCTGTATGAACTGTGACACCTGGCACTTGAGCAGACAGGTCAGGGACTCAGTTATAATGGTCATTCCAGCCTGTAGAGGTAACACCAAGCAAAGATCTGGGCTATGCAAGGCTGGCATTGCCTGTCATCTCTCATACAGTGGTGTGTGATCTAAACCTAAGCTTCATGAAACCACCAGCACAAGCTACTTGTTGGCTTATCAGGCACACATCTGAATGGAGGCTCATCGTTAAGGTAGGGAAGGGTGATCAAGCGTACCAATCGTGTAACCTTTTAGTATCAGCACTGACATATGTACCAGTGGCTGGCAACCCTGCTGTAAACAATGCTGTCATAATGCGAGCCCCCTGCCTATCAGCCTGTGATGATGTTCTAGTCTCATTAACATAACCTTGAGTCATTATTCTGACAAAAGACTAAGGAAAGCATCAGTATCTGAAGTGACAGAGCTCATAAATCCTGGATATTTCTGTCTTCTGAGAGATCTGAACTCATCGACTTTTGTGCTGTAGATATACATGCAGGGGGAGTCCCTTGGATCAACTGCAAGCCTGAATGAGAATAACCCACGGATGCCACAGCCCTGCCTTCTCAGGCTGTGTTCTTGTCAGGTCTCGTATGTGAAGTGAGGGTTGAGCATGGTCAAAATGTGGATGGGAGCCCTCCAAGGAATACCCAGGTACTGAGGAAATGGTGTGGATAGCTCTTAAGTCACTATGGAACCACTGCTCCAGCACTAGGGGCAGCTGTGGCCTGGATAATTCAGGAGGGTGGTATTTTTCCTTCTGAGTTACGGCTGACTGGATTTCTGCTTTCTGAAGATTTTTTTTCTTTCTTTCTCATTGCTTTTCCTTTTACACTCTTCCTGGCACTGTGAAATGAACTCCTGTAGTCAGAGAACAGTCAAGCTGAGACCGAGCGTATAAGCAGCTTGATTTGAACTTAGCTCCTAAACTTCCACCGTGACTCTGAATTTCTAATTTCTTAAAGCAAAATTCAGTTTTGTTTGCATCAGGCCGGCTCATGCAAGGTAATGAGCATCTCCTGAAAGATGCCAAATGGCCTCAAGTCCCATTGGAATCAGACACAGGCCTTTAGTGAGGTCACTGGGAGCTGAGGGTGCTCAGTGGCAAGGATTGGGTCTGTTAAGTTCACACACTAGCACCTTCTCCCCTTATTCACTCATTCTGGCACTTCCTTTCGCTCATATATATCAGTTCCTCCACTCAGTAGGGTTTGGAGGACACCATATTCCATGCATGTCTTCACAGGAGAATCGAACAAGACCCCTAATCATTTTGAGGTCTATCCTAGCTCATCGGGTGGGTATCAGCCCATTTCCGGGAGGAAAAGAATTCATATCGGAAAATGAACAAGCACTAGCGGTACTAGTTGGCACTCTTGTAAGGCACAGAGGTTAAGAGTTGAAGGTAGTGTCCCTGGTGACTAAACTAACCACTCATCTTGTGAAGCCATCCTTCCAGGTCAGGATGGCCACACAGGTTTACAGGCCCTTTGTGTGTCTGCAGTACCTGCCTCTGTCTGTGCATTATTGATTGTGCTTATGATGTTAATCTTGTACCTTTGCCAGCACGAAAATCCAGTTTTTATTTTTTTTTAAATGTGTGTTTTTAAGCACGTTCTTCCTTCTTTATAGCAGTGTCCTTGAGTATTATTTTAAAGATTGTCTGAATAAGGGATTGACACTAGAGTTATGCCACAGTTTGGATTCACACATGCTGTAGACTTAAACCAGAGTCATATACAGCATGTGTTGTCATGACACTGGGGTCAGGCTCTCCTGTTGGGGATTACAAGAAGCAGCCAATTAGCTAATTAGGATTCAGAGAGGTTCAGACAAGTCCAGTATTGCCTACCCCATGCACTGAAAAATCATGAGTCGAGCCTCAAAAAATCATCATGTTGGCTTAAAAATCAGGAGATTTACAAATATAGTAAGATTGGGTTCTTTTGCTTTGCCTTCTGGTTTTGGAACCTTTAGGGTGCACTCAGGTCAAGTTTGCAGGCTTTTCTCCCCAGTGGTAGAGACTGAAACTTACTTTTTTTAAAAAATGGAAGCTGAGGGTCTCTTGTGGTCATGTGACTTCAGGAGCCAGGGCTTTAAGGAAAACACTAATTATCACAAGACTTGTGCTCACACTGGGAGAGTTGGCAACATTGTCTTGCTCTCTCCTCAGCTCCAATGCAGTTTTTCCCCAAGTTGCTTCTCCACAGCACTGCCTCGTGCTGTACTGCTTCTTCCTGGAGTGCGCTTCTCGTCTTTGTTCACCCCGATCAATCAGTTTGGGCCATTGCATTTGGTACCTCCAGCAAAAAAGCATTCTACCCTATCCCCAGCCTCCGCTTACCTGAACCGTAGCTTCACTTCACCTTGCCCACTGCTCTCTCAAGATAATACCAATGAAAATGACAAGTATTCACGCTGCCATGCAGGAATTCTGCCCCTGAACTACCCGCAGGTAGGCTGAGTTGGATGGAGGATGTGACTCTGTCTCAGTGACTGACTTCCATTTACTGCATTAAGCAAACCGGTCTCTGTGGTAATCCGCTTTCTCAGTTTAGCACTAAAGTCTTTTTTGTCTCTCCCATGTTCTTCCAGCTCCTTTTAATTCTTCTTGGGAAGCAACCGGGACACAACCACTTTTTCTTCTGCTTCCTTCGTTATCTGTCACATCTCTGTAAAAGTCTCCTACAGCCCAACTCATTCCCTTCTCTCCTCCCCCCTGCTTTCCTCTGAGTTCACGTCAGCTCCTGGAAAACGTTGGCACCCACAGCTGTACACACATTATGCATGGTGTGCACCATTGGAAGGATGTCAATTGGGGGCAGGGCTGCCCGGGGGAGGGGGCTCAAAAGGTGCATGCCAGGTCTCAGCGCCACTCACTGAAATTTTAGTTTTTTAAGTGTGTGTTGTGCCGCGACGTGTAAGATTCAAAAGTGTGTGCTTAGATGCCATGCTAAACGAAAGTGAGAGTGGTTCAGCTGTGTATAACATGACAAATTTCGGAGAGTGCCTGCTGAGCATACCTCAATTCCTTTTCCAGCTCACACACATTTCTAAGGAGTCAGCAACCCCTTACACCTGAGGTACTGCTTTCTGCATACATCATACAGGCTTTTACATTTTCAATACTGTAGTGGGAGAGCGCGACATGGGCTAGTGGCCTGAGCAGGGGACTGGGATTCAGGATCTCTCCAGTTCTAATCCCAGCACTGACAGATTCCTTTGTCTTAACCTCAGCATTGTTTTCTCTGGTCTATAAAATGTCAAGGGCATGGTGTCTGGATTAATCAGTAGAGCACTTTGAAAAGTATGATGTATTATTGGCTGTAGGGTCTTAGAGGGATAACTTAGCCTTTGTGATGCCATGGAATTCATGTGCTGGAGAAGATTCCATCTCATCTACTTTTATCCAGTTTCTTCATAGCTGATTTACATGTAGAGGGTTATTCATTTTATGAGATCTATTCTATCATGGTGTCTTGCCCCAGAGTTACTGTATTTCAAAATGCTGCTTCTGCTAGGCACCTTACTGCAGGCTACATCTACATTTGGAGTGAGGGGTGTGGTTCCAGTTCGCGAAGACATACTCATGCTAGCTCTCATCGAGGTGCGGTAGCACAGGTGAGCGGTGGTACAGGCTCCATTGAGTTCAGGTGGGTTTGTAGTAGGTGCAACTAGCCTCTCACGGCTGCTCATGCTCCTGCCTGAGTTGGATTCAGTTCTTTGCAACACAAGGAAACTTTAGTCTATTCGATTAACTTCAGGCTGTTCCAGCAGACCTTTAGTTGGATGGGAATGGAGAGGCCATCTTCTCATGGTTGTTTCTCCAAAGTGCTAGCAACAGAATGGTGGAGGCAGAAGAAAGAGATAATATGTGAGCAAAAGTATTGCCGTCTCTTCTTGTTCTCTGAACTGGAACGTGGCTGTAGAGTATGTGGTTAACCACAACATGGGTTTTGCAGAAGAAACTGTGGGTTGGTTTCCGTAATGTGAAAATCCTTGTAGGAGGGGAAGAAGGGAATCAATGGAGTGGGAGGCAAGCACTGCCCTCTGCTCCATTTATCATCTGTCTATAACCAGGGAAGAATAATACATATTCCAGTAGAGTAACCTTAATTACCAAGAGATGAAGTCAATCCTAACTGATGTTAGAGTTAAAAGATTGCCTTAAAGGCATAGAGCCTCTTTTTCTCCCCTCCCTGAAGTTGAGAGAGTTTGACACAGAGATACTTTAAATTTACAAATCACATCACTTAACATCTGGCATTCTGACACGGAGTATTAATTATGATCTTAGCTTGTTATGTCTTGGGGTACTCAAGGGGCATATGGTGTAATAGACGGTGGATCTGCAATGTTTCTCCTCTGGCTCGCAGCCCTAGTTTCCCCAAAGGGTGCAAAAGCACATTGGCATCAGATTAGAAGTGACAGGAGAACAGGCAAAGGGTTAAAAATGTTTATGTATTGAATTAGGCATTCCTTTTGTCAACGGTGGAGCTGCTCTAGATGGGGCTTCCTGTTCAGCACCTCCTGACAGAGCGGAAAAAGATCAGTGGCTGCGTGAAATGCATTTGGATTTCATTTGCACTTTTAATGTGTCTGTTGTAATCAAGATGCAATGTAAATTCCAGGTTGTCTTTCCCCTGAGCTCCAGGAGCAAAGACTGTTGGGCGAGAGGCAGAATGAGAGTAGCTTAATAGCAATAGCAGACCATTCTGCTAGGAATAGCTGCACTATCTGAAGTATTATTGTTTTACTCACCGGCTGTAATGCCGTTGAAGGACAAGGTTCCATGCAGTGAGTTTAAAGAGACAATCCCCTGCCCTTAGATTTTTATGTTTGAGACGGTCCAATTCCTCTATAGCCCTTTTCGAAAACACACGAGTGACACCTTGCTCCAAGCTGCAACCCAATCAAAACAAAATTCTCGCTCTCACTTCAATCCAACGGGGTCTTGCAGTTCTCTCCTAGAATCTGACTTACAAAGACAGTGAAAGGCTGGGACAGCTACTAGTCCATTTGTGTTATTTTAGGTGGTTTTCCAGTCACATGGAGCATGGTTATATTTTTCCATCCTCTTCTCCCCATCACTGGGGCATTTAATGAAAACCCCTGTGCTGCCAGCCACTCCTGATTCTAGCCTGCAGAGTGGGGGTGAGGGGAACAGGTCAACTTGTATTTGAAATGGCAGTACCATAGAGAGTTGGCAATTGTATATTGCACTTGCAGTCAAGGCGTTTTAGATTGTGGCCGTGTCAGGTGCCATAGGTTAAACATGGTCAAGCCTAATCTGCCCTTGTGTAAGACCAGGGCTGGCTCCAGGCACCAGCTTCTCAAGCAGGTGCTTGGGGCGGCGGCTCCAGAGAGGGGCGGCACGTCCAGATATTCAGCGGCAATTCGGCGGACGGTCCCTCACTCCGCCTGGGAGCGAAGGACCTCCCGCCGAATTGCCGCCGCAGATCATGATCGCGGCTTTTTTGTTTTGTTTTGTTTTGGCTGCTTGGGGTGGCCAAAACCCTGGAGCCGGCCCTGTGTAAGACACCACCAAGGAAAACCCAGGAGACTGAGGAAGGTGATTCAGCACAGAGTACTCCTCCCAGTGCCCTGGCTTGATGTCTAACGCCAGGCTTTTGAGAGGTATCAGGTCAACTGATATTATTTATTACGTACCTAGCATGCAACAGGGGGAAGGGCTCTTCTATCAACCCACCCTCTAACCCGGGGCTAGAACCCTGCATAAAGCTGTTGAAGTTCTGCTAATTCACTGTGGCAGGTGCTGCTTGTTAGTGGGTGTGGCCCTCTAGAGAGGTAGCTAGGACAGACGATGTCCTGGGGAGCAAGATCACTAGGGCCAGCCAAGCTCAAGGAGGAAGCTTATGCTGAGGCTTATATTGCGTTAGTTATCAATAAAGCCAAAATCCAGAAGGGCTGAGTTTGGATGTTGCCTCAGGCCCTGTGTGCTCTGTTGTGGGTGGGGATGGGACTTAGTCTGTTCATATAAAATAAAGGTGTGCAAAATGCCAACTGCCAAATTCATCCATGATGTGATTACCTCAGGTCTCTGCCCTGAGGAGCAGAAAGTTGAGCCCTCGTGCTGCAATGTTCTCTCGCCATTACCATTTGAAAACCCTGAGAACAAATTGAAGGAGTCAGAAAAACAAGTTGACGTATCCGAAGAAGGGTTTCCTATCTCTCCCTGTTGCTAATTTATTAGAAACAAAATCATCCTTGCCTCACTGCTTTAGATACAATGTGACTGGGCTTTAGGTGGAATGAGACATCAAAATGCCACTGATGTTCCACAAAACATACTGAGCAAAAGAACATTTCCGCATAAATGCTTTCAGCTTCTCTCTCTCCTCCTCCCTCGCCCCATGCTTCATGAAACTGGCAAGAATGAATCAAGTGTCTCTTTCAAAACTCACTAGACAGGCACGACTGAATAATTTGGCAGGAATCTGGCGACCTCCCAACACAGCCGTCCTTGTGAGGGAAGGGATTACATAAACTTGTGTCTCGTGGATTTGGGTTCCTCTCTCTTCACAAATCAGCCACTGAGGATACAAGTAACAAGCACTTCCCCTCTTCATAGAGATTCTCTGGCAGTAGTTGAGTGCTTTAAGTTGTATCCAGGGAGTTCGTGCTACATTTTATTGCTTCTAATATGATCCAGCTCTCCCTGATGCATTCTAAGGCCCTGAGTTCCTATGCGCTGGTTGTGGTTCAGTCTAAATTGTTATGGCCCAAAGACAGTGTAGCAGCAAAGTGCACCGTCACTGATGTCTTTGTGTCCTCTTATTTCTTTGACTTGATATGTGAGTGACCTAGAGCTAAGAGGAGAAATGGGGTGTTTCGCCCAAAGAAGGTTTGGGAGTCATAAGAGCTACAACAAAGTCAGCGCCAGAAGCACCATCCAGGGAATGATAATTACACTGATCTGAGTTCATGACTTGCCAGTTCGGGCCATATTAACCCTTGATGTAACTCCATTGACTTCAGTAAAGTTACACAGGGGATGAATTTGGCCCCTCCAGTGTTGGACCAGGGCCAGATTAAATCCCGCTGGACTAATTTCTAAGTCTGATGTTACACTGTCCAGATTCAGTGGTAGAAACAAATGTTAGCAGCTCGTGAGATATCCGGTATTAAAACGCCCTGTATGGGCCTGCAATGCCCCTAGCTCGATAGAAAACAAAACTGTTTCATAATAGACATTTATACAGCAGCTTTCATACAAAACGAGCCCAAAAGCAGATTACCAGCATACAGCGCCACTGAAATGCAGCCAGCTGTGGAGCGGATAGTAGCATACATACACACACAATACACCATTGGAGGAATGCACAGTGGAGGACTGGAAAATCAGGCCCAAGGCATCTCAAGTTAAATGAGCAAGACACTTTTGAAAATGTTGTCCTTATGTCCCTGCAAAGCAGAGCAGATCTCATTCTTTTAAAGGGTCACGCTTAGGTAGTTTAGGTCCCAAATGTAGGTAATGGGGATTTTTTTTTTTAATTTACAAAACTGAATAATACTGAAAAAAATGAAAATACCACGAGACCCATTGTAAAACAGTGTAGTGTGCCATACCCCCATTTCTTACTGCAGACTGTGGGGAGAAGGAAGGGCAGAAACAGGGGCAGCAAGGTGGGAAAATGAGGACAGATTTGAGGAATAAGTTGAAAAACTTGATTTCCCCCATCCACCCAGCTTGACCACTGTCCAAAACAACTAGAAATCACCAGAGATGGGCCTGAACCACACTGGTGGTTTGGTTCCAAAACCCAGATCTGCCTTTCCGCAAAGTTTGCATTTATATCAGTGGTTTGTTATAGGCCTGTGGTATAATCATGTGCTAATTTGAGGGCTCTGCCTGACATCTGAAGATGACTGAGCTTGCAGTTATGTAACGTTTTCTCTTTCAAGTGTCTCCTTAAAACGCAGCTCTCCCATGATGCCTACTAAACACTCAACATTGGCCAGGCAAATGATGTGCTATGATTGCTGCTTTTTACACTAATCATAATCATCTCACTTTTGCCTCATGTTTCGTTCTGTCTGCTTGTTGTATCCACCTCTGTCTTATATTTAGATTATTAGCTCTTCAGGGAAGGGATTGTTTTTTCATTATATGTGTGTACAGTGCCTCGCACAATGGGGCCTGCATCGCTGATTAGCTTGTAGGTCCTACAAATAAATTAATACTAATCAGGGGCGGCTCTATGGTTTTTGGCGCCCCAAGCACGGCAGTGAGGTGGCTTTCGGCGGCACACCTTCGGGCGGTCCGCTGGTCATGCAGATTCGGTGGCATGCCTGCGGGAGGTCCGCCGGTGCCGCGCTTTCAACATTCCTGCCACTGAATTCCCGCCGAAACCGCGGGACCGGCGGACCTCCCACAGGCATGCCGCCGAAGGCAGCCTGACTGCCCTCGCGGCTTGCCGCCCCAGGCACGCACTTGCTGCGCTGGTGCCTGGAGCCGCCCCTGATACTAATAATAAAGAGTTCAGAGCAGAAAGTTCACCATTCATAATTGCAGCAAAAGAACAGCGTGACATTTTGCAGATGGTTTGTGCTGAGCAGGGAATGTGGGGAGCAGGTGAAAGATTCCCCAGATGCCTTGAACATTTCTTGAAAGAAAAATTAAAACAGCTGAGCTAGGTTTGCATCTCTCCTTCAATTCTCCCTTTTCCCCAAACTTGCTAAACAGTTCTTCAGAGGACCTTGAAGTGCTGATCAAAGCATCACATTGTATCATGTGGAAGACGAGTGATTGGAGCTCTTGGGTGACTTCTTTGAATAGGAAAAGGGGAAAATAACCACCAACAAAAAAACAATATCCCCAGATAAGAGTCAGTTCAAAGATTCTGAGTGGATATTGAAAAATGTTTGCATTCCACATCACCTAGCACACATGCATACCAGAACTCCCAACACCCATTCAGGATAGTGCATGCTCACACACCAACACTAACACCCCCACACAGCTTTTCTTACTGACATTTCAGAGTGGAAATAAGCAACCACCACTTCTGTAATGCTTTACTCACAGTACACGCTATGTCACTGTTTCACTTCCAGCACCACGGAGCCCACCCATTACATTTTCTTACTAGTTTGCTGAAGGGGTGACAGGGGAAATAAATTGTCCTTCAAAGTGTTTTCTTCCAGCCAGACTTTTAAAGTTCAATGTTAATCACAAAATCATAGATCATCAGATCAGCTTGTTGGGCCATCAAGTCCTGCAGTGGCTACTAAGCCTGATCAGGCAAAGTGTTTAAGCACGTGCTTACTTTGAGTATATAGGTAGCATTGATGTCAATTGGACTATTTATATGCTTAAAGTTAAACACATGCTTAAGTGTTTGAGGCACAATTCATAGAATCATAGAAGATTAGGGTTGGAAGAGACCTCAGGAAGTCATCCCAATCCAATTCCCTGCTCAAAGCAGAGCCAACACCAACTAAATCATCCCAGCCAAGGCTTTGTCAAGCCGGGCCTTAAAAACCTCTAAGGATGGAGATTCCACCTTAAACAGATTACTGCAACAGAAGTTCAGTTAAACAGAACTCAAGTCTCAAAGATCTGATTCTGGCAACAGATTTCTAGTTAGGTAGCATCAGGGCCGGCTCCAGGGGCGGCAGATTGTTGGAGGTGGCATTCTGCCCAATCCTAGGGCAGCACGGCCGCTTTTTTGTTTTGTTTTGTTCTTGTTCCGCTCCGGCCACCCTGTAGGGGGTGGTGGCGCGGAGAACCAGAGCACCCTGCAGGACAGTCCTCTTCCTTCCCTCCTCGCCGACCGGAGCAGAGCCCTTGTGACAGGAGGCAGCGCAGCGGGAGGGACCGTGTGGCAGTGCCCCCGCTGTAGCCCTGGCCGCCCCCTTCTCTCTCTCTCCCGCCCGCTCCCTCCCTCTCCCCCCCCAAGCCGGCCCCCCTGCACCCGCGCCGCAGGTTTTTTTTCTTTTTTTTTTGCTTTGCTGTTCTGGCCGCCCCGTTTTTTTTTTGCTTGGGGCGGCCAAAAAGCCAGAGCCGGCCCTGGGTAGCATGTCCTTCCCCATCCCATTTGTGCCATCGCCCTGCTACATGCCATCAGAAGAACATTTGGAAGAATTTGGGAAACTAGGTCAATGTAGGCTGTGGTAGCATCACATCTACCATCACTGCTTTGCTTTTGCAGCCTAGGAAACCTTCTCTGTGTGACCATTTGATCTTCACGTTCTAAAACCATTAAGATCATATGCTGAAATATTGTTATTATATTTTTCAGTTCTAAAAATTTCAAAGTGCCTTTTACAGATTAATTAGTTGCAACTCACAACATCCCTGTGTGATAGGCAAATATCCCCCTTTTAAAGATGGGGAAACTGAGGCACAGAGGCGTTGTGATTCATTCAACGTCATACAGCAAGTTATTGTCAGATCAGGATTAGAACTGTAGCGTCCTGACTCCGATCCTTGTGCTTTAAGCACTGCACAATGCTTTCTCTCCTATTAACCTTTTACATATTAGAACACACGAGAGTTTGGGAACCAAAAGAAGTATCCTCAGCGGAAAGACCAATATCCTACAGGTGCAACAAAATATATCTAATGTATATTATGCAAGTAGTATCTTTTATATAGTGGGCTTATAGGAGAGATATATTGACTCACATTAATTCATGAGAAAATGACCCTTTCCATCTGTGCGTTGGGATGGTTCCCTGATTCTCAGGTTCAGTCTGCACTGGTCCCCATTGCAAAGAGAGTAAGAGCAGCTGAGAGGTTGCTCTGACTTATGACAGTGGAGGATAGATGAAGCAGAGCTCTACCATACCGCCGCCTCCCACAATCCTGACAAGCCCTCTCCAACACTCAGCATGACTCTTATATTGGTGGGGTGGCAGCTGACACAGCAGCCATATGCTCGCAAGTTCTCTTGTTCCATGGAGTGTCCTGCTGGGCCATTTGTACTGAGATTTCAATTGGGAACCTGGCCCTTTATGTGCATGAAACACATAATGCTCTTTCCACCTGAGCTCATAGCCTTCTGCAGGATAAGACAGGTACACATCTATCAACTGAACAGCAGATGCATGAGCACACACCTATGCCCTCTAGAGGGCTGGAGGATTAAATATTTAGGATCTAATTTGAAAGGTGCCTCCTTCTGCCATTCTAGTTTGCTTCCCCTTAGAACTGCAACAGTCCTACCTGTTCTTATCTAATAAACACCCTTCCTCTCCTCCTTCATATGCCTCCTTTATACCCCCCTTTTCAGGCTGTCCCTTTTCCTCATCATCCAAACACCTGTTTTCTTTTGTCTTCTGTGTGGTTATCTGATTTAGATTGTGAGCTAGTAGCTAGAAAGGAGGGTCTTGTGGGTAGACACTGGATAGGGACTCAGGAAGATCTTGATTCAGTTCCAGCACTGCCAGGGACTCCCGGTCTGAATTTGAGCAAGTCACATAATTTCTCCCTGCCTCAATTTAGTATCTGTAAAATGGAAGTATTAATACTCCCTTTCTCTCAGACTTTGTGTCTCTTGTCTGTTTACATTAGAAGCTCCTCAGAATGGGGATTTTGCCTTACTGAGTATGTACGGCATGTAGCATGATTGGGATCTCAAGTTTGGTTGGGGCCTCTTGACTCTATTATAATCCAAATAATAGAAAGGTCTCCTGGGCACTTCAGAGATGGCTGCATTGCAGTAATGAGAGAAGTAATTCCTGCACACAGTCCATTAAAGGAGCTGGGAACCTTTGGAATCAAATATACACTCTATAGACATACATTAGGTTTCAGATCTTTCATTCCGGGCATATATATATATATATTCACATACCAAATATATATGTGTGTGTGTGTGTGTGTAACTAGATATGGATACTGTAGTTAGATTTTGCTGATGCGGAGGTTGTTATTTATGGTGAATTGATTATAGGGGCCCGTTATATTTTGAGAGCTGTGATTGACTTCATGGGAGTATGGGCAGGTTCTGTTATAGATAGTTTGTATGTTTTTATTGTATGTGAAAGCTCATAGAGTCCTGGGCAGGTGATTTAAAATTCAGTTGAAGAATAAATAATATCCCTCTATTGAGTTATATGGACTTGGGGCTGGGAGTATGATGGCAAAGATGGCTAACCAGTTAGAAAATAGAATCTTGTACCAGTTGCCATGACTGCCTGCTGAGACTGAACTTTCTGGGAAATCAATGGTACTGGCAAGACTATTCCAGCCCTAGACACTTTTTGTTTTCTGTGGATTGGTACAGCCCTCCTCTTGCTCTTATCACTGTGAACATTCAAGAACCCCTGAAAACAACTCGCTGTTCAGGCATGCTAGTTGGATTAGAATATACAGCTACAAAGTGGAGAATGTTCCTTCTTCCTGTTTCCCATAGTAGCAAAAAGGGAATTTGTTGAATGCATGGAGCAGTTGGCATGGGTTCTAAGATGTACTATGTTTGAACTCTGTAGCCATTATGTATCACTTTGAATTATTTAGTCTTTTGTCAATTTCAATATGTTTCTTTTATATTCTTGGGATTGCTTAGCATCCCTCAGGTGGCTGAAAATTCCTGTTAAGCTTAAGGCTAAAGACTCTAGGGAGCCTGGTGGAAAAAGAAAAGGTGAACTAGCTTCCTTAAAAAAATGTTTTCTTAATATGCAGTTCTTTTATCTAAAGTCAGCTTTGTGAAAGTGACAGGGGCTTCATGTTTATTGTTTTACAGTGATTTCCACATCAAATTGTTTAAAGTACAAGAACAGAAAAAAAGGTGTTTCTTCTAACTGTCCACTATGCAAATTCAGTCTGGGATCTGATGGTCAAGCTGGGTTCTTTCTTGTTAGTGCATCTTCACCAGCAATAAATATTTTCTGGGCTGCATGTTGCCCCCAGTGGCACATGTGCAATTCTGTTGCTTTCATATTCTTCACTTGGTGACAGAAAGCAACCCTGTCATTTTCATATTGTTCTCTCAGGGGCACCTGTGAAACTATGGATATGTCCACACTGCAATTAAAAACCGGGGGCTGGCCCATGCCAGCTAATTTGGCCTTACGGGGCTCAGGCTTGCAGGACTGGGGCTCGCAGGGCAGTTTAATTGTAGTGTAGATGTTGGGGCTTGCACTGGAGCCCAGGCTCTAGGACCCCGTGAGTTGGGAGGGCAACCTGGGCAACACAGTTAAACCAACCTAACTCCTGGTATAGACAGTGTTAAGTCAATGGGAGAATTCTCCCATCGATGTAGCTACTGCGTCTCAGGAAGGTGGTGTACCTATGCCAATGAGAGAAGCCCTCCTGTCAGCATAGGTAGCATCTTCACTGAAGCGCTACAGCAGCACAGCTGCGCCGCTTCAGCATTTTAAGCATAGACCTGCCCTAAGTGTTTTGACCAGGGTAATTTTCTTAAATGACAGGGTTGTTTCTACCTATTCTATTGGGAAATTATATCACAATTTAATACATCCTATTGTTAGAAAGTTTTCCATTATGTATTCAGTCTGAAATTTCCTGTCTTTTCTTTCCCTACTTTGCTAGAATAAGATACTTGCAAAGCATATTGTTTAATGGATTGTTTCATTGGGAGTTTTAGGGGAAATATTAAGACTAAAAGCTTCTAGACATTATCCTCTCTCACCATCATTAATACCATTAAGCAGATTCATAAAACAGCTCTTGTGAGATCTTATGCCAAGTTCATTTGTTTTCTTTATTTCAGGAATTTTTATAAGACATATCCTAAGGACATTCACCATTTAATCTTGTTCAATTACATAAATGTTGTGTGTTGATTTTATTGGTGCTGTTAGATTATTCCTCTGATATGTTATTTATCTTTATTGCATTTTCAAAATAGTTGAAAAATAAAATAGGAAGGAAAATGGCTTGCTGTTTAAATGATCAAGATAAATGAACTTTGTACAACCGAGTATTGGTTTATGAGCCCTGCGGAAGAACCTAGCCTTAATTTTGTCTTGTTCAAATTGGCTATTTAAATATTAAAGCCTTATAACTGGTTCTCCATATAGAATCAGGTTCCTATTTAATTAATCTCCTATTTTCTGATGACCTGGCTTTTTTATGCTGTGGTCATATAAATAGTTTATACAGCAGGCCTGATTCTCTGCTCAGTACATCAGAGTGAATCAGGAAAAGCTCCACTGCAGATAATACAAATGTTACTGTTGTAAAACTGGTTTAAGCAAAAGGAGAATCAGGCTTCTCAGTATTTATTTTATATCCTCTTTTTGGGGGGAAGGAGGGAGAGAAAAATGTCTGAGTGATGTTTTTCGCTTACAACTCTTCAAACCTGCATTTTCACACCTATGTCTGATAAACTGACATAGCATCTCTCAGTGTACTTATTTAGTGACACCTTCCTGTGGCTTTTTCAGGCATCTGCAGTGAACACAGTTTATGCTTCAGTCCAAGGAATCAGGATAGCTGATGCAGAGCACGGTGGCAAAAACAGCAGCAATGGGGCCCTGGGTGTGCTAGACGTGTCAAGCGGCTCAATGAATCGTGTGCATTTTTAGCTGAGCCATTAAACAGTAATAACAAATAATGATTTTTCTTCTTCCTCCCCAAAATGGTAAAGGTGGGAGAAAGGGCCATTAAAACAAAGGGAGCGAGGAAAGCCAAGGGGTGATCATACATAATACTGAAAGGTATAAATATCATGGAGGGAGAACAATGTTGAAGTATCCCAAGCATAATGGGATGGAACTGAGCTAAGGGTAATTACAGGCTGAATGTTCCCAGCAATGAAGTCTGTAAGAGTGGAAAAAGTGGTGGGAAACCCCCCTCTCTTGTGATATGTAGAACTAGCTTGGACAAAGCACAAGTCTACTAGGAGCTAATGTGCAAAATGACCTATAAGGTCTACCCCAGGGGTCGGCAACGTTTGGCATGTGGCTCGCCAGGGTGCTTACCCTGGCGGGCCGGGCCAATTTATTTACCTGCGGACGTGGCAGGTTCGGCCGATCACGGCCCCCACTGGCCGTAGTTCGCCGTCCTGGGCCAATGGGGGCTGCGGGAAGCGGCACAGGCGAGGAATGTGCTGGCTGCAGCTTCCCGCCTCTCCCATTGGCCCGGGACGGCGAACCGCGGCCAGTGGGGGCTGCGATCGGCCGAACCTGTCGCGTCAGCAGGTAAATAAACTGGCCTGGCTCGCCAGGGTGCTTACCCTGGTGAGCCGTGTGCCAAACGTTGCTGACCCCTGGTCTACCCTTTTCTATCTCCAGTTTGTACATTTCTGTGAACCACTTTAGGAGCATAGGTACTAGATCAAATTAGTGGTCCCTCTTGTCAAGTTTCCTGTCATCTGCACAACAGTGCCAAGTACCAGATGCTTCAGAAGAAGGTGTAAAATCCATGTAATCGTCAGTCATGGAATAAACTACTTGCTGGGGGAAGTTTCTTCCTGATCACAAGCAGTTAATAGTGGCTATTTTATGCCCCAAAGCATGAGGGTTATATCAAGTGTACATTTTTATCGTATCTAGCCTTTATCTACCCTATTAATTTAGCCAAAAATTAAAGTATCGTATATACTTGATCATAAGCCTGTTTGTTTATAAGCTGACCCTTCCAAGATGGATAAGTAAAAATGGAAAATTTTTATAACCCGTTCATAAGCTGACCCTATAATTCAGGGGTCAGCAAACTTTGGCTCCTGGGCCATCAGGATAAGCCACTGGTGGGCTGAGATATAATAATAAATGGAGATATCCTATCTCCTAGAACTGGAAGGGAGCTTGAAAGATCATTGAGTCCAGCCCCCTGCCTTCATTAGGAGGACCAAGTACTGATTTTTGCCCCAGATCCCTAAGTGGCCCCCTTAAGGATTGAACTCACAACCCTGGGTTTAGGAAGCCAATGCTCAAACCCCTGAGCTATCCCTCCCCCCCAAATGGTTTGTTTACCTTGAGCGTCCACAGGCACCGAGGTAAACCTAAGTAAACAGTGTCCTGGCGCGCCAGCTGCTTACCCTGACGGGCCAGGACAGCAACTGGTGGGGAAATTTTTGGGGGGGGAGAAGCTGGGAGTCGGGAGTAACCCCTGTGACCACCCCCCATATGACCCACCCCTAGCCCGGGACCCCCCCACTCTCCCCATCCCATCCCTTCCCTTCCCTTCCCACCTTATCTGGGGAGGGCCAGGGGAGGATGTCTCTGGCCTGGCTGGAGCTGCTCCAGCAGGCTGGGCAGTGCAGCCGCAGCCTGCTCCGGCGGGCCAGACCGGGTGGCGTGGCCGCAGCATGTTCCAGCGGGCTGGGCCGGGCGGCATGCCCTCAGCAGGCTCCGGTGGGCCGGGCGGCGTGGCCACAGCCTGCTCTGCGGATGGGGCCGAGCAGCACGGCTGCAGCCTGCCAGCCCCGGAGCTGCAGCTGCTTTGGAGGCTGGGGGGAGAGCAGCATGGCCAGAATCGAAGAGACTCTGGTCCCTCCTCTTCCCTTCTGGCTCCGCTGGCTGTGCTGCCTCTCCTTGCTCCCTCTGTTGGGGGAGGGGCTGTGTCCCACCTCTCCCTCTCTATACCCGTTCATAAGCCGACCCCCTTCTCTGGTGCTTCCCTTTTTTACTAAAAAAATTCGGCTTATGAACAAGTATATACGGTATTTACAGCAAATGAAGTTCTAAGAATTAGATCATATTTTGCAAATTAACCCTTTCATTTCTGTGCTGAAAGAAAACTACAATGTTTCAAATGGTTAAGATTAGTCTTGGAAAGATTAGATTTTTATTAGTCAGTAAAAGTCAATTCCACCATACACACACAAATCAATGAAAAAATATTTCCATCAGTGATCATCAAATTTTACAGATAGGCAAAGTAAGAAAAATGCTGCTTGAGAACTTATTAGAGTTTGATTTAAGGATAGTTACTTTATATATATTTTTACATGTGATGTTGGCAATTGGTGTTTTAATGCTTATAAAGCTTCAATTTTTTGAATCTCAGCATCTAACGTCATTACATAATTATTGTCTGCCTCCGCACATTGTCGGACATACCCATAATTTCCAGTAACCTCAACAATTTAAACTGATAAAAGTCTTTACAAATGTGTAAACATAAACATCAATATAATCCCTCAAAGTTATGAAAAATAAAAATTGAATTCTGCCAAGCCTAGTTAAGACCTGGTATAGGTGTCAGTCCACCTAGAATAAAATGCATCTCTTCTTTTTCATGTAGGACCTGATACGAAGAGATATCCTGTATTACAAAGGTCGCATTGACATGGATAAATATGAAGTGGTGGATATAGAAGATGGGAGAGATGATGACTTCAACGTCAGCATGAAGAATGCCTTCAAACTTCATAACAAGGAGACCGAGGAAATTCACTTATTCTTTGCCAAGAAGCTGGAGGAGAAACTGCGATGGCTCAGAGCTTTCAGAGAAGAAAGAAAGATGGTTCAAGAAGATGAAAAGATAGGTAAGGGATCGAAAATCAATGGGATGGTGGCTGTTGGGTTTTGCCCCCTGGGAGGAGAAGGCCAAATTACTGTGCTTTAGAATTATAGTTTAACTTCATTATAACCTCCCTGGCTTAACTCAGAGTTGCTGTGAAGATTTGCTCATTTAGGAGCAAATGCTGCCCTTGGCTTCAAGCTTCAGCATAAGGAAACTTCACAAGATGTTGCAGGAGAGAGAAATGTACAGTCCCCAACCACTGAGAGGCAACAGAGCCTCACAGCTGCAGTAATTTCTGCCCTAAGCTAAGCACCACCACTGCAGGGAGAAAGGCAGACAGACTCACTGATCTTCCAGCCTTTCCCTCCTTTCTGTACTACCACAAAAGGTTGTTGTAACCAAGATTGGCATCTGGCTTATTGTCTCTTGCTCATTCGTTAAGGACTGTGTTCATTTATGGTACAGTATAAAAAATGCTAAAAATAATAATGTTTATAAGGTTGCTTTTTAGGCAGCCTCCTCCCAAGTGATGTCACGGTGAGGCTTTACTTTAAAAGAAAATTTGTTTTTTATTAAAATATCTCTCTCTGTGGGTAGCCCCACCAGGCAGTGCTTTGCCACCCATGGGTTATTAGTTTCATAAATGATGCATGAAGAAATATTCAGAAAAAGAGGTTGGAAAGCGATTTTCTGAACTTTTTGCCATGTTCCCTTTTTCCAGGCTTTGAAATTTCTGAAAATCAAAAGCGGCAAGCGGCACTGACAGTAAGGAAAGTCAGTAAGCAAAAAGGTAATTGGCAGCATGTGTTCCGTTAGGTGAAGCCAGGGTGGAGTGGGGCTTTATGCTGAGCTCCAATCCACATTCCCTTTGATTTTTCACCTGTCTCTTTTTTTTTATCTCATTTGTGTGTTTCATATAATTTGTTGATGTATCCATGGGCCAAATTCATTTCCGGTGTAACTCTGTTGAAGCCAGTGGAATTACATCAGAGGTGATTTTGATCCCATCTGTCCAGTCTAGTATCCAAAAGCAATCCTGTGGGCAGGAATTTTTCTCAAACCATAGGCAGTATATAGACCAGGGGTTGGCAACCTCTGGCACACGGCTCACCAGGGTAAGCACCCTGGCGGGCCAGGCCAGTTTGTTTCCCTGCCGCCTCCACAGGTTCAGCCGATCGTGGCTCCCACTTGCTGCGGTTCGCTGCTCTAGGCCAATGGGGGCTGCGGAAAGCGGCGCAGGCCAAGGGATGTGCTGGCCGTGGCTTCCTGATGCCCCCATTGGCCCGGAGCAGCGAACCGTGGCCAGTGGGAGCCGTGATTGGCTGCACCTGCAGAGGCGGCAGGTAAACAAACTGGCCCGGCCCACCAGGGTGCTTACCCTGGCAAGCCGCGTGCCAGAGGTTGCCAACCCCTGATATAGACACATCTCACCCCAGACTGAAACTAAAGCAGGTGGGAAGATACATAGAGGCTTTGCTAATTCCCTGAGTCTCCCATTGGAAAAGAAAGGGAGATGGTTAAAACCCTGGATGTGTTGAGGTTCCACCACTCTACTTCTTTTTGAAGTGGGAGGCTTATAGAACTTGCATATATCTTTCTGTGAGCTCCATATAACCTTTTAAGGATAGCACAGTTGCATCAGCACTAGCAAACATAGCATCCTCGTAAAGTCACTATATATCAACTAGTCCTATAAGATCATACTTGTCCTCCTGCCTGGGAAGAGTACAGTCAGCCAATAAGAGTCATGTCAGATATTAAGCCACTGGCCATAGTTAATGATCAGTTCTAATAATTCTTGCAGCTGCAGGTTTTGTAATGATAAATGTTGAGGAGAGAGGAGTCATAGTAACAATGTTTCAAGTCATGGAGTCTTCAGAAAAAGTATGAGAAGTCATGAACATACCATCTAGTTACCACAATATCATGGCACATTCAGGTCTCCAAATGGTTAAATGTTTTGGGAACAACTCAGGACTTCTTGGGTACCTGCAGTCACCAGTTGCCCCCTCCCCATTCTATAGCTTTTACAGCCCTATGCTTGCTTTTTCAAACAAACAATGTCTTTAACCTTTAACGAATTCCTAGCTCTGTTCCTCACCTGGTTGTTCCATACTGCCCTGATGGTCCAGTAGTGCTTTGTTAGGCCCAATGTGAACCCATTGGTCTCCTATGTCCCTGCACTGTTGTTGTTGATCTACTGCCGTCTACTAGCCGCTAGTGTTGTCCTCTGAGTTGTTCTCTAAAAACTCTCATGGCCAGATTTTCAAAACTGGAAATGTGCAAAAAATGCATTTGGGTGCCAAATGTACGTATCACTGCAACAGTGCACAGGAACTGCACATTCAATAGACCAGTTTTGCATGTAGCTGGCCACTTGTATGGGCACAATTCTGAAAATTTTCCCCTTCACTATCCTCTTGCACACTGACTCCAGAGCTTGCAAACAGTTCAGTGAAATCACGCTCGCTGAAAAATCGCAGGATCTGTGACTCAAATGACAGCCCCGGCAAATCAGGTTTTCATTAGTGCTAATGAAACTGACTCAGCTCAAGTGTGCCTGAGAGTGCCTATGAATATTTCCAATTGAACTGCTGTATTTCCATCCTGACAAACTCAGCGTACTTAACTATATTTAGTTTTTACACAGCAATTGCTCTCTTATTTTCTCTCTCTTTCTTTCTCTGTGGGAAAAAAACAAAAAGGGAGGGGAATTTTAATAGCCCAGGCTCCTTAGGCTATAAAATTAATTAGCTTCCCTCTTCCTAGAACATCAGTCAGCACCTCCCTCATCCAGAATGACCGAATGCTCTAATATTGGGAATTCTTTTTATGATGTGAAGTCCTTGAGTCTGACGGAAACTCATTCTGACTCAAAACATCAAGTGGAACGATGTCCGATTGTTTTACCTAAGACATTAATTCTGAAATAATAACAAAACCCTTTGCATAGCATCATTAAATTAGCAACTCTGCCTCTCCTGTAATGTCTTGTGCTTCAGTGATCATAGCCCAGCCTCAAGTTAATTAAATTAAGTACTGATAAAGTAAATTTTGTAAAGCCAAACCCTTGCTAAGTACCATCAAATCCAGTTGATTTTATTACCCCATAGAGTGTGGTTTGGCTTATAGAATAATAGACATGTAGAACTGGAAGGAACCTCAAGAGGTCATCTAGTCCAGTCCCCTGCACTCAAGGCAGGACTATATAATAACTAAACCGTTCCTGACAGGTGTTTGTTTAACCTTTTCTTAAAAACCTCCAATGATGGAGATTCCACAACCTCCCCTAGGCAATTTGTTCCAGTGCTTAACCACTCTGACAGTTAAGAAGTTTTTCCTAGTGTCCAACCTAAACTGCCCTTGCTTCAATTTAAGCCCATTGCTTCTTGTCTTATCCTCAGAGGTTAAAGAGAACAATTTTTCTTCCTTGTAACAACCTTTTATGTACTTGAAAACTGTTATCACGTGCCCCCAGTCTTCTCTTCTCCAGACTGAACAAATCCAATTTTTTTCAATCTTCCATCCTAGGTCATGTTTTCTAGACCTTTAATCATTTTTGTTGCTCTTCTCTGGACTTTCTCCAATTTGTCCACATCTTCCCTGAAATGTGGTTCTCAGAACTGGACACAATACTCCAGTTGAGGCCTTATCTGCTCAGAGTAAACTAGAAGAATTACTTCTCATATCTTGCTTACATCCCAAAATGATGTTTGATCTTTTTGCAACAGTGTTGTTATACTGTTGATTCATAATTAGCTTGTGATCCACTATAACTCTGAGATCTCTTTCTGCAGTACTCCTTCCTAGACAGTCATTTCCCATTTTGTATGTGTGCAATTTATTGTTCCTAAGTGGAGTACATGGCATTTGTCCTTAATGAATTTCATCCTATTTACTTCAGACCATTTTCTCCAGTTTGTCCAGATCATTTTGAATTTTAATCCTATCCTCCAAAGCACTTGCAACCCCTCCCAGCTTGGTATTGTCCGCAAACTTTATAAGTGTACTCTCTCTGCCATTAGCCCTAATGAAGATATTGAACAGAACTAGACCCAGGACTGATCCCTGTGGGTCTCCACTTGATATGCCCTTTCATCTTGACTGTGAACCACTGATAACTACTCTCTGGGAATGGTTTTCAAACCAGTTATGCGGTTGTATTTCCCTAGTTTGTTTATGAAAAGGTCATACGAGACAGTACCAAAAGCCTTACTAAAGTCAAGATATACCACATCTACCACTTCCCCCCCTACCCACCACAAGGCTTGTTACCCTGTCAAAGAAAGCTATTAGGTTGGTTTGACATGATTTGTTCTTGACAAATCCATACTGACTCATATTTATCACCTTATCTTCCAGGTGTTTGCAAATTGCTTTTGCATAATACCCCAAAGACTGGCCCTTGTGTGAGTAGTCCTACTGAGCAGCTGGCTTCAGTGGGAGTACTTACCAAGCATTATTCAGCAAGAGGAAGGGTAGCAGAACTGGTCTCCAAGTTATTTGCAGTTTCAGGGTGCTTTTGTTGACTTATCTTGTAATAATTTCATACATATTTGAAATGTATCCCCAACAAGGCTTTACCAAAGGCATTAATAAATACTTGGAGACAGTGTATTGCTAGTAACTAGTTGTAGTTACCTCTGCTAAGAGAAAGGTAACCAGTTCTCATGCTTCAGGATGACTGCAGCCAGGGATCAGGTAGGCCTGCTGCCTTTTCTATGTACACGTTGCAGAGCTAGACATATGCATTGCGGATAGTTTGGGTTGCCTCTGATGCATCAATTGTAGAGGTAGATATGCTGGAGGGTAGGGATAGGGTCCAGAGTGACCTAGACAAATTGAAGGATTGGGCCAAAAGAAATCTTATGAGGTTCAACAAGGACAAGTGCAGAGTCCTGCACTTAGGATGGAAGAATCCCATGCACCACTACAGGCTGGGGGCCAACTGGCTAAGCAGCAGTTCTGCAGAAAAGGACCTGGGGATTACAGTGGATGAGAAGCTGAATATGAGTCAGTAGTGTGCCCTTTTTGCCAAGAAGACTAACGGCATGTTGGGCTGCATTAGTAGGAGCATTGCCAGCAGATCAACGGAAGTGATTATTCCCCTCTATTCGGCACTGGTGAGGTCACATCTGGAGTGTTGTGTCCAGTTTTGGGCCCTCCACTACAGAAAGGATGTGGACAAATTGGAGAGAGTCCAGCGAAGGGCAACGAAAATTATCGGGACTTACGAGGAGAGCCTGAGGGAACTAGGCTTGTTTAGTCTGCAGAAGAGAAGAGTGAGGGGGGATTTGATAGCAGCCTTCAACTACCTGAAGGGGGGTTCCAAAGAGGATGGAGCTCAGTTGTTCTCAGTGGTGGCAGATGACAGAACAAGGAGCAATGGTCTCAAGTTGCAGTGGGCAGGTCTAGGTTGGATATTAGGAAACACTGTTTTACTAGGAGGGTGGTGAAGCACTGGAATGAGTTACCTAGGGAGGTGGTGGAATCTCCTTCCTTAGAGGTTTTTAAGGCCTGGCTTGACAAAGCCCTGGTTGGGATGATTTAGTTGGTGTTGGTCCTGCTTTGAGCACGAGGTTGGACTAGATGATCTCCTGAGGTCTCTTCCAACCCTAATCGTCTATGATTCTATGAATTGTGACTCAAAGCACTTAAGCATGTGCTTAACTGTAAGCATATAAATAGTCCAGTTGACATCAATGCTACCTATATGCGCAAAGTAAGCACATGCTTAAACACTTTGCCTGATCACTGCAAGACTTGATGGCCCAACAAGCTTAGGGCTACCATATTTTAAGTGTCCAAAAAGAGGACACTCCATGGGGCCCCGGCCCCGCCCCAACTCCGCCCCAATCCCCGCCCCTTCCCCGCCCCTCCCCAACTCCACTGCTTCCCGCGAACATTTGATTCGCGGGAAGCCTGAAGCAGGCAGGCAGCAGGTAAGCTGGGGCTGGGGGGCGCGAGGAGGCGCAGTCCAGTCCAGCCCCCCCCCGGCCGAGCGGCTCCCTCCGGTGGGCAGCCGGCCAGCCCAGGCCAAGAGGCTCTGGCCCCGGCGTCTCCCGCCCAGCTCGGCTCGGGCCCTGGGGCGCCGGCCCCCGGCCGAGCACCGCCGGCCCCGGCCCTAGCCCCGGCCCCAGCCCCCAGTCCCACACTGCCGGCCCCGGGCCAGCCCCCGGCCCCCCACACTGCCGGCCCCTGGCCCCCCGCACCGCCGGGTCCCGGCCTGGCCCCGGCCCCCGGCCGAGCACCACCGGCCCCTCCCTCCCTGTTTTCCCGGACATGTCAAGCTTTTTGGGATTTCCTCACGGACAGGGATTTGAGGCCCAAAAAGCCGGACATGTCCGGGAAAATCCAGACGTATGGTAATCCTAAACAAGCTGATCTGATGTGTTAAGACTCTGTGCCCATGTTTTAGGTCACTGAATATCTTTTGTAGCCTTATTTTTACCATCTGCTATGCTATATCAGTTGACCTCTTCTGTGGGAAACAACGATAATTTCCCTCTTACAGAATGCTTAAGGAAAGGATAGAAGCAGTTAAGGAGATGAAATGGAAAGTGCAATCAAGTGTGTTGGAGGCGAACTAGAAAGTTTTCAGTAATATTAACAGCAGCTTATTTCCTGAACTGTCATACAGCATTTCCACGAAGTATTGTCTGGAGTCAGCCAGCATATTTATTAAGAGGAAACATTTAAAGGACCACTAGCTGCAATACACCAGAGAGAGAAAGTGTGGAAAATGAGACTCACAAGGAAGGAGCCTCCAAACTCTGTCAGATAAACTTGATGAAACTTTAATCAGATGATTAAGAGACAGCATAAACCTTTGCATTTTGGCTTTGTTTTGTTTTGTTTTTTTAAACCAGTGTCCTAAATGAATCATCTTATTTGGAACCAGCTTGCAGTTAACACAGACACACACACATATGCACTTACAGGCATAGACACACATGCCCAGCCAAGATTCCTTCAGAATTGGTTTGATGTTGAGCGAGCGAATCAACCTCAGATTTCAGCAACATCCTGGGATTTGCACTACTTATTGGATTGGGGGAAATGTAATAATATCAGAGCATGTGCCTTAAGATAGCATTAAGCCAATTCTCCACCTTCTTTAAGTCCATTAGACATAAAGTGGATGAGTAGCATTGGCTTGTGCTCCTTCCCAGCAGACTAAGTTGTGGGCTATTTTTTACAGACAGTGATTCAGATTCTTCTTCCAGTAACAGCCCTGTAGCCCCGTGCAACTTCAGTGGGTGTAGCTGAGAGTAGAATTTAGCCTGGTATATCCTAGAATAATTAAAATGGGAGATATAAAAGTCTGGTTTGGCTTGGTTTTTAAAAAGAGCCTGTCACAGTTACCAAGCTCGCTGCACCACTGTCCCTTCTCGGTCACTTTGAGTGCAGCCCCAACAGGTGTCAGGTCATGGACCCCACCTCTCCTGGGGTGGAACTCTGCAGTTCACCACTCTCAGACTAGCACCTGGGTTTACAGTCCCCTACATGCCAACCATGACTAACTTAGCACATCCACTGGGGGCCAGATCCTGCAGAGGTTTCTCTTTGGAAGCCTCTGACGGCATACATTTGCAGTGAAACTGAGTCTCCAAAACAAGGCATGATTTATTTTGCCCCAAAGGTACACAACACATAAAGAGGTGGATTTAAAATAACAAAGACTTTCACACATATTGCCTGACCTAAACTTAACCTTGCCATCCATAACTTGGGAGGATCTGGCTTATTTCCCGTCTCTGAGTTGGGAGAAACAGCCTATGCTGTTTGAAGCCTGGTCCCTCTCTCTGAGTGTCTCAGGCATCTCACTGAAACATCCTGGCCAGTTTCCCTGACCACTTCCCCTTCCTTTCTGCCAGATTTAGGTTCCCTTAACAATCAAGCCTATTAGATCATGTAGTGCATCCCTTATTGCCAATGCAGGATTGCTCAGTGCACTGTATTTCACACTGATTTGTCCATTCCAGTTTTAAGTGACTCTAACGACAGTAGGGTGACCAGACAGCAAGTGTGAAAAATCAGGATGGGGGTGGGGGGTAATTGGCAGCTATATAAGAAAAAGCCCCAAATATCAGGACTGTCCCTATAAAATCAGGACATCTGATCACCCTAAACAACAGGGACTTCAAAACTCCCTTATTGTATCTAACCATCAGGATTGTTTGCCAGTGCCCCGGTAATGATTCCTCTCCCTCTTCAGTGTTTGCAGCCTTCAAAAACTGGTAGACACTTATCAAATCCCCCGTTTAATCTTTTTCTATCCCCATGTATGGTAGCAAGTAACATATTCACTTCTCGTTCACATAATGCTTTTTGGCATACGTTCCTAGACGCTTTCAAAATCCCCAGCCAAGGTTTTCAGATGGGACTAGTGATTCTGGGAGCCTCAATTTTTGGCTGTTCAACTTGGGGCTCCTTAAAGAGGTCTGATTTTCAAAGGCTTGATGCTTAGCCCTTTCTACAAATTAGATCCTGTTAAGGTGTCTCAAGTTGGCCATTCAAAAGTTAAGGCTCCCCAAATCATTAGTCATGAATATTAGTTTTTCCTGGACATAAGAACATAGGATTCATTATGCCATATAAGACCACTAGTCTGTCTAGTCAGGTAACTTGACTCTATCAGGGGTCTTAACCTAATGATTCATAAGAAGGAATGATATCCCCTTGTTTTTGTAATGTATCTAATAGTGCAAGCCTATGTGGGGTGGGATCTCCTTTCTGAATCCCACGAGCAAGCGATAAATGCTATGAAGAATGAAATTTGCTTTTTTCTCATAATTTTGGACAAATTTATTCATTATTGCTGTTTTCATGAGTAGCTTAACAGTGGGCTAAGGAGCTGCATCTTCCAACGTGCATGCTTCAATTCCCTTAGCAGACCATGGTGAGGCCTCCAAAACCCCCTTGACACGCTGAGAAGTTTCCAGTATTCCCTGCTTCCCTCCATACCCCAATTGCTGAATGCTCCCACTACCATTAAGTGGCCCCATCCCTCCCTTAGCAGTCTGTAAAAATCCACTAAGAGCTAAATTCTCAGCTGGTATAAATTGGCATAGCTCCATCAGCTAAGGTTTTGGCTCCAGAATGCAGTCTCTTCTTGGCTGCCAAGTCTTCCTGCTATCCTCATTCGTATTAAGTGACTTGACCTCATGCCCAGCTAACCTCAACTCACAAAAATACTGACCCAGATTCCTCCCAAGGGTCATACCGTCCTAATTTCTTCTGACATCTCAAACCTCTGCAGCTCAGTTGTCAAACATTCCCAGTTTCCAAGTGTCTTCTACCTGGAAATCAGATGGCATCTTAAGCGTTAACCGGCCCATTCGTTAAACTCTTTTTAAAAAGGGAGGGGAGGCACACTTGTATTTTCAGATATAATCAAGGTCATTTCCCTTTGTTCACAAAGCTTTCCACACTGCAGATGAAAGAATGTCATTACTGTCTGGAAATCATGTTCTCATACTACTTCCCTGCAAATACGTAAAAGACATGGTGCAAATCCCATTGGGTCATAAATTACATGGGCCACAAACTGAACCTTCCAAAGCCCATGAGTGCCCATTATACAGTTACCCCGTGGAACTAGCCACAGCATTTTTCAGTGTTTTCAATCTGAAAGTAGCGATGGTGATGATGATTTTCATAACACAGATGAAATTGGTTCTTCACTGGAGGAATTACTAATCCAGTTAGAATCTGATATGAGATACAGTTAGGATTTCCAAAGCTAAGCAAGGACAGACTGACTGAATATTTGGATAGGAGACCTCCAAGGAATACCTAAGTGCAAAAGGAAATGACATTGGTGACTAAATAGGGGGCACTCTTGCTTCTGAGTCAGTTCTGAACAAATACTCCAGCAGAGTGCTGAGAGTGCCATCTGTTGGGTGAGGTGTGAAACTGACCCCTTGCCTTCATTAAAGACCGAAAAGGACGGTTTGAAGAGTAGAGGTGTTACCCACAATGTCATGCCCAGACTTCCAGCTGAGTGATTCTGACCACCTAAATTCTCCCTGTAGTTTCAGTTAGATAATTTTTTTCTTCCTATGTAGTTCTAAATTGTCATGTAGATTTGCTGTGTGCTGTTAATAAGTGTCACCCGGAAGTGGCTGTATTTCAGTGAGCAAACTCTGTAGTTCAATAAAATGGACAGTGCAAGGAGTATTTCCTCATCAAATGATGAATACTTTGGCACTGTTTCCTGTTGAAGGGGCGTGCTGCGGGGTACCCCACAGAAATACGTCAGACATAAGGCAACTGAATTTGTGATGAGGTTGAGTGTGCCTCCTAAGAGGTGTGAATTCTCTCACTGCTGTTGAGGCTCAGGAGAATTGAGGGTTTGCACCATAGGACACTCTCCATTCACCAGCAATACTGCACCAACTTCAGTCCACACTGAACTAGAAAACATTCATATTTTATCACCCATCTCTTAAATCCAGCTAATAGATAGGCAAGTTGTTTAGATGCCTGTGTAGAGAAAAGGGATATGAAATAGCTACCAATCAAGGCATGAAAGAAATCCTTACAGGGTCAGGATCGAATAAGCATAGAAAGACATCTTATATTTGGCTTTACTCTTTTAATTCTTTCAGTGCCAGGGAATTCCTTCTGCGAGCACAAGTACAAAAGGCATTTTGGAAAGAAGTTAGGAGCAAAGTAGAGCTGGCTTGAAATCCTTTCAGGGTTTTTGGTATTGAGGGTTTTTTTTTTTTTTTTAAGATGAGAAACCTAAGTGATTCCAACTGACATTGCCTAGCACTAAAATACTGCTCAATTTCAATTGACAATACATCATCTCTCTTCGCTGCATTTGGCCTGACAAATGATAAATGCAAAGCTACCTTTTTTTCATGCTGAACAGCATTCCCTCAACCCCAGCCCTACTGGACAATCTGACTGTGCGGCTGCAACCCTTGGATTCTACCTTGGTGCAGAGTTCCGCATGAACCAGCAGAAGGAGCTCCAAGATCAAGACTTGTGTAACTGTTTCCCTGTGCCTAGGGACAAGCAGCGTGACTGCTATGCCTGGAAATCTTTCCTTATCTATCCATTCTTCCCCTTTGCATTTTGAATTCTGTCCACAGAGGCAGCCTGAGATTGCAGCATTCTTCACTGGAAAGGGGCTTTGCTCATTTTTTCCGGTTAAATTGCAATGGAGTTATGGCTTTGCATATAAAAAGAATCCTTAAAGAGACGATTTAGCACAGCTACTAGAAGCTCTGATGAGGGAGGAAACCTGCTCTGTTCAGATACAAATATATTAACCCTTCATTCATTCTGAGAACTAGTCTTGTTCTGAGGTTCTGAAGACGTTCTGGTAAGTGGGATTTTTCTCCCACATCCAGTGGTTCACCGTGCCCAAAAATACATCGATGCCTGAAGAAAGGCCATTCTTGTGGTGTTTTTATCTGCTATTGGAGGTGACATGTTGAAAACCTCACAAGAAAAGCTACTCTCGTGGGATTGCTGAATTTCCTCTGCAGAGCATAAATACTCATATTTGCATGCACACACATGCAAGGGCAAAATAGCACATGCCTCATGTCTGTAGCTGTCGTAATTGCTTGCACAAGTTAGACATACAGTTTTGACAGTTTAGCCCCTCTTTGCTTTCACCTGGTGCCCAGGGGAGCTGGAGCCAATTTGCCCCCTCCTTCTATGCAGATTAGCTCAGCCTCAGGACTTCTCTAATTTAGGTAAGCTGTCATGGTCATGGATCGCTGGAACACAGCATGATTTGGCCACATTCCTTCTTTCCCCGTCACACTTCATCTTCTGCCACTACGTGGAGTGAGCCACCAGGGATTATTATAGAGCTGGCTATGCCGGTTCGATACCAGGTGGGGATTTCCCCATGCCACAGGCATCTTCAGATGCTGAGCTAGAGTGTAGATGCCTGAGCAGTCTAATTGGAGGATGGAGGTATCCTGCTGTCTCTTATGATCTCCTAGAGCCAAACCATTTAAGATTTGGCCCTGGCCCCTTCTCTGTAATGATGGGGCATCAAGCACTCAGTGGAACTGGCATTCTACTGTGCAAGCATCCTACTCACGATTCACATATTTTGAGGTAGGAAAAATAAACTTGTAAACACATGAGATTAGCAAATCCGATCAAGCATCCAAGAGCCTACCAAAGAGGTGTAGGAACCAAACAGATTTTGTTTTCAGCTTGACTTGGAACACATAACTGTGATGAGGTTGCTTAGGGTTACTAAGTCATGAATCATGCAGCAACATGCTAAAAATGAAACATGAAACAACATGCTAAATGAAAGAACATGCTAAAAATGAAAAAGGATGACTGTACTTCCTGGATTGGATAGAAAGCAATATGAGTAGTAGTATTTGTTATCAGATAAAACAAATGGTCGTTTAATTTCTTTGGAGAAATCGGTGCCATTTCCATATTCCTCGTCTCGAAGCACAATTCGAAGAAATCCAGGAAATGTTTCCATTCAGTCTGAAATCTTGTTGGTTTTTAACCAGCCATGATTGGTATTTACAATAACAAAGGGGAGTAAATTACTTTTTTTCCCTCTCCAGATGTATTAAACTCTTAGCTTGTTATAATGGAAGGACCTATATAATGATGCATCAAGATTAAATGGTTGGCAGCTTAGCTTCACATAATAATGCAGTGCATTTTGTGAGAGTTTAATTCTTTCCCTGTAATTGCTTTGAACATATATCGCACCTCCCATCCCCGGATCCCAAAGCACTGGCACATGAAAGTGTGTGTTTGTGTGCTGATAGGGATTGCTGACAACATGCAGAGAATCTAATCTCTCTTATGCCAATCACTGTGGTATCTAGGTGCTAATTGTAATATTTTGCCTTCTCTAGCACCTCCCACCTGCAGATCTCAAACCATTTTACAAACATTAATTAATTTAGCTTCATAATCCTCATATGAGGAAGGTGGGTATTGTCCTCATTTTTCAGACGGGGAAACTGATCACAATAGGTTGGCCCACCACTCCTGCAGTATAACCCAGGAGAGCAGGAGATCTCCATAATGTTCCCCCCACATTCTTTTATCGGGGGGCTGCCCTACCCACAGAATGAGTAGCAGGTTCTGCAGGCAACAGAGGGGATCCACAGAAGGCCAGAACTTTCTGCATTTGCTTCAAAGCTCTGATGTTCCCTCTGCTCTCCCCTGCTTCCTGGCAGTGTAGCTTCCACTTTATCACACTGCCCAGGCACCTTGCTTAAAAAGGGAATTACCCTTCATGGACGGTCTCAGCAAGAAGGAAATATAACCAGTGGCCATATTACCTTTCCCTGGTAATCTCCACAGGCATAGTGATGGTTGCTCCCTCAGCCCCACCATCATCAGTTCAGGGCTACCCATCCTCTACCTCCCCTACACCCACCGATGTGGATCCCAGTTCCAGAGAGCATCCTCTACAGGGTTCTGTGTCTTAAAGACAGTGGACCCCTCACCCCTTCTGCATCAGAGGAGGCCCTATCTGGCCCAGAGAGATTGTAATTTGCTCAAGGTCACATAGAAATTATGTGACAGAGCCAGTAATAGAGATCAGGACTTCAGACTCACTCTATTATATCTCAGCCACAAGACCATCCTTTCTTTGGAATACCTTGCCTTGGAGATAGGGCTGGGGAGTTAGCAGTCAGTGACTCTTGTGAGATTCCCGGTACTTTCTGGTTTAGAAGCTGAAACCAGGCTGGTGAATTTAAAACAAGCCATTAGGGGAAAGTCCTACAGGACTTAGTAGAGGAAGCAATGCCTTCTGTCTTTTGAAACCAACAAATGGAATTCTATAGAAGAGGTACAGTTCTTTGCAATGTAACAATTCTATAGACAAGACTTGGCCTTTTCAATAATAGAGTGATTTCTAGATAACCGTGGCTAATGGTTCTATAGAGCTCTCTTGGCTTAAATTATATAGGACTTTTCCATAAGAGAAAAGCAAAACTTCACCAAAACAAAAGTAATTGATCTTTCTCAAATCTCCAACTAGCTTGCTAGTTTAGGTTGCATTTGGAGTGAGGGTTTAAGTTAGTTGCTAATTTCATCCCTAGAATTGCCTTCTGCTGCTCATGTCCCCATTGTTTGGGGCCTTGGTTTTTAAAGCTATAGCAAGTAATATCATGAGTACGTTTTTTGACCCAACTGAACTCTGACTGACCTCTTTCTTTTTCCCTTCCCCACCATCAATGCAGGTGTCAGCTACTCCAGGTCGGTTCCTCCAGCCTATCCACCACCCCAGGATCCATTAAATCAGGGACAATACATGGTGACAGATGGCATATCCCAGTCCCAGGTCTTCGAGTTCACCGAACCCAAACGCAGCCAGTCACCATTCTGGCAAAATTTCAGCAGGTTAACGCCATTCAAAAAATAATACCTAGAGTGAGATGGAGAATTTTAAAATAAAAATTTTAAAAACTTAAAAATAAAAATAAATAAATAAAATTATATTTATAGATGGACCTTTTTTCGGAGAAGCACTGTTGCAATTAAAAATAATTATATATATACACACACATATATATATTTTTAATTCTATATATAGATATAGATAAGGAAGGACAAAAAACTTTTTTTTGTTGTTTTTGGGAAGCAAACTACTACTAGATACTAGGAAGCACCAATGACTTCTACTCATGTGCCCGATTTTATTTTATTTTATTGGTCAGACAACATCATTTTTTCTGTTCATTTTTTTTTTTTTTTGTCCAACTTGTCATTGTCTCTCCAGGACGATTTCTTGCTCGTTGTCTATTTGTCACTGAAGTTCCTTGCAGGCCACATTGGTGTATATTTTATTTTATTTATGCCTTTTATTTTTCTATTTTAGAGGTGGGGAAGATCTCTGCTCCCTTCCGCCTTTGCTCCCCCCACCCCTTGACTGTCCCCAGACTTCTTTTTTCAATGAACAGCATTTTCCCCCCAGCATTCTCTGTTCTGAGTCGTTCCAGTCTGGGTGTGCTCTGTTGTGCACTGTGATATGCTGCTCAGTACTTCTATTGCTTAACTGTTTTTATAGGTGTTCTTGGGCCAGGGAGGGGGGTATAATCAAACAAAAAGGGGGGAACAGATCTTTATTATGTGAGAGATGACTTCTGTTCAATTGATTTGTTGCATTTTTAAACTGTGTTTCATTTCAATGCTGTGTGTTTCAATCACACATGCCATTCCCAGTAATGTCGAAAGAGAACAATGGGGGCTTTTTTGTTTTGTATTTTATTTTATTTTCTCTGGAGATTTTTTTTAGCTGAGAAATTACCCTGTGAGATGTCCAATACTAGCTTTTTCCTACATAAAGATGACAGATGTTTTAAAATTGGTTGATGGCCTCATGTCCTGCATTCTAGGTAGAGAAAAATTAGTTATTGAACACAAACAAAATGGCCAGTTTTCTTTCTGCAGGAAATAACTCAGAGGACCCTCCTCTCTCTCACACACACACACGAAGCATCACTGTTATGAACCATTGATTACAGTTTACAGGAGCAATGATCCTAGATGTAACAGCCATTGCTGTACTTGCTTTCTGGTCTGTTACATTTTATTTAAGTATCCCTAGCTTTGCCTTGAGCCCCAAATTACCAAACAGGACATTCGCTAACAATGATGACCTATTAGGTTAAGGATTATTGCTTAAGTAATCAAAAACATTTACTCAACGTTTAATGCCTCCAACCTGTGGAAGAGGTTGAAAATTGCCTTTCAGAAAAGATAGCACTGAAATCAGTGTCTGAGAAGTCTTGCCATGTGACCAGGACTACATATCCAAATGTAGATCAGCAATCAGACTAGTCTAAACTGTAGCAATGGTTCAGCAAACTTGCACCATTGTCAATAGGCTGCACAGTAATTAGTTAACCTCTCTGTGTCTCTTTCTCTCTCTTTTTCTCACTCTGTATTCAGAGCTGCATTTTCAATGACACCTCCTACAATTTCACCCTCAGATTTTAACCCTCAAACACACTAGTTTGCCTGTACGGAAGCCTGCAATTCGGCTCACAAAACAGATCATTGCACTCACAAATGCCTTTTTGCTTGGGCAAATGTGGACATTTTGCTCACATAAAAAGGTGAAAATTGTGCAGGTGCTGTTCTGTAGGCTCCTTTGAAAACATGGGGCGAAATGATCCAAACTCTAATTTGTATTGACTCTTTTCTTTTGAATCTTATCTGTCATCAAAGCAAATCAAGCTAGCTACCGGTACAGAGAAATGCCTGGGGGGGGAGCACAGATTTAATTTTTCACCTGAAAAACAAGAACCTGTGAAGACCACCAGTGAATGATTTCAATATTTCCATGCAGCTTATTCTCTTGTAGGACTAGAGCAAGCACTAAGATAAAGGCACCATGCCATGTTATAAGGGAGTGACCATATTTCCCATCTAAAGCACAAAGATTATCTCAGCACTTTCTTTGCTACTTGAGAAAATATAAATAAGCAGCAAAGAAAGTCTAGTATTTTAAAGAGAGGAAGGCTCGCCCCCCCCCCAATATGTAAATGATATACAGTAGTAAAAAAAAAAAAAAAAAGTCCAATCAGGAGGCAACCCAATTTTTTTTACTAGAAACATTTTTTAAATACTCTTTTGTATCTCTGCATTTTTTAATGGTTAGCAGCTCAGATTTTAATACAGAATATGTGGCAATTATTATTTTTGTTTGTTTAATAGGATGGGTGTTTAGAGAAGTGAATGAGATGATTCCTCCAAAGTTGTAACATAAAGGATGAAACAAAATGTCTTACAATTTCTGAATGGCTGGAGAGAGACACACAGAGAGAGAAAGATTAGAGCCTCCTTGTCAATATGATGAAAATTACACCCGTACCTTTGCCTTTTTAATTGCTTAAGGGAGAAAAGTAACAAGCACATTAGTTAAGCCTGTTCATTTACTGTTTTATGCCTCTGAGAGTGAGAATGGAACATCCATTATTTTTATGAGAAGATGCTTCCTTAATATTCAGCACTAGAAAAAAGGAACAACACGGCCACACCATTATTTGCATCATAAATCAAGATTTCCTTGATCTGACAAGACCACGTGTTAGACTCACAGCTTCTTGCTTACATGGAAAACCAAAACACAATAGCTTTTCTAGCTTTAAACTACCTGCACCAAAGCCAAGCAGCAGGTAAAGCGATGCAGGCCTGTGTTCCAGAGCAAAGCAGGGTTGGCCCTCAGTCATGGCATTCCGGAAAGCTCTTCCCAGCCATAAGTTGCCAAGGTGCTGCAAGAAATGAAGCATGAATAGAAAGACGAACCAACAATGGGTCCCACTTTTACTTACTTATTAATTATGGAATAGAGCGCTGGATTGGGCAGTCTTGTATACTTGAAAGCTCCAAAAACACATTAGATCTGATCAAATCGGGGGTAATTTTTGACTTAGCACGTTACATAGATTTTCATTTCAATGCCAGAAAAGAGGAACCCAGATACCATTCCATGGGCAGTAGAACAAGAGAGTTGTAACAGACTTAGATGTACACAGAATTTCTCCAGCTGAAACTATATATATATATAATATAAAAAACCTCCTCTTCCATAGGTAAATGATGCGCATTACCCCTTGACCTAGCAGAGGATGTAAGTTCAAGACTTTTGCCTCCCCACCCTCTCCAAAAGATAAAACAAGAACCAACCTAGGTGCATCTAACAGTTGTAAATAGAAAATAATACATAGAAAAATATATTTGAAATCTGTTTCAGTTCTTGGATGGGCACTAGCCATCCACTGCAACGTTATTGATAGTACACTGTGGTGCTTTGGGTTTCTGGTTTTGTTCTCTTTATGCTCTGTCATCTTTTCATTGCAGCTACATTTCAGGGAACATGTATATTTAGTAGCTTTTGTAAGTTCTGCATGGCATCACCAAGCTTATTTTTCCTTGAGAAGATCTAAAGAGTCCAGAGGAGTTTAAAGGCACTATGATGATGCGGACTTGTAGCAGAGAATAAAAAAGAACAATCAAGGTTTTTAAAATACAAGTTTGAAGCCAAATACTGATATTTTAGTGCTTTTGGGGTTTTAACAGTATGGGCAAAAAAAAATGGATTTTGGTAACCCAGCTGATCCACACTTGCCAGTTTTATTATTTTGTTTATATTGGACTGTTTGACCCTGTCAAACAAGTGTCTAAGTTGTGTGTATAAAACAAAACAAAAAAAAGTGTTGAAAAAAAGTGTTGTAAAGACACTGAGCCTTATGAAAATATTTATGGAGTTAAATAAAAAGAAATGAAAAGGCATCTGAAGGCATTTTTAAATCATTTTCCTCGCAGAGTGATCTTACTCTTTTTCCCAAGGACGTGCAAGAATTGTCTGGATGGGGGGCTGGTTTGTCAGCAAAGCAGCCAGTAAGCCATTCATATGGAACCAGAAAAGGGGTTGGAGTGTCTCCCGAGAAATAACCCACACTTCTTGCCCATGCCCTCCACTGAACTGAGCTGAAACAATTGATTAAGGATGAGAGCTTCAATTCTTACAAAATATTGGATTTCAAGTCTGATTCTGCATTAAATAGAGTTCAGGGGGAGTCTTTCCCAGAAACATTGTTTTAAATGATGGTTTTGATTACTAAATTCTGGTCAGCTTTACAACAAAAAAGAAAGGCCACAAAATTCACACAACAGACATCAAGTGGCTGATACATTGGTGTTAACATAAGAAAAATTCCTGAGCATAATGATAGTACCGTATAGCACAGGCAGTATTTTTCTGAGCAAGAAGCCAGTGCCTCTGTCCTTCCCTGTCCCTCTTGTCCCCCACCATCCTCCCCCCACCCCCTAATCCATTACAAATGTTGGCTCAAAAAAATGTGAACACATTCTCAACTTGGTCTTCCCTGGAAGTGAAAGGAGATGGTGACCCTCAAGAAGAAACGGAAAGTCACACAGTGCCCACTCCAGAGACACCCTGACATTTCTCAGGGGAAGACAATAGGCCTGAGTTAGTACCAAAAATTAACAGAGGGTCCTGTGGCACCTTTAAAACTAACAGAAGTATTGGAGCATAAGCTTTCGTGGGTGAATGCGTCTGCTGAAGTGGGCATTCACCCACGAAAGCTTATGCTCCAATACTTCTGTTAGTCTTAAAGGTGCCACAGGACCCTCTGTTGCTTTTTACAGATTCAGACTAACACGGATACCCCTCTGTTACTTGATACCAAAAATTAGTTTGCAGTTAAGACAACTCTAATTATTTAACCCTGGGGTTCAGATCAGTTAGCAACCCAGGCAATCCCCATGCTCAGGAGCGGCGCCAGGGTTTTTGGCGCCCTAGGCGGGGGTCCTTCCGCACTCCCGGTCGTCGTCGGCAATTCTGCGGCGGTGGGGTAATTCCGCGCTCCTGGTCTTCAGGGCACTTCGGCGGCGGGTCCCGGAGCGAGTGAAGGACCCACCGCAGAATTGCCGCCGAAGACCTGGAGCGCGGAAGGACCCCCTGCCGCCGAATTGCCGCCCCACCCAAATCCTGGTACCCTAGGCGACCGCCTAGGTCGCCTAAATGGAAGCGCCGGCCCTGCCCATGCTGATACCACCTTATCTAGAATGTATAGAGACAACACTGTAAGTGCCCAGAAGTGGCTGCATCCAAACAGATACCAGTCTCAACAAGTAACTCTCTCTCTGTCTGTCTCCCCTTTCGCTCTCTGTATTCTGGATGCTTTCCTGGATGACTGGTTGTCAGCGTGCTAGCATGGTGAGGGACTGGAGGATCAGCCCACTCATGTTGGCAAATCAATCAGCAAGGGAAATAAAAAAATAAAAGGAGAAATCATCAGTGCTATATGAATTATAGAGAGAATGCTGCAGCATTGCAAGCAGAGTGTTTATTCCAGAGTCTGTCTGGGCTAAGAAGTGAGATCAATGGAATAAAACATCACAGATTTGCCATTTCTTTCTCTTCCATTAATACACTGAAAAAGCTTCATTGTATTGTATAAATTTTGCTTGCAGTGAAGATATTGATGATTCTTCTATTACAAAGACTTTATTTCTGTTATACCAAATGATTGATATGGATTGGACCTATGGTATTTTTTTGTTTTGACTTGAGGATGTTGGTGAAATAGCTGTTTATTGTTGTTGTTTTTTTAAAGTACATGATTTTTAACCTAAATATCCCTTTAATTTTCTACTTTCTGGTTGGCTTAGTGGACAGAGCCAATCGGAGACTGGTTCAACCATTAGCATACAGGTTTTATGTGTAGGTACAAGTTTTATTCATTTTTGTTTTCTTGGTCTTTTTTCAAACATCAGGCATTCAGACAAGTTACCATGGGCTTCAGACATCCAGCATTCACAGATTGCCATGGACTTCATTTGGTAGAGCAGAAGAGAGGCCAAATTTTTAACTGTTTCACACCTTGGGCTACTCCACTGGGTCATATTTTGTTCTCATTTACTACTCAGAGTCGCTTCCTGATTTTAGAGCTGATATTACCAATTTACACTGGTGTACCAGGCCCTGATTCAGCAATTCATTCATTCAAGTTAAGCATGTGATTAAGTCCATCACTCTGCACCATAGCACTTACATGTCAATAAGTGCTGTGCTGAATTGGGATTTATTTTTGCTTAACGTTAAACACATGCTGAAGCGCTTTGCTGAATCAGAGCCTAAATAGTGAAATCGTGGACATTAGGGAAATGACCTGAAAATGACTTTGTCTCTATTAATTATGTCTGGTTTGGTTGTTCATATTACATCTGCTAACTGCAGTATTACTCTAGCTGCATGTCTGTGAACTGCAATGTCAGGCAATATATATGCCGAATACATCATATACCCATCACCTTGAATGTCAGGTGCCAGGCACCTGGGCAACATAGTCTCTAAAATATGGAGGCTAAGGGGTGTGCAAGGTAGTACCTGAAATGACACAAATACTGCCGAACCAGCACACTCTACATCAGAGTGATTCATGTTCTAGCAATGCATCCATGTTTGTGGTACAGAGTACAAGTGCTTTTCGCAAGCATTCTTTGCATCTGACTAATGAAGCTGGACTGTAGGTACAGGCACAACCGAGTGACAAGAAGACCCTATTCTTCTGTACCAAACCAGCACCAGCCTTTGCATCTACAGTACTGGTTCAGCATCCTCCAATGCAAAACAATGTGTGCACATGTACCATCTATGCAGGATTATTCCAGACTGAAGTTGAATTGTGTGTTGGAGGGTTTTTTTCCTTAAATTTGTTATTCAGTATTTGCCTCATTTTTTCCACCTCTCAGGATCAAATTCATCCCTTGCACAATTCCTCCTCGTTCTGCAGCTGAAATAGCTCCTGTGCATGCAATGACCATCAAGCTGCCGAGCTCTTGAGAATGGGCAATTAACCATTGCTAATGCTGGATAGGACGGTCCCTACTACTGTTCTGAAATGTTCTCTCACCCCAAGAGCATCACAGAGTGTGGCTCCCTCTCCAGTTTGTTTCCTTCCCCAAAGCCTTTGGCTTCTCCTTTTCTCACCAAAGCTAGTAATTTAAATCCACTCACATCATGTGCTTCTTTTGATTGCTTTGGACATTTAATGTTTTCTCCTTCTAATATTGCTTACAACAACAGCAGTGACAAAAATCTGTAAGACAAGAACACTCTGTTTGTTTTAATTTTTCATAAAGGAGGGCATATAAAAAATTAATCTCTTGCTGGAGCAATAGCTTCATAAGTGCCCCAAGAGGCGCTCCAAATATGGACATCTGGTTCTGACACAGACCTCACCCCCTGCTACTCTGTCTCTTCCAGCCCTCCAGTCAGAGAGGAGAATTGTTAACAGGGTTTGGGGACAGGAGGAAAAAGGGATACTTACCGATGTCGCTAATTCTTGATGTATAGTCCCCATTTCTGTAGTATCTGAGCACCTCACAATCTTATCCCCGGGATGTAGAGAGAATCTGTCTGCTTTCTCCATTTTACAAATGTGGAGCTGAGGTTCAGAAGGCCAGATCTTCAAAGGTATTTTGGCTCCTAAAGATGCAGATAGGTGCCTAGTGAGATTTTTCAAAAGTGCCTAGGTGTCTAACTCTAAGGATTTCAGTGGAAATTAGGCCACTAGGCTCCTTTGAAAATCCCTCTTGGGTGCCTAGCTGCATCTTTAGGCACTGAAATAGTTTTGAATATCTGGCCCTGAGAGACTAAGTGATTTGACCAAGGTCACACAGGAAGTCTGTCGCGGAGCATAGAATTGCAAATTGAACCTTGGTCTCCTGAGTTCCAAGATAGCATCTTAGTGACTGGGTTATCCTTCCCCCCATATTGGTGGGGTGATCACACCTTGATGGAAGTGTGTTGGTATATTTTAAATCTTTTTTGGGTCGGTTTCCTTTTATAAACGCTGAGAAGCATAACTTCGTCAGACAGGACTGGGATCCTTACTGGTTTGTGAAATGGAAACTTGAGCGATCCAATCTTTGGAGCAAAAAATGGGTATGTAATATATAAGCAAACCTGATCTGCAACGCTGAAGTTCATGGGCATTTTGTCATGGACTTCAATGGGTGTGGGATCAGGACCATAGCAAAGCTTGTTTGAAGCAACCATGCACAAGGGATTAGCAAAAAGTCATCGTATGATGGCAGAGTTGGGCTGCCTGAATAGTGTGTTACACCAGCAGCAGGTTCTTAAATCAGTGGGACCATTCACACACTTAGGTTGCTGATGTGAATAAGGGAAGCGGAATCAAGCTCATGATTGAGGCTGGACCAGATTCTGCTCTCAGTTATGAACTCAGAGCAGCTCTGTTGACTTAAGTGAAGTTACTCCAGATTTACACCAGGTATAACTGAGAGCAGAATTTGACCCATGAGATTTCTCTAGTGATTGGAGCAAAATTGATCTAGTAAATGCTTGAAGATAGTTTAGAGTATCACTTAACACTGGATCTTTCCTAGTGAAGACAGAAGCCAAAGTACAGGTTTCACTCATATTGGTACTACTAGGATGGGTTGCTGCTGTATTATGTTCGCTGCAAAAAAAAAAAAAAAAAAAAAGTCTCAATCTTGATGAGAGCAGTAGCTTTTAAGGAACTAGCCATTTGCTGAACAGAAAGTGGCTGCTTTCGTTGCCTTGAAAAGCCTTTTGTCACAAGGTTATTGCCTAACCCGAAATGTGAGAAATGTCCTTTTTCAATGAATGACAGTGTTTTAAGGAGAGATTCATTGAGCTATAACATTCCAATCATTCTAATATGCAATACAGTGCTTGCTGACCTAGACATTGGATGGCTTTTCTCTCCCATCATATGCCAATCCTGAGTAGAAAAGGACAGCAGTTCTTACTGATAGGTAGCAGGTATTTTAGTACCCCTGGAAATGGCTTTCCAAGTACTAGTTTTATTAGCCTTTTATTTTCTGTTTGAAAGCAGAGTAAATGTGAGATATGGGCATGTAAGTTCAAAAGCCTACATTTGCTACATTTTCATTGCAAACTGAAAACCACTTTTCTGCCAACAGCAAGAATGGCCTTAGAACACGAGGCACATTCTGAGCAATAGATTGGGGACAAACACATACAACAAAAAGCCTCTAGTCCAGGGGAGGGCAAATTACGGCCTGCAGGCTGGACCTAGCCCATCAGGGCTTGCCAGGGATTGCCAGCCGCATGGTGTAGTGGGGCTAAGGCAGGCTCCCTGCCTACCCTGGCCCCGTGCCACTCCTGGAAGCGGCCAGCACCACGTCCCTGGAGGAGTGTGGGGACAGAGGGCTCTGTGTGCCGCCCTCGCCTGCAGGCACTGCCCCCTGCAGCTCCCCTTGGCTGGGAATGGGGAAAAGTGGCCAATGGGAGCTTCGGAGGTGGTACCCACAAACGAGGACAGAGCACGGCGGAGCTGCCTGCCCCATCCCGCTCCCAGGAGCTGCTGCTGGACATGCTGGACATGCTGGCCAGGGAGTGGCATGGGGCCAAGGCAGGCAGGGAGCCTGCCTTAGCCCCAGTGCGTGCTCCTGCCACCCCGGAGCTGCTTGAAGTAAGTGGCGCCAGGCTGGAGCCCATACCCCGCACCTCTCCTGCAGCCCAAACCCCTGCCCTGATCCCCCTCCCACACGCCACACCCCTCCTGTAACCCTACCGCACCCCACATCCCTCCTGCACCCCAACCCCTTGCACTGAGCCCCTTTCTACACACTGCACCCCAATACCCTGCCCCAGCCCTACATTCATAGCCCTGCATACAATTTCCCCACCCAGATGTGGCCCTTGGTCCAAAAAGTTTGCCCACCCCTGCTCTAGTCAAAGGAAGTGCAGTTTCACAAGGGCTCTCTGTCATCACGGCTGGTGGGTAAATAACAAGCCAAATTCTCTGCTGTTTAAAATGGGCACAGCTCTACTGATCTCCAGCGAGATCTGCTCATTTACACCAGTAGAGAATGTGGCCCAATGAGCCTGATTCTGAACTAGTTCATACTACACTGTTGTAAATTACTAGAAACTACTTTAGGCCAATGCTGTGTCAAACCAGTATAGATGTGAGATCAGAATTAGGCCAAATTTGGGATCAGATCCCCAGGTCTGGCTGAGCGGCACTCAGCCCAAGGCCTGAAAGGGCAGGGGCAAAGCTGGCTCTAAGGAAACTTTCCTCTCTTCCAATCCTTGACTGACAGGTTTAGCCTCTGGTGTAATTTAGGGCAGCCTAAGGACTGCTCTAAGTTGTGCCAGCAGGAATGATCTCCTAGAGACTGTTCCACTGACTAGGGTGACCAGAGGTACTTCCTCCACTCCCAAATGTACCCAATACTGAGTGAGGCCAGCATCAGGTGGCATAGAGCCACTCACAAATTCTGACATCCGGGGCAGCATACACCAGCTGGAAGGCCACAGATCTAGCTCATGAGGAGTGCTATATAGGGGTATTTCTGTGTTATTTTGTCCTGGTGTGCATACACAGCTGCACAACTCACATGGCACAGCATTTGACTCCGAATTTACACCTGTGCAAAATGAATATGAAGTGAGCATAGAACGCTCAGGTGCCAATGAGGGGGAGAATTTTGATTTGGTAACATTTAAGTGTTTGTATTTTAGAAGACCTGACTATGTCTCAACTATTGTAAATATGATGGGAAATAATCTGGTTCTGACACTGTGAGTGGTTTGTGATATAACTAAAATGGGAGGGTATCAAAATCTGTATGCCACAGGAAAAGGTAGGAGTGCAGATTCTGGTCCCACGGCAAAGCTCCCGCTGGCTGCAGTGGGATTAGAATTTGGCTCATTGGAAGAAGTGAAGTTTCACCTCCTTTGCTGCCTTAGGTAAAAATCAGAATAAAACAAGCTGCAGAGAGAGTCAGACAAGTGGGGAGGGCATCGTAAACAGAGTAAAAGCTGAGGAAAGAAACAAGCAGGGAACTCAAAAGGAGACTGGGTAAGCCAGAAGAATAACAGATGCATAAGGAAAGTCTAAAGAGGTTGAAGGGAATAGTGAACCACCCTTTCAGTAGGCAAACTCCTGCTGTCAGACACTGTGGGCCTGATTCTGATCTCACATTGCTGAAAAATCAGCAGAAATTCTAGTGCTGGAAACTGAGTTGTATCAGTATAAAACTAGTGTAAAGTGAGCTTGGAACTGACTCTGAAGCACTGCTCCCTAGTACAGCTTCTGCACGAAACTCTCTGCACAAATCTCACATTGACGTCAATGGAAGTTCTACATGTGGGACGCATGTGGAAAGTGCCAGAGAGATCTGCAATTAATGCGGGGAAGTGGGCATATAGGCTCCTTGCCTCTATTGCCAGCCCTGCAGGCATATCATTGAATGCCTCATTTTCAGAGATGTTGAATGCCCATAGCTTCCACTGACTTCACTAGGTGTTGTAAGTACTCCGCTCGCCCGCCAATCAGGCCAGGAATTTTTTTGTGCCTTAGTTAATATCTATTATAAAGGGGTGGGGGGGGGCAGATTATAACAATACCTACTGGTACTTAATGGGAGAGTTTTGCTGTCCAATCAAATTTAACCCTGGATATACCACTATTCAGGGCACACTCAAATACTCTGGATTTGCTGATTGGAGGGCCCACTTGTTTTTCCTGGCCTCTGCAGAGAGCTAGGGGAGATGTAAGAACTAGCTGAAGTACTGGGATGTCTTTGTTTGTATTTTGAGCTGCTGCTTGTGAGAAGGCGTGAGCTGACTGAAATTGGTATTGCTTTTGTAATTTTAAATAATTGACAGGGCGCTTGGAATCTGTGTAATGGGCACTTTCCATTGTTCTGCATCAAAAGAAAACAGATTTTGTATACACAAGAATTTTGCCAAATCAAGATCAACAGAAATATCTTCCTGGGTTATTTTTATGCCAATGGAAACAGATGTTTTTAAGCAAACAACCGTTTCCCTGCAGTGTTTTCACCCAAACATTGCAGCACTGAGACCCTTAAAGTGAATGTAAATAAACCCCAAACTGAAACTGAGCTCTCTGCATTTATCCCCTGTATGTCAAACTGTGATTTATTAATCTTTGATTTAGTAATCATCAGGGTGGATTTGTATTGGGGCAGTGCCTACACTGCCCCATCATGGACCCGATCCCATTGTGCTTGGTGCTGTACAAGCACATAATTCATTTCAAGGTGAACACTGAGACAAAATTGACTTCCTTCTGTCTGCCGAGAAACCTGGAAGCCGATCTTAATGGGCAGCACATTCTCAGATCCCAGGGAAGTTCCTTCATATTCATTACTCTACATTATTCAGCCAGCTGTTAAAATGTCCAGAGACAGATCAGTCTCTCTGGTGACCATTCATAATAGGCTTCATTATAATTGTTATTTTTGACAGTGATACAAACAGTGATAGGGAGTGACGGATAGCAGAGGAGTAGAGGCTCCCTCCACACCACTCATAGGGGTAAATAGAACCAATACATTGTACTGGTGCTTTTTCTTTCACTTTGATCTCTGGTCCCTCACTGCTCTGCTCTGCTTATGGGGCAAGAGTTACCTGCTGATGGAAGGAGTTGCACAGTGAACACCATTTGTGGTGCACAACAAATTTCACTGGTCCTACAAAACCCAAGAGCTACACTGCATATTTTTGAGCCTCTACTGGTGCCTCATTTATTATTATTAATGTTTTTCCTCTACCACGTCTCTCTCCGAAATAGCACTGGAGAGTTGTTTTCACTAGGCAAAGTCCCCCTGATGGCAGGCTGGGTGGGGTCTGAGTTGAAGGCATTAAGGCCTAATCCAAAGCCCATTGAAATTGATGGGAATCTTTCGACAGACTTCAGTGACTTTGGATCAGGCCCCAGATCTCTTATCTTTTTTATTATAACCTCTGGTATCTATTTTTGAATCCTCTGCATGGTGTATCTCAAAGGTAATATTCTCCTCTCAGAGGAGCATGGTGGATCTCTCTCTAGTTACTCACCTGGCCCTCATCACAATAGTGGCCGAACCCACCTAGCTGCAGGCCTCTGCTCTGGGATGCCACCCTGGCTACATCCCTAAAACCAGGGATCCAGTCCAGTTTCACATCACAGGTAAGTGGGGAGCTCAGTCTGTGCCCATAAAAGCACCATTCAGCTGAGTGTAGTAGGAAGCGGCTACCGGGAACTGAGCAGGTCAGGACTGAGTGATACGGGCAAAACTGCATGCAGGGTGAGAGCTTGGGACATGCCTTCGCAGCAGCTGTGTGCACCGTGCCTGCCTCTTTCCAGTGCTATCAGGGCAATTTTCTGGGCACTACACTGAACTCAATGAGAGTTTTGCTATTGATTTCAATGGGCCAGGATTTCACCCTAAATTTACCCACGTGTCATTAGCAAACGGGAGATAAGATCCCACTGAAATAGTAGTTGCAAGAGACCCATTTATTTCAATGTGACTTCACCACTTATTAAAACCACATTTGATTCTCCAGGTAATATTGTTATTTAGGCAGCAACAAAGCTACCTTGGAGCAAGGGCATTTCAAAAATGGCTTTCCTAGGCGACAAAAATCATTTTATTAAAGGAAAATTAAAGCTACATCCAGTGAGACGAGGATAATGGGATGTGAAATGGCAACGAGCTGAAACCACGATGAATAGGGAGGGAAATAAATTTCATTTCTAAGTTCATTACATAACAGCCAAGAGTTCAGTGTGTTTGCGAACCAGAGAGAAAGGGGGGGGGTTTGGGAAATGTCCCTGTTGTGCTTGAGCAGGAACTAACAGAAACACCCGGGCAGCTGCAAAGTGCATTTTAATTAAAATAAAAATAAGGGCTAGACTGTGCAGTCCTTACTCACACATGTAATTCCATTGCCTCGGGTCACTACACTAGTGAGCACTTACACAAGTCAGCCCATTGATTTGAACCCTTCCTCACTCTGATGAGTAGTGGCCGTGACATCAATGTAGCTACTCAAGTTAGTGGGTGTTCACGCAACTGAGTAGGAGTTGTACAATCTAGCCATAAATTTAATGAGATGTTTTCTACTGTCTGAAAGACTTTAGGTCCTCTTTGAAAATTAAACCGATGTGAGATCTAGAAACTGGCAGAAAAATTACCTGAACCCCTCAAAACAGAAAGTGATCCTAAACAATTGAAATAATTAGGGTTAAAAAGAAAAAAAATCACCTCTCAAGTATATCAACTCTTATGCCAAATTTTAGCACAGAGTATTTTTAAATGTGTGAGCTATTTTAAACCTGGAACAATGGGATTTAACATGAGGTGATGGGGCTGCAATCACAGGGGTCAGTGTGGTACATTCCTCCTAACTTCTTTAGCCTATTTCCTTTTTTATTGATTCACTTGTTCCCACTCCCAGGTCTACAAGATCCCATTAGACCTGTTATCTGAAGATGGATGGTGAAATGGTATTGGTCCATGTTTAGTGACGCTCAGTGGTTCCCCTTTCCAATGTAATCAATTTATAAATAAAAGGATGTCTTTTTCCTGAATGCTGCCTGGACTGGAGAGTCAAATTGGGGGGCTTGACTTATGACTCGTCCTCACCAATAATAAACGGTCTGAAAGCAAAATTATGCCCTCAATGAGATCTGTGCAGCTGCCATGCCATGCATTAGTTTGCACAGGTGTAACTGATGAGACCATAGTAAACAGCTCTGTTGATACTGCATGAATCAGAATCAGGCCCACCGACAGCAATTCCGGGCCCCAGGGCCAAGGCCATCCCTAGGGAGGTGATGTGAGAACCTGGGGCAGTCACGCACATCTAGGAGCCCTGTGGCTCGCCTGGGCAATTTAAAAGGGCCCAGGGCTCCCAACAGCCACTGCAGCAGTGGCGGCCAGGGGCCCCTGGGCCCATTTAAGTCGCCCAGGCCCCTGGTCACTTGCCCCCTTTGCCCCACCCCCCATCTGCGGGCCTGGTCAGAATAGACTCCAGCTCACTCTCCCATAACGCTTCAGCCTCTGCAGACCTAACCTGAATAAAATGCAGTAAAATTAAGGTTGGTCATCGAAGTGAGGCGATATGAATTTGACCATTGGTCTGCTGAGAGAGATGATGCCACTTTTCCAAGTCACATTTCAGAATTGACCTGCTTTTTAAGTTAAAAGGATGCGTCCTGGCCACAAGATGACAGACTGACCACTAAATAGAGCAAGTTGAAAATTTTCTATACAGAAAATGCCTGTTCAAATAAAATACAAATTTTCACAAAAAAATTCATTTGGTTAAAATATTTCATTTTTCAATGAAAATATTTAAAACCTTTCAAAAACTTTTTGTTTCATTTTAGTGGGGGAGAACCCTACTCTCTTGTGTGTTTTTCCATCAAAAAGCGAGAGAAAGTGTATTTTTCCCTCCCCCAGAATTAAGTTTTTCATTAACACGGTCGCCCCACTCCCACTCAAAAAATGTTGGAGGCAAAATGAAAAATGTTCACTTCTTTTTTGCAGACTAGCCCTAGTTACCTTTTTTCCAGCCAATTCTGCCTCTGACGTTCATAGGTGTGGATTAAGTGCCTAGAGCAAAAGGTCGGATCCTGCTCCCATTTCAGTGCATGGCAACTTTTGCCTAAGAAAGGAGTTCAGGCTTGGATGCCAAGTCAAAAATCACCACAAAAAGTTTACCTTTAAAGCCCCAAGCCCCTTGTTCCCTATATCTCTGATTTAATTTCATGGCTAAACATTTGTTTCCACACAGCACCTCCAAGCAGAGGCCTCAACAGAGGCATTCTCTCCAGACCAGATATGTATGTAGCCAGTGGTTCCTGAAATCAATACAAAGCATTAGCAATGTTTTGAAAGGAGGTTCTGCCCATAATTAGTATAACAATGAGTCCAGCTGGTTTCTAAGCCATGATGCATTCATCAGTATTGTTTAATTCTGTGAACGCAGACCTTTTTAAAAAATAGGCTCCGTCTTGCTGTGTTTCTGTTCTGACCGATGCTTAGGTGTTTTTCATTAATGGGAAAAAAAGTAAGAATGCCTTTTTGGTGTAATTCTGCTGCATAGAGCTCTGTAAATATAGGCGGGTGTATTAAGTCTGATTTAGGGTGGGGAAGAACTCCATTCTTGCTTTCCTGAAGCTTATACAGCATTATTACTTTAGTTTATTTTCATAAGCAGCTACATTTTCCTTTGTCATTAACCTTTTTTCAACTACAAGTATAAAACATAAGTATGGAAAAATAAAATGCTTTAAGCTATTTGAACCAGTGTGTTGTGGAATGAATTAACCAACTAATATGACTAAATAAAACAGAGTAAAGTATCACCATTTCACAATTCTTCTGCTTGCTGATGATACGTGGCTGAATTTGATGGGACGAGTTACCATTTTGACTTTGCTGCTGTCAGCCATGCTAAGCTATGCTAGTTGTATTAAAGCCTAGGAAATGTCAATCAAATAACAGCAGTGAAAGAACATTTACAAACTGGTACTCGTTCATCATAGCCAGAGGTAACTATGTCTGATCAGATACAGTGCCATTTTCACATTGGGCCACCAAACCCACTGGAGAGGCAAAATGGTCTAGTAGACTGAGCACAGAGTTAGATGTCAGGAATTCCTAAATTCTAACCCCAGCTCTGCTACTGATTTATTAACGACTGAGGTTGGCAATGCCGGAAAATATTTGGGGAACAATATTTCCCTTCCATTTCCCTCTGCACCCAGAAACATCCTCCTTGTAGTTCAGTATTATCAGCAATATCAGGGGTGAGACACTGGACTAGATGGAGCACTGCTCTTTTCCTGTTCTGCTGTTCTTACAACGATACCTAGTATAGTATTTCTGACTCACGTGAAACTGTGAATGGCAGGAATGCTTAGGAAAGAGCCTCTTCTTGCACTATTCCCTAGTCAAATGGGCACAGTTGGGCACCCAAATTTTGCCTCTTGAAAGCATGTGTAATTAGTGTTGCCAGGCAGGGCCGGCTTTAGGCCAATTCCACCAATTCCCCCGAATCGGGCCCCGCGCCTAAGAGGGCCCCGCACCCAGTGGCAGGGCCGCCCAGAGTGGGGGGCAAGTGGCAGAGAATCCCTTCCCTGGCTAGAGGCGCCTTTTTAATTTTTACTCACCCAGCGGTGCTCCAGGACTTTGGCGGCACTTTAGTGGCATGTCCTTCAGTGCCACCAAAGACCCAGAGCGAGTGAAGGAACCGCCACCAAAGTCTAGGAGCGCCGCCCGGTGAGTACAAGCCCCACATGGGTTTTTTTTTTTTAGTCATCCCTGTGGGGGCCCTGTCAAAACTGTTCGAATCGGGCCCCACACTTCCTAAAGCCGGCCCTGGGTGTGGGGCAAGGAGTTGGGACACTGCGCGGTGGGTCACTGTCTGGCCCAGGCCCTTCCTAGCCAGAGGCCGAGGCCAAGGCATTTCCTTCAGGTCACCTTCCGCTGCAGCTTGGCCACGGGCCCCCATAGCCACTAGCCCAGCCAGGGATCCCAAGTGGGGATTGTCACGGCTGGCTCCTCCCTGCCGCCAGCAGCTCTTCACTGCCAGGGAATTCCTGAAATCCTGTGTGCCCCTCCCCCACCCACCTCCTGGGGCTGTGAGTGCCCCCCCCGGACAGCCCCTCCCCCGAGCTCTGAGTGCCCCTGGCCAGTCCCTCCCCTCAGCCCCCCCACCACCACTTCCTGGGGCTCTGAGTGCCCTCAGCCTGTCCCCCTCCCACACCCCGGGGCTGAGTGACCTTGGCCAACCCCCGTCCCTTCAGGAGGAACTCCCAGTACCCACCCAGCCCCCACACCTCAGGGTTCCCCTCCCTGCGGCTCTGTGGCCATACCCCCACCAGGGCCGGCTTTAGGCCAATTCAACCAATTCCCCTGAATCGGGCCCCGGGCCCAAGCCCCGGTATGGTGTACCGGCAAGAGCCAGTGCGCTGTACCAGGGTGGCCCGGCTTCCCCAGGGGGCAATTTAAAGGACCTAGGGCTCCCAGCAGGGGCCGGAGCCCCAGGCCCTTTAAATTGCTACCAGACCCCCACTGCTGGAGCCCTGGGGTAGGGCTGCGGGGCTCTGGGGGCTATTTAAAAAGTCCGGGACTCCCGCTGCCTCTACCGCCCCGGCCCTTTAAATAGCCGCTGGAGCCCCGCTGCTTCCCCAGAGCTCCCGCGGCTATTTAAAGGGCCAGGGCGGTAGAAGCAGGGGAGCCCTGGGCCCTTTAAATAGCCCCCAGAGCCCTGGGATAGCGGGGGACTCGGGGGCTATTTAAAGGGCCGGGGCTCCAGCTGCCTCTGCTGCACCCCGTCCCCGCACCAGCCCCGCACCCCCTGCCTGCAGCCAGCCCCGTCTCCAGCCAGCCCTGCACCCCCTGTCCGCAGCCAGCCCCTGCTGCACACCGCCCTACCTCGAGCCCCGCCCCCCCTGTTCTGCCCGCACCAGCCCCGCTCCCCTGCCCTGCCTGCAGCCAGCCCTGCACCCCGTGCCCACAGCCAGCCTCTGCCGCACCCCCTGCCCTGTCTCCAGGCAACCCCTGCCACACCCCCCTGCGGCCCTGCCCAAAGCCAGCCAGCCCCACACACCCCTGTCTCCAGCCAGCCCCGCACCTCTTGCCCTGCCTGCAGCCAGACCCTACCTCCAGTGAGCCCCTGCCCTGCCTCCAGCCAGCCCCATGTCCACTGGTGCCCTGCAGTTCCCAGGGCAGTAACCCTGCACACCTGCTTCAATGAGGGGGGCAGGGAGCAGCTGGGACCCACACATGTGCACACCACTAGGGTGACCAGACAGCAAGTGTGAAAAATCAGGACAGGGGGTGGGGGATAAATAGGATCCTATAAGAAAAAGACCCAAAAATCGGGACTGTCCCTATAAAATCAGGACATCTGGTCACCCTAGCACACCCTCAGGGAGTGGCGGGGACCCACACACGTGAAACGGAGCTCATTAATAACCGATCAACAGCATATATGATGCAATGTACATAATATATAATTTTATTATTTATATAGTTATGGAAAGTAAATAATACATGGAAGAAATGAAAGGCTTTTTTTTACATTATTTTTTTTGTTAGTCATCCCTGCCGGGGCCCCGCCAAAAATGTTCGAATTGGGCCCCGCCCTTCCTAAAGCCGGCCCTGCTGGAGAGAACAGGAGGATTCAGTCAGCAGGGGCTGCCGATCCGTCCCATTCACCAGGGCTGCCATCCTGCGGCTTCAGCATTAGTGGCTGGGGTGACTTGGGGAAAGGCCTCAACCTCCCCACATCCCACTTCACTGCTGCCAGAATCCCTCCTGCCCCCCCGCTACAGTCCCCTCCCTACCCAACCTGGGTGTGGGTGGAGGAGAGGGGTCTGAGAACTTGAGCTGTGGATTGGAGGTGGAACAGCTGTCAGGGGCACTGAGGGGGAGGTTGCAGGAGCTCCCTCTACAAGGAGGGGGGTTGCCACTGGAGGTCACTAGGAAGGACAACAAGACTCCATCCTGGGGGTCAGGAGGGGGAATCCATCCCTCAGAGGTGGGCAGGGGCTGGGTGGAAATGCTGCTGGTTCCAGGGGCCGTTAATCCCCCCTGATTCCTCGGAGGCATCTGAGTCTCAGACAGGTTCTCGTTCCCTTGCAGCAGGAGGACGTCACGGCCAATGTGATGCGCCAGCTCCGTATCATGCGGCACTTGCGCCAGGTGCCTGAGGCGCTGCAGGGCCTGTGCCTCTGAGGCCACCAGCAACTCCTGCTCCCTGCTGCAGGTACTGCTCTGGCTCTCTGTAAATGGGGAGCTAGTGGAAGGGGAAATGGAGCCCCCTGGCACTCACAGAAAGCTGATTACAGAATGAGCCCGAACTGAGAGGCACCATATCCGCCCCCCACAAAGAGCCAGTCTTCACTGGTGATACAGCCCAGCTGGGGTAGCAACAGGATTGAGAACAGGGTAGGAAGTTCAGAGCAGCAAGGAAAGCCTGGAGGGGAACTTGAGAAGAGAGGTTGGAAAAGTGCAGCAAAGAGAAAGGTGCAGACCTAGCTGTTGGGTCCAGGGCCCTGAGCTGCTATCAATGTCAGGGTGGGACTGGGTTCCCCTACCAGCCCCAGAGGAGGCGGCCTACACGCACCTGGAGAGGGTTCCCAAGCCCAGCAAGGGGGCTACAGGCTGAGCAAGTGCCCCAGCGATGGCAGAAGGACTTCTGTCTGTGGAAAGACCTCTTTGGACTTTTAGTGTGAGGCAAGCTGGGCCCCAGAAGGGTGGACTAAAGGTGGTGACCTGGCCAGAGTTACCAGGCAGAGAAACTGCCGTGGTGCTGGAGCGACCATGGATGGGGGACACTAGCCCAGCGAGAGGGCTGTGATGCCATGCCTGGCCGCCGGGGGGCACCTAACGATGAGTAGATTCATTTATGATTGGCATAGTTGGCAGGATTGAGTTCCCCCTGTGATCCGTGAGGGAAGTCTTGGTTGCTGAAGGAATCATAGAATATCAGGGTTGGAAGGGACCTCCGGAGGTCATCTAGTCCAACCCCCTGCTGAAAGCAGGACCAATCCCCAGACAGTTTTTTGCCCTGATCCCTAAATGGCCCCCTCAAGTATTGAGCTCACAACCCTGGGTTTAGCAGGCCAATGCTCAAACCACTGAGCTATCCCTCCCCCAAGCAGGTGTATCAAGGGACCAAGCTGGTCGCTGGATTTCCCACTTCAGTTCCAGGGACTGGCTAAGCAGCCAAAGCAGATCTAGGGGTTTCTCCAGCAGCTCCTAGAAAACCAACAGAAGCAGAAGGAAGTGCAGGTGGAGCTACAGACGCAGCAGTAGCAATACCTGTGAGAGATCCTGCAAAGGGAAATCAACCCAGGGTCTGCTATGCCCATGGACAAAAAGAGCAGAGAAGGAGAGCATGCCTGGGCTGTGCTGAGAAGGTTAGCCCAGGGAGAAGGACATGAGAAAGTGTACAAGCGTGGCCTAATGCCAAGATGGGAGCAAGAGTTCTTTGTTTTGGGGGCAGAGAAGCAGGCCATATCAAAAGACACGGCCTGCTTAGGAAATTGCTGAGTGGCTGAACGAAGGGCCAGGGCCCTAAGAAGTTAGAAAGAAAGGAGAAGGTGTCCTCTGACACAAACCCCCATGAGGCAGGCAAGGTGGAGGTGGCTGGGGTGGCCATGGACCTTGCAGACCCTCCACCAACACCCCCTGTCGGGTGCTGCAGGGAGATGAAGGACAAAATGATTGGCCCAGAGATGAAGCAGACTGGAGGAGGGACAAACACAAGGGTGGAGCAGTCCATGGTGGGTTCTCAGACCCTGACCGAAAAGGTTTTGGCATATGCAGCGGCAGTAGCAAAAAGGCAACAGAAGACGCTAAAGGCTTCAGAACAGGCTCTGCAAGCAGCTGTTCATGAGCCTGAGTGGCTGCAGGAAGAGCGTCGGGATACTGCAGAAGAGAAGGTTTGCCCCGAGCGAGCTGGCAGTGGAGCTGCAGACACTGCGCACAGGCTGTACAAGCGCGCAGCCGGTGACAGCGATGAGATGAGGAGGGATGAAGCTTGGAGAAGAATAGAACTTGCCCCCGCGTGGGCCAGGTTCTAAGGAGGAGGGTATATAACGGGGGGCTTGGCCTGTGGGCTATAAAGCCTGGAGCTAGGCCAAATGGATTACAGAGTGAGCTCCAGCTGAGGGGAAACCAGGGGAAACCGCAACAAAGGTACAGGAGCAGGCCTAGCTGTTCGGTACAGGGCCTTGGGGCAGAACCTAGAATCCAGGGTAGGACTGGTTCTCCCACGGTCTCTAAGGAAGGGGATGTACAGGGCCATAGGAAGGGCTACCAAGGCCAGCAAGGGCAGGCCGAGCCAAAGTCAGGCTGAGGAAAAGCCCCCAAGGGACAGAGGATCTTGTTTCAGTTAAAGACATTTTTTGACTTTTCGTTTGGGATGAGCGCGACCCAGGAAGGAGTGGACTAAAAGATGGTCGCCTGGCCGAAGGGCTGAGTTCCCAGCCAAAAACCTGCTGGCGGGTGTGCTAGCCCAAGAAATCTGTGACCCCAGGCCTTGAAGGAAGGGGCACCTATCGGTGAGTGAACTCTGTTACAAGCCTGCTTCCATTGTGGAAACAGCCTGGTATTGGAGAGTGGTGGGGATGGCCTGTGGGCGAGGATGGCTGGAGGGGTCATACAGGAGGGGCAGCAGCGTCCAGTGAGGAGATCAGGGAACGGGTTGTTTGCAGTCCTGCCACTGAGCGGTAACGTGATCCTGGCCAGGTCACTCTCCCACCTGATGCCTCACTTTCTCTATCTTTGAAATGGGGATCATCCCGACTCACATTAAGAAAGGGTTTGATCCTCTGCTCTTGCTTCCCAAATCCCTGCCCTCCTTGCCCCACACAGGCCTCTGCCCTGTTGCTCAAACTCCCATGCACATGTTAGTGCCTGTGTCACCCCCGCAACTGCAAGGTCTCATGTACAGTCTCCTGCCAGCAAACTGAAGCTGCCACTAGATCCAGAATAGGAATTGCAGTTCCTGTGCGCTGCCCTGAATGGAGTCTAGACCCTGGGCATGGGGAAGGCCAACGCTCACATCCAGGTAGATCATCAACCTACTCCTCTGTCCCAGGAGCAGGAAGGCCTCTGGTTCGTGCTCCCTTCGGTAGCTGGAGCTGCTGAGTTGGGAGTGTGGTGGGCAGAGATGGGAACAGGCCATAGGATGAATCAAGTGTCAGGGGGAGACTCCCTGTGTGTGGGAGATGATGTTGCCCCTCTGTGGGGAATCCCTTCCTTGCAGATGCTGGGCTTTGGGTGCTGGACTCTGCCAGGAAGCCCAGCTCCCATCCCTAGCAGCTTGGCTGTTCCCTACACTGCAGGGCACCAGGTCCTCTGCAGAGAGCTGCTTTGGGCAAGGACTACAGGGCCTGCTGTCATCCTGGCAGGTGTCACAACAGGTTCCATAATCCTAACCCCTGGTCTCCCTCCGCTGGCAGGCTCTGAGCAAGGCCTGCCCAGAGAACATGGATGACGAGCTCTTGATCCTGCTGACAGCACCCCCCAGCACAGACAAACTCCAGCACATCTTGGAGGTGAGCAGAATGGGGAGGGGCCGCAGGGGTTTTACCTTAGCCCTGGGGACTCCTAGAAAGAAGAGACTGGAAAATCCATGTTTCTATTGGATACTTCCGACTATGCATTTGTGATATAAACTCACAGGGTGACCTTGGAGTAACTCACTTCCCCCTTACGGCATCAGTCTTCTCCACTATCAAATCTACACTGGGGAAGAAGGACAGAAGCCCCGACAATCACCTTCACCTCTGGGTGTCTGGTCCTGGGAGCCGAAACCAACTGGACTATCTGCCCCATCTCCTAAACTGCCCTGTCTTTCCCTCCTAGGGCCTTGTCCTTAGTGCTCAGCCTGGCCCCTTCCCAGCTTGTCCCTGACCTTTAAAGGACTCTCCAAGCCCCTCCCATGCCTGCTTCCCTTGGGGTCTCTCTCCTGGCTGAGCACAGGCTGCCCTTCTATCTCTCAGCAGGCCTGGGTCCTAGTCACAGGCTGCGTCTTGTCACGTGACCCCCACACTTATTCCCTTCACCCTAGGGAGCTGCATCACCTGGGCCAGGTGCAGTTGAGCTCCAACCCCTTTCCTGGCCATCTCACCCTGGGACAGGTTGAAACTGGAAACCTGTGGGTAACAGTAACTGGTTGCTCGCAAAGGTGCTGAAGACACAATGGAAGAGGAAATCCTTTGGTCTGGATTGAAATTATTCCGACTGAAAGTGAATGAGAGAAAATAGGTTCAAAGTTCTCTTCCTAGCAGCAGAAAATGATTGATAGAGCGATTGATAGAGGTTCAGGTCAGAAAGGACCATTATGTGCATCTAGTCGCCCCTCCTGTATAACTCAGGGCCTAGAATGTGACCCAGTGGTTCCTTCAGCCAACCATAGCATGGGACTGAGCCAGAGCACATCTTTTGGAACGACATCCACATGCAGGAGAGCCAGCTGGCTACCAGAAAATCTCTCTTCTGCAGTGACGTGGGGTTAAGGGACATGGCGGAAAAGACATGGAGGCTGTGACTAAACTTAGAGCAGGGTGGGAAACCGAGACACAGTTGGGACCTGTCTACACTACAGGTCTGTCGTGCATTTGTAAGCTGCTGACCCCCACATGTTGTTCAGAGCCTATGGACAACACAGCTCCTAAAGTGTGTTTGTTCTGTGCTTATCCGGTATGTACCAGCAGGGCTGGACAGCCTTTTTCACTGTGCTGTGGGGAGCAAGTCCTGGGTACTAAAGGTCTGAAGAAGCTCTCAAGGACTAATTTTTTAAAATAATTGTTATCAATGAATTGTGAGAAAACATACAATCACTGCGGATAAGATTCGGGGGGTGACAAAATACAGGCAGAGTGGTAATTCCTGATGGGGAGAGGGCAGTGATACAGAGTGATCTGGCTCATTCAGCCAGCTGGACCCATTCAAAGAAAACAAGTTTGAGCAGAGCCCAATGCAAGGTCCTATACGTAGCCACAAGGCACGCCGGCCACACCTCCAGAATGGGGATGTGTATCCAGGAAAGCAGTGACTCTGAAATGGATTTAGGGGCCATAGTGGAGAAGCTACTCAACATGAGCTCCCAGTGTGATGCTGTGGTGAACAGGGCTAAAGCCATCATTAGACGAAGGAGCAGAGCCGTGAGTAGGATAGGGAGGTGACACAGCAGCAGTGAGACTGCTATTGGAATACTGCCTCCAGTGTTGGTGTCCTCCTTTGAAAAAGATGGTCCTAGAAATTGGAGCTGGGGCAGCAAAGAGCCACCAAATGTTCTGAGGGCTGGAGAAAAATGCCTTCTAGTGAGCTATTGAAAGAGCTCAACCTGTTTAGCTTATCAAAAGAAGATTGAAAGGTGACTTCACTGAAGTGTTGAAGTGCCTTAATGGAGAGAAAATATTGGGTATTAAAGGGCTCTTTAATCGAGCAGAGAAAGGCAGAACAAGACCCAATGGCTGGAAGGTGAAAAGAGACAAATTCCTATGACAAATAAGGCACAAATATTCAACAGCGAGGATGATTGAACACAGGAAGAAGCTACCAAGGAAAGTGGTGGATTCTCCATCTCTTGATATCATTTAATAAAGACTAGATGCCTTTCCGGAATGTGTTTGCCCCCAAAGTAGCTATTGTGGTAGATGGGAGGCCTGTGATATGCAGGGGGTCAGATTAGATGCTCTAACGGTCTCTGCTGACCATAAAGTCTACTCATTTCTGAGAAACCGAGTGTAGCATTGGGAGCAGCCTCTGCTTATTAAACAATCAGTTTGTCAGCACCTGCAGGACAATTTGGTTCTTAGGACTAGTGAGCATGGACTTGTCAAGAACAAATCATTCCAGACCAATCCTAGCTCCTTCTTTGGCAGAGTTAGGGGCCTAGTGGAGGTGGGTAAACAGTAGATGTGATCTATCTTGGTGTTAATAAGGCTTTTGACACAGTCCCATAGGACATTCTCACAAGCAAACAGATGCTGCTTAGCACTGTCAGAGCAGCTTTTGCTGGGGGATTCTCCCAGCACTTTCCAATAGTGGGAAAGTATGAAATCCCCATTTGACTGCTGGGGACAGAGCCTAGAGGGGGCAGCAACTTACCCGAAGTCCCACAGGTCAATAGGAAACCAGCAATGGAACCCAGGAGTCCTGACTCCCAGTTCCCTGCTCCAATCACTCCAGTGGAGCACACTCCCTCTCAAAGCAGGGGGACTGGACATGAGGGCCTGGTTGTAATTGCCAGCTGTGGGAGGGAGTGTGCAGCAGTGGTTAGTGAAAGGGCCTGGAAATAAGGATGAGGTGTCCTATCATGTTTACTCAGATCAGATTAGGACATAATAGAATGGCTGAAATAGTCTATTTTATTTGTATTTTATTATTTTGCAATTGTTAAGAGCAGCAACTACTTAGCTCAGACTGAAGCATTTTATCTAATTTTTGAGATCTAAGTGTCTCCTCTTTGATTGCGACGAGACAATTTAACACATTGTGACAAAGAATTTTCATTGCCACTTGTTATGATTTCAAGAAACAAACTGGTTTAGTTTGAATAGGATTTTCGGTCAGAAACGGTTTCAATGAAATTTCCCCACCATCTCGATTCCTGGGCTCTATCTCTGCCTTTCGGGGGGGGGGGGGGGGGAGGCGGGTTGCTGTCTGTTAGAACAGGAGTCTGATTTGGATAGGGATAGAGACCTCTTCAATGTTTTTAATGAAGTAAATACTAATGGGAATTGTGTGATCATGGGAGACTTTAACAGATATAGACTGGAGGACAAGTGCTATTAATATAATAGGGCTCAGATTTTCCTAGATGTGATAGCTGATGGATTCCTTCACCAAGTAGTTGCTGAACCAACAAGAGAGGATGCCATTTTAGATTTGGTTTTGGTGAGTAGTGAGGATCTCTTGGAAGAAATGGTTGTAGGGGACAGCCTTGGTTTGAGCGATCATGAGCTAATTCAGTTTAAACTAAATGGAAGGGTAAACAAAAATAGATCTGTGACTAGGGTTTTTTTTTCAAAAGGGCTAACTTTAAAAAATTAAGGAAATTAGTTAGGGAAGTGGATTGGACTGAAGGACTTGTGGAACAGATGGATCAGACTGAACAGGTTCCAAACCTCTCGGAGGCTCTTACCTTCTAAACAGGGACGTCTGTTTTCTAGTAAAATCAGGAAAAACAAAAGAGAAAACTCAAAAGAGGTTCCTCCTGGTGCTCACGTACGTGAACCCTAATACTCTCTCAGTCCTCAAAGAGAGACCTCGAGAAGGAGACTTGCTGAAGCAAAGCTACAGGGGTCTCTGAGGTTTCCCTGGCCCTGAGCCCCTGTCCTGCCTGGCTGATGTCAGCATCTCTCTGTGAGGTCACCACCTCCCCAGCACCTTTGACCAATAGGCTGAGGTCCTGCAAAAGGCCTTTGTGATGTCACTGTCACACCCACCCCTCCCCTGCAGTGCTAATGTCCTGTCACAGCACAGGCCAGACACTTTGGAGGTTTGAGCTACTCCCTGTGGATCACCCCACTCAATCAGTGTTCATTCTAGGAAGCAAGCCGGCTAGACAGTAAAACATCAGAGGCTGCTCCCAATGCTACACTCGGTTTCTCAGAAATGAGTAGACTTTATGGGCAGAAGAGACAGTTAGAGCATCTAATCTGACCCCCTGCATATCACAGGCCTTTCTGCACCATATGGGGCAGGCAGAGCTCTGCCTGGGTGCCGGGGGAATGGGATGGGGGTAGATCAAGGAAAGGGGGGAGGAGAATGGGTGTGAGGGAAAGAGCTCCAGTCCCAGATGAAGGAATTTGGGGGCAGAGGAAAGGACCCTGCTCCACAGAGAGGGGAGAGGGTTTCTGTGAGTGCCAGGGGGCTCCATTTCCCCTTCCACTAGCTCTCCATTTACAGAGAGCCAGAGCAGTACCTGCAGCAGAGAGCGGGAGCTGCTGGTGGCCTCAGAGGCACAGGCCCTGCAGCGCCTCAGGCACCTGGCGCAAGTGCCGCATGATACGGAGCTGGCGCATCACATTGGCCGTGACGTCCTCCTGCTGCAAGGGAACGAGAACCTGTCTGAGACTCAGACGCATCCAAGGAATCAGGGGGGGATTAACGGCCCCTGGAACCAGCAGCATTTCCACCCAGCCCCTGCCCACCTCTGAGGGATGGATTTCCCCTCCTGACTCCCAGGATGGAATCTTGTTGTCCTTCCTAGTGACCTCCAGTGCCAACCCCCCTCCTTGTACGGGGAGCTCCTGCCACATCCCCCTCAGTGCCCCTGACAGCTGTTCCACCTCCAATCCACAACTCAAGTTCTCAGACCCCTCTCCTCCACCCCCACCCAGGTTGGGTAGGGAGGGGACTGTAGCTGGGGGGGGCAGGAGGGATTCTGGCAGCAGTGAAGTGGGATGTGGGGAGGTTGAGACCTTTCCCCAAGTCACCCCAGCCACTAATGCTGAAGCCGCAGGATGGCAGCCCTGGTGAATGGGATGCATCGGCAGCCCCTGCTGACTAGGGTTACCATACGTCCGGTTTTTCCCGGACATGTCCTGCTTTTCGGCAATCAAACCCCCGTCCGGGGGGAATTGCCGAAAAGCCAAACATGTCCGGGAAAATGCCGGCCGGGCACTTCCCCTCCCGCGGCTGCTCTGCTCCGCTCCTCCCCTCTCAGACTTTAAGAGCCGAGCTGCCCGAGCCAGCGCTACTGGCTTCAGGCAGCCCCCCCCTGCCTCCGGACCCTGAGCTGCCGGCCAGGCACTTCCCTTCCCGGGCTCCAGCTGAGCTGCTCCGCTCCTCCCCTCTCAGACTTTAAGAGCCGAGCTGCCCGAGCCAGCGCTACCGGCTTCGGGCAGCCCCTGCTGCCTCCGGACCCCGAGCCACGGGCCAGGCACTTCCCTTCCCGGTTCCAGCTGCTCTGCTCCGGCGGCTCGGGGGAAGCGCTGGCCGGGGGCGCAGGGTCTGGGGGCTGCCCGGCCAACCGTGAAGCCGGTAGCACTGGGGCAGCCCTTTCCCCATAGCTGGGAGTGGGGAGGAGGGGGCGGGGTTAGGGCGGGGAAGGGGTGGAGTTGGGCGGGGCTAGGGGAGGGGAAATGGGCGGGGCCAGGGCCCGTGGAGGGTCCTCTTTTTTTATTTATTAGACATGGTAACCCTACTGCTGACTGAATCCTCCTGTTCTCTCCAGAACGGGTCCAGCCTTGCCAGCAGCAGGACAAGCGTCACCTTCCCATGTGCCTCAGCCCTGCCTGGTCAGACGCCATCACCCGTCAGTCCTTGGCCTCCCAGGCTGCCAGTGATGGGAGCAACTCTGGGTGGTGGCTCGGGTAACACAGACACCAGACCACTAGGAATTGGGTGCGGCCCTGTGGGACAGGAGAGTCTCGCAGAGGGCACTTGGGGGACTCTCCTGCCCTTCCCAAGAGCGATAGCACCCTGTCCTAAGAACATAAGTCTGGGATGAGGCAAAGCTTTTCATTAATTAGCCTGGCTAAAGAGCTGGGCTGGAGCTGCTCCAGGGACAAGCTGGCTCGCTCCTGCTCATGGAGGTGAATTCATCTCCCTTCCCAGGAGCACCTGCTCTCCCTTTCATTCCCCACCAGGCTCCTTGTGCCAGGCCAGCGAATGGCCACAGGATGGGAAGGAGGCCTGGGCCCCGCCCCAATCTCCTGAGTCTAATGCAGCTGCTCACCTTGTCCCCCATCAACTGCTGGGTTTCCCCCAGGAGGGAGTAGGTGACAGGGAGAGAGACACACACACACATTTGTCCTTCTGGTTGCAGAGCTTGTGTCCTTCCAATCCCATTGGTGGCTGCACAGTGGGCAGAGTCCTCGCTGCGTGCCCGGCCCAACAGAATTGCAGGGCGTGGTGTGGAACACAGAAAGAGATAGAGAGACTCATCCTCCAGCCGGGGTCAGTCTGAGAGAAATTGGCTGGGGTCCCAGTCTCACTCTTCTAGCAGGTGCCATTTCCCAGCTGGGTTCCTTACCCCTCTGGTGCAGCAGCAGGTGGTAGAGCTGGTAAACCCCCTCCCTGGCCTGCCGGCTGATGTCCTTGGCTGGGTCACTGACGGACAGAGCTAGCTGTGCCATGTGGTGACCCATCCTGGGGAATTCCGCTGAGTTCTAATGGACGGCAGAGGGAGAGGGGACTCCATCAGCATTTTCCTGTCAGCTCCCAGTCCCCCCCGGGCCAGGACTCTCCTTCCCCTCAGCCCCTCTGCAGGAGATGCTAGAGCCAGACCCTTAATTTCCTCTGCCCCCAAGGAAGCCTGGAGCACAGGGCTGTGGGCAGGGCCCTCCATGAGGACTTGCTTCCCCAGCTGCTCCAGGATGACAGGGAGGCATGAACCTGGAGCACAGTCCCCTTAAAAGCCCAGAGTCACCACTTAACTAGGACAAGAAGAACTTGACTCAAGCCAGGCTCACTCTCTGCTCTGACTCTGCCTCCCCAAGAGGAACACTCCTAACCCACAGCCCCTGCAGCAGCAGATCCTACAGCCCGTCGGAGCCAGATCACCTACGCCTGGAGTCAGGAAGCTGGGGTCAGAGGTCACTTATGTCAAACTCAGGGAGGGTGATGGTGAATCTGAGCAGGGCCGTGCTGCTCTTAACGGCCCTGGCTCTCTCTCGCGGCACCCTGGACACGATCCAGTAGTTAATGTGCTGTGGGGAAAGGAGGCAGATCAGGATCAATGGGCAGGTGCACGTATTGTGGAAATGAGACACAGACACACACCCATCCCCAGGGGGCTGAGACATTGTGCGCAGGGTGGAATATCTGATTCATTGATTGCAGAGCTTTGGAAGGGGATTGTTGCCCGCAGGACGATTCTTGAATCCTGCAGGTCACAACTTGTCATTGTCTCTCTAGACTGGAACAATGTTCAGTGTCGGGGCTGGTCCCATCCTCCCTGCACTCCTGATTCCTGAACAATCCCCTCAGAAATCTCAGGGCCTGTCGGAGAGACGGGCTGATTCTCTGGGGCCCTCCTGTTTCTCTAGGAAGGAGCCTGTGACTCTTCTCTGAGGACCCTCTTCTGGATCTCCCAGGAGGGGTTCAGACTCTCACTCCCCAAGCCAGCCAGGGGCCCTGTGGTTAGTGCTCAACACAACCAGGCAGAGCTCTGGCTTGAAGTCCCAGCTCCCTCCTCTGTCCTCTAAGGATGAAGGGCCTGACACTGCATTGCACTGACTGCCCTGACCAAGGATGCCCACTGGGGGCTCAGCTAGGAGGACAGACTGGAAAATGGATCTAAGAGTGAAGGTAAAATTGCCCCCACCCCTCTCATCGGGCTCACCTCCAAGATGTACTGGAGCCTGTCGGTGTCTGGGGACTCTGCCAGCAGGTTCCCCAGCATGGTGTCCAGGAGGTCTGGCAAGACCCTAGGCAGATCCTGAAAGCAAGGGAGAGCCATGGGTCAGAGTTAGGGAAACTGGGGCTACACCTGCCACAGGATGGGAAATGGGGTCTCTGGGAAGCACTGGTGAGACCCCCAAACACATATCCTGGCCTCTCTCATTCACATCCCACTTCAGGCAATTAGCAAGGATTCATGGCAGGATGACAGCTGGCTCTTCAATCCATGACTTTAGCTGATCTACCTGCACTTGGGTGGTGTCCTTCTCCATGCCCAGGGTGAAGACGGCGTGCAGGGCAGCTCGGAGGAGGTGGGTCTCCAGCTCTGGCTCCAGGGCAGGTGTCATGGTGCTGGCAAGAGAGAGGAGCCGGCATTAGACTGTGCAGTGCGGGGATGGGACTGGCACCAACATGCAGGTGAAACTGCAGGGAAATAGGCACAGGCTGGCGAGAATGGAAACTGAGGCACCGAGCCAGGGAATGACAAGGCCAAGGTTTCTCAGACAGACAGTGGCAGGGCAGGAATAGCACCTGTTCCCTGGACCCTGCTGCCCCTCCTGTATCTGATCCTGGGTGTGAGCCTCTCCCCAAAGCCGTTGCAATGTTACTGGAGTGAAAAGAACAGCCCAGCCAGGAGAGAGTGAACCTTCCCCCCACCTCTGCCAGAGGAACCATCCTTGGGCGGTGACCTGGGAGTGGGAGGGGCAGTGACTCCCAGCCCTGGGCCTGAGCAGCACTGGGGTTAGGGGAACCGGGCCGGAGGGTCTCGGTACCTGAGGTTGCCCACAGCAATCAGGGAGTTAGCGAGGATGGCGCCGGGTGGAGAGTTATCAGGCAGCTCCTCAATGAGCTCCTGTGAGACCCAAAGGAGACAAAGGAGCGTGTGAGATTCGGGCCTCACTGACACTTCCCAGTGAGGAGATTACACAGCCAGGGCCCCACACAGCCAGCAGGATCCCCCCACCTGTCCCCCGCTCCTCTGATTCCTGCCCAATAGTGACTACTCTCCGAATTTCTCCCGTCTCTTCTCCCCAGTCTTCAGCCCCAGCAATCCCTGCCCTCTGCTGCCCCTCCAGCACCAACAATCCCCCATCCATTGGCCTGGGGAGACCCCTGCCCCTCCCATATCTCTGTCCTCCCTCCAGCAGCTGGGCACCATGTCTCGCTCACCACAATCCTCTCCGCCACAGCCGCCTTGCAGCAGTGCGGCTCCAATGTGTCCTGCCCTCTCTGCTGTGCAGCGAGACGCGGGGTGGATGGCGTGCAGGAACACGAGCTGCTGGGCCTCCTCCTGCACCCACCAGGAGTGGGGTTAGGGGAGAGAGAGCCAGTTAGCCAGGGACCTCCCTGCCCCCACACAGCAACTGCAGGACTCAGGCCTGAATGGGGGATAGTGGGGACCCGCCCATTGTCCAAATCACCCACCACTCCACCACAAGCAGGGTCAGGAACTGGGACAGTGCCTGTGGGGGGAGGAGACCCGGCTGGTGTGTGACAGACACCCCCACCTCTGGGGTCCCAGATCATGGAGGAGAAAGGTCCCCATTAGGGCTGGTGGATCATCAGGGACAAGACCCTCTGCAGGGGGTCAGGTGCTGGGAAGGGCAGGACAGTCTCGGTTCCAGCACAGCTGGGGTACGTTTGTACCTTTTCTCCGCCTTGGAGCTGCTCTCGGCTGTTATTGAGAGTTGCCTCCTCTGTGGCCACGTCCACCCATTCCTCCTCCTCGTCCCCTGAGTCCCTGGCAGTCCCTGCACCAGGGAGAGTGGCCTGCTGCCACTTGGGGGAAGGACAGGGGCACGGTGGGGCAATGTGTCACACCCTTCCCACCTCCGGGACCCAGGGCAGATCAGGCCCCACACTCCCCCCTCTCAGTGATGCCTTCAGCCCCCAACTCCTTCAGGAGCCCATAGCAACGAGACCCCCCCACGCTGTTCTGGACTCCCTGGGAGGTGCCTCCCCCCAACTGGAGCACCAAGGACCAAAGTGGCAGCATCTAGTGTCAGGGGGGTTCATGTGGCTCAAGCCAGACCCCTGGGCTGGGGACCCGCCCCCATAGCACTGATCGAGGGCCTGGGCCCAGGGTGTTCACAGCCCCGCCCTCACCTCTCCATGAGCCCAGCCTGACTCCTCACCTAGAACAAAGCAGCGGCGTCCATCGGCCTCGCTGCTGCCCGAGTCCCAGGCACTGCTGCTGTCCCATGGGGAGCGGGCCGAGCTGCTGGTGGTGGAACAGGGATCCTCCACCTCCTGCCCTGGGGAGGCTGGAAGGTCCTCACTGACCGGGCAGGGCAATGCCTCCTGCTGGGAATCAGGACTGGGCTTCTGGGGCTGCTGCTGCCCACACAACATGCCCCAGAGTCACCCTGCCCGGCTCCCCTCCTGCGCTGGGTCCTGCCTGCCCAGCCGCAGCCTGGCCCAGCTCCATTTCGACCTGGCCTCTCCCACCTCGGCGCCTGCGCTGGGAGCGGGTTTTCTCCGCCAGAAGGCTGGGCACTTCCACCTCCTGGCACGGCCGGGAGCTCCTTCCCTGCCAGCGGGGACGGAGGGGCCGCTCTGCTCCAGGGGAAGATGGCAGCTGCTTCCCTCAGGCTCTGGGGCCACCTGCAGAGCCTTCTTCCTGAACATCCTCAGGAGCCTGGCCACCCTGGAACCGAGCGGGGAGCGGGTGTGAGTCTGGGGTCAAGGCAGCCTCTCACTAACCAGCCTGTTTGGTCCCTCCCCATCCCTGCCCCAGCCAGAGCAGCTCCTCCTCCCCGCACAGGGGTGCATGTAATGCAATCTACACGCACTGGCAGGAGTTCATTGCATGATCTGCTTCCTGCTGTTTGGTTCTGGGCTGTTGGAGTACGGGCTTGCAACCATCTGTGCACACATATTATACTAATTGCATCTAGACCACATCTCCCTAGTTTGTTTGTGAGAATGTCCTTATTAACACCAAGATGGATCACATCTACTGTTTACCCACCTCCACTAGGCCCGTAACCCTGCCAAAGAAGGAGCTAGGATTGGTTTGGAATGATTTGTTCTTGACAAGTCCATGCTCACTAGTCCTAAGAACCAAATTGTCCTGTAGGTGCTGACAAACTGATTGTTTAATAAGGAGTTCCAGTATCTTTCCAGGTATGTTAATGGATGGGAAGACGTTCTTTTTCAGGGATCTCTGACGAGAACTGGGGCACAGCACTTAGTTTGTTGAGGCCATAAAATGGAGACAGGCACCTCTTCTCTCCTCCCAGCACCCCAGATACCTAAAACGGTGGGACTCACATCCCTCAATGGGCTTTAAAAAAGACAATGGTTACAATGTGGCCCCGACCATTTCTGGTTTCTGCAGACTAGATGTTTTAGCAAAGTTTAGAATTCCTTGGTGCTCAACACTGTGAAACTCCCCTTTCTCCTTCACAACGGGCTTTAACGCCCCTTATCTCACCCAGGCTCTCGACTGCCCAAAGTTGGAGAATTGTCCCTGTTCCCATTGCAGATCACCCCCCACGACACACACACAGAGTCCTCCTGGTGGTGGGAGGGGAACAGAGGAAAGGACAGAAGATGTAAGAGATGAAGAGAAAGGAGGGAGGGATGGAGGAAAAGGTAAAACAAAAAGGACAAACCCTAATGTCCCCAGTGATTCTAAGGGACAAAATCCCAGGTGGGGAATAAAATTCGACCACCTTAAGCTAGTGTTTTCCATGCCTAGAATTCAGCTGGCGCCAGATGCATAAGACTGAACAGGTTCCAAACCTCTCAGAGGCTCTTACCTTCTAAACAGGGACGTCTGTTTTCTAGTAAAATCAGGAAAAACAAAAGAGAAAACTCAAAAGAGGTTCCTCCTGGCGCTCATATACGTGAACCTAAATACTCTCTCAGTCCTCAAAGAGAGAGACCTCGAGAAGGAGACTTGCTGAAGCAAAGCTACAGGGGACTCTGAGGTTTCCCTGGCCCTGCGCCCCTGTCCTGCCTGGCTGATGTCAGCATCTCTCTGTGAGGTCACCACCTCCCCAGCACCTTTGACCAATAGGCTGAGGTCCTGCAAAAGGCCTTTGTGATGTCACTGCCACACCCACCCCTCCCCTGCAGTGCTAATGTTCTGCTGCAGGCCAGACACTTTGGAGGTTTGAGCTACTCCCTGTGGATCACCCCGCTCAATAAGTGTTCATTCTAGGAAGCAAGCTGGCTAGACAGTAAAACATCACAAGCTGCTCCCAATACTACACTCGGTTTCTCAGAAATGAGTAGACTTTATGGGCAGAAGAGACAGTTAGAGCATCTAATCTGACCCCCTGCATATCACAGGCCTCCTGTCTACCACAATAGCTACTGTTCGGGTAAACACATTCCAGAGAGGCATCTAGTCTTTATTAAATGACATCAAGAGATGGAGAATCCACCACTTTCCTTGGTAGCTTCTTCCTGTGGTCAATCATCCCCGCTGTTGAATATTTGTGCCTTATTTGTCATAGGAATTTGTCTCTTTTCACCTTCCAGCCATTCCCAAACCTCAGCCAGTATTTGTAGGTGACAAATCTCATGAATTGTCACAGATTGCGGTGTTACTAGAGGGGGTTTTGGAATTAACTGATAAGTCATTGGGACCAGATTGCATTCACCCAAGAGTTCTGAAAGAACTCAGATGTGAAATTGCGGAACTACTAATTATGGTTTGTAACTTGTCCTTTAAATCAGCTTCTGTATCCATGACTGGAAGATAGCTAATATAACGCCAATATTTAAAAAGGGCACTATTGGTGATCCCGGCAATTCATAGATTCATAGATTATAGGACTGGAAGGGACCTCGAGAGGTCATCGAGTCCAGTCCCCTGCCCGCATTGCAGGACCAAATACTGTCTAGACCATCCCTGATAGACATTTATCTAACCTAATCTTAAATATCTCCAGAGACGGAGATTCCACAACCTCCCTAGGCAATTTGTTCCAGTGTTTAACCACCCTGACAGTTAGGAACTTTTTCCTAATGTCCAACCTAGACCTCCCTTGCTGCAGTTTAAACCCATTGTTCCTGGTTCTATCCTTAGAGGCTAAGGTGAACAAGTTCTCTCCCTCCTCCTCATGACACCCTTTTAGATACCTGAAAACTGCTATCATGTCCCCTCTCAGTCTTCTCTTTTCCAAACTAAACAAACCCAGTTCTTTCAGCCTTCCTTCATAGATCATGTTCTCAAGACCTTTAATCATTCTTGTTGCTCTTCTTTGGACCCTTTCCAATTTCTCGACATCTTTTTTAAAATGCGGTGCCCAGAACTGGACACAATACTCCAGCTGAGGCCTAACCAGAGCAGAGTAGAGCGGAAGAATGACTTCTCGTGTCTTGCTCACAACACACCTGTTAATGCATCCCAGAATCATGTTTGCTTTTTTTGCAACAGCATCACACTGTTGACTCATATTTAGCTTGTGGTCCACTATAACCCCTAGATCCCTTTCTGCCGTACTCCTTCCTAGACAGTCTTTTCCCATTCTGTATGTGTGAAATTGATTTTTCCTTCCTAAGTGGAGCACTTTGCATTTGTCTTTATTAAACTTCATCCTGTTTAACACAGACCATTTCTCCAATTTGTCCAGATCATTTTGAATTATGACCCTGTCCTCCAAAGTAGTTGCAATCCCTCCCAGTTTGGTATCATCCGCAAACTTAATAAGCGTACTTTCTATGCCAATATCTAAGTCGTTGATGAAGATATTGAACAGAGCCGGTCCCAAAACAGACCCCTGCGGAACCCCACTCGTTACGCCTTTCCAGCAGGATTGGGAACCATTAATAACAACTCTCTGAGTACGGTTATCCAGCCAGTTATGCACCCACCTTATAGTAGCCCCATCTAATTTGTATTTGCCTAGTTTATCGATAAGAATATCATGCGAGACCGTATCAAATGCCTTACTAAAGTCTAGGTATACCACATCCACCGCTTCACCCTTATCCACGAGGCTCGTTATCCTATCAAAGAAAGCTATCAGATTAGTTTGACATGATTTGTTCTTCACAAATCCATGCTGGCTGTTCCCTATCACCTTACCACCTTCCAAGTGTTTGCAGATGATTTCCTTAATTACTTGCTCCATTATCTTCCCTGGCACAGAAGTTAAACTAACTGGTCTGTAGTTACCTGGGTTGTTTTTATTTCCCTTTTTATAGATGGGCACTATATTTGCCCTTTTCCAGTCTTCTGGAATCTCTCCCGTCTCCCATGACTTTCCAAAGATAATAGCTAGAGGCTCAGATACCTCCTCTATTAGCTCCTTGAGTATTCTAGGATGCATTTCATCAGGCCCGGGTGACTTGCAGGCATCTAACTTTTCTAAGTGATTTTTAACTTGTTCTTTTTTTATTTTATCCGCTAAACCTACCCCCTTCCCATTAGCATTCACTATGTTAGGCATTCCTTCAGACTTCTCGGTGAAGACCGAAACAAAGAAGTCATTAAGCATCTCTGCCATTTCCAAGTTTCCTGTTACTGTTTCTCCCTCTTCACTAAGCAGTGGACCTACCCTGTCTTTGGTCTTCCTCTTGGAAGACCAGTTACGGACCAGTAAGTCTAATGTCAGTACCGGGCAAATTAGTTGAAACAATTGTAAAGAATAAAATTGTCAGACACATAGAAGAACATAAATTGTTGGGCAAAAGTCAACATAGTTTAGGTAAAGGGAAATCGTGTCTTACTAATCTATTAGAGTTCTTTGAAGGGGTCAACAAACATGTGGACAAGGGGGATCCAGTGGACATAGTGTACTTAGATTTCCAGAAAGCATTTGACAAGGTCCCTCACCAAAGGGTCTTATGTAAATTAAGTTGTCATGGGATAAGAGGGAAGATCCTTTCATGGATTGAGAACTGGTTAAAAGACAGGGAACAAAGGGTAGGAATAAATGGTAAATTTTCAGAATGGAGAGGGGTAACTAGTGGTGTTCCCCAAGGGTCAGTCCTAGACCAATGCTATTCAACTTATTCATAAATGATCTGGAGAAAGGGGTAAAAAGTGAGATGGCAAAGTTTGCAGATGATACTAAAGTGCTCAAGATAATTAAGACCAAAGCAGACTGTGAAGAACTTCAAAAAGATCTCACAAAACTAAGTGATTGGGAAACAAAATGGCAAATGAAATTTAATGTGGACAACGTAAAGTAATGCACATTGGGAAAAATAACCCCAACTATACATACAATATGATGGGGGCTAATTTAGCTACAACGAATCAGGAAAAAGATCTTGGAGTCATCGTGGATAGTTCTCTGAAGACTTCCACGCAGTGTGCAGCGGCAGTCAAAAAAGCAAACAGGATGTTAGGAATCATTAAAAAGGGGATAGAGAATGAGACGGAGAATATCTTATTGCCCTTATATAAATCCATGGTACACCCACATCTTGAATACTGTGTACAGATGTGGTCTCCTCATCTCAAAAAAGATATACTGGCATTAGAAAAGGTTCAGAGAAGGGCAATTAAAATGATTAGAGGTTTGGAAGGGGTCCCATATGAGGAGAGATTAAAGAGGCTAGGACTTTTCAGCTTGGAAAAGAGGAGACTATGGGGGGATATGATAGAGGTATATGAAATCATGAGTGATGTGGAGAAAGTGAATAAGGAAAAGTTATTTACTTGTTCCCATAATATAAGAACTCCACTAGTAAGCTCCCTCCAGCCTGACAGTTCACCTTTCAGTACGACCCGTTGTAGTCTCCCCTTTAACCAGTTCCTTATCCACCTTTCAATTTTCATATTGATCCTCATCTTTTCCAATTTAGCTAATAATTCCCCATGTGGAACCGTATCAAATGCCTTACTGAAATCGAGGTAAATTAGATCCACTGCGTTTCCTTTGTCTAAAAAATCTGTTACCTTCTCAAAGAAGGAGATCAGGTTGGTTTGGCACGATCTACCTTTTGTAAAGCCATGTTGTATTTTGTCCCAATTACCATTGACTTCAATGTCCTTAACTACTTTCTCCTTCAAAACATTTTCTGAGACCTTGCATACTACAGATGTCAAACTAACAGGCCTGTAGTTACCTGGATCACGTTTTTTCCTTTTCTTAAAGCTAGGAACTATGTTAGCAATTCTCCAGTCATACGGTACAACCCCTGAGTTTACAGATTCATTAAAAATTCTTGCTAATGGGTTTGCAATTTCATGTGCCAGTTCTTTTAATATTCTTGGATGAAGATTATCTGGGCCCCCCGATTTAGTCCCATTAAGCTGTTCGAGTTTGTCTTCTAACTCAGATGTGGTAATATCTACCTCCATATCCTCATTCCCATTTGTCATCCTACCATTATCCCTAAGCTCCTCATTAGCCTCTGAAAGACAGAGGCAAAGTATTTGTTTAGACATTGGGCCATGCCTAGATTATCCTTAACCTCCACTCCATCCTCAGTGTTTAGTGGTCCCACTTCTTCTTTCTTTATTTTCTTCTGATTTATATGGCTATAAAACCTTTTACTATTGGTTTGAATTCCCTTTGCAAGGTCCAACTCTACATGGCTTTCGGCCTTTCTCACTTTATCCCTACATGTTCTGACCTCAGTAAGGTAGCTTTCCTT